>NC_134402.1:24535625-24875000 GCF_038048845.1 Mixophyes fleayi | reverse complement strand
TTCTTCTCTTAAACCATAATAATACCGGTATACGCATAATCAGGACTCACTGTGAACGATGAGCCACTATTTCACAGCCATATTTGCTGTATATGTAGGAACACCTCACAGCTTTATTTTAATTCCGAAAGTAGAGCTAGCCACACATGGTGCAATCTGGTTGTTTGGCATCAGCTTACTGAGGGCCTTATGTAGAGTCGCATGCGCAGTAGCCAAGGATATGTCTCAGTCTGCTCTCAGCGTATCAGACGCTAGTAATGTCGGATAAGCTTTAAGTGTATCTCTTGAAATGTGGTCAATTTGCATACCATTTACACTCTCACATATCTCTAGATGAATATGAATCCTATGTAAATTACAAGATGCAACGCATGTTTACATTGTAAGTAGAGATGTTCAGGCTCGATCCCCGAGAACTGTTCACACCCAAACTTTGCCGATCCAAGTACCGAACCGAGCCTGCTCGGTATTTTCGCGCACCCTCGGAATTGAAAACAACGCAATACATCATTGTTACGTCATCGGATCTTCGGAGTTTTGGATTCTATAAGTTCCGTCCTCCATGGCAATTCAGCGCCATTTCACAGAGGGACACAGAAGGGGTAGCATGGTTCTTGACAGTCTCTAGTGCAGCTGGGCAGCGTCATAGGTTGAAAAGAAAGAGGAGGGGTAGCAGTGTTCTTCAAAGTCTCCAGTGACATTCAGGAGATCTCCAGTGCTCCACTGCTAATTGTCATTGCTGAAATAGAAATAATAGGCTAAGCAGTCTTGATCTAAATCTGCAGTCAAATTATACGGTGTTATCAAAAAATGGATTCACAGCAGTATACAGAAGACCAGGAGCACCAAGCAGCTGCTGGCACCAGTCATGATGATAGTAATCCCTCTACATAATCTGCTATGGCCTATGTTAAAGTGCATAGTGTTTTAAATGTAGGGAAACAAAATGTAAAAAAAACACCTTTTACTTCGGTAAAGAAAAAAAGACCTGTAATCCTGGCAAAGTTATCTGCAGAAAAAAATAAAATTGCCAACATGCTATTCTACACATGCAGTGGCAGGGAAAGAATAAGGTCTTCACCTTTCTCTATGAGTGCTAGTTCTGCAACTGTCACTGAGGCATCTTCTCGTAAAGTCAGTCATGACCAAGCAAGACCTTGCCATTCTGACTCCAATGTGGTGTCCAAATACTTTTACATGTACAAGCATAGCTGGAAGAAAACAGTAAGGCATTAGAGAAAAATGTATGTATAGATTCAGAAATGGCACAAATCCCTGAGGAGAGTCCACCCATGAGTGCTATGTGTGAGCCTGACCTTTCTGATAGTGTACCCATAAAGAAGGCTGCTTTCAGCATTTCTGCAGATGTGTGCATGAACAGCCCAAGTGTAGCCGGTGATACACAAATTCATCATCATCATCATCATTTATTTATATAGCGTCACCGATTCTGCATCGCTGAATTGAGATGTCACTTTGGAATTGCAACAGGAAGAGGGGGATATTTATGTAGCTGATAAGGTTGCTAATGATAATATTGATGAGGATGGTGTGGTTTGTGTAAGTCCTGCACCAGTGGAAGCAGTTCTTGCACAAAAATTCTCCTCTGTGTGCAATTATTTTTACCCAAACTCTGACAACAGTTGTCTAGCGATTCGTAGCGTTTGTAAAGCCCCAGTCAGAAGAGGTAGGAACCTTAACCATCTAAGACCTCATCCATGTTACGCCATTTGAAGCGAATTCATGGCAAGCTGTTGGGAAAATCAGAAAATTATGCTAAAAAAATAGCAATAATCAGTTCAGCATTAGCTAGGTCCCTTCTCTCAGCTAGAACCCGACACCTGTAATCTACACCCTCAGCACAGTCCTCAACAATATCCACATTAGCAATCAGAGTTAGTCCAGCATCCAAGTTGCTAAGGCTAGATTACTCCTCCACTATGCTAGATTCCACAGAAGAATTATTGAGCATTTGTCCCGCTGCTGCTGATGTTGCTGCTGCTGGGGGTGAATCTTCATCCCAGAAGCAGACCAAGAAGAAGACTAATTTACTGTTAAACAATCCTTTGCAAGAGAAAGCAAGTATGAAGGCTGTCATCCAGTCACAAAGTGGATCACAGACGCCATGGTGTCTATGCTAGTATTAGATCTGCATCCAATATCCACTATTAATGCAGCTGATTTTAGACAGTTATTTGAGGTCTTGTGTCCCCATTACCAAATGCCGTCACAACACCATTTTACCCTTTTTACACTTAACCACAGATGTGTGGACAAGCGGAACTGGGCAAACTAAAGATTATATGACTGTGACAGCCCACTGGGTTGGTGATTCGCCTTCACCAGAAGGAACAGCAGCAGCATGTACCCAACTACGTCACATTTTTCAGAGGCAGGCTACTCTGTGTATCAGCGGCTTCACTAACAGGCATACAGCTGACAATCTTTTACAAAAACTAAGGGATGTCATTGCAACATGGCTTATCCCGCTTGGACTCTTCTCAGGATATGTCATTTCTGATAACGCCAAAATTATTGTGAGAGCATTACAGCTGGGTGAATTCCATCACATTCGCTGTTTGCTCACACAATAAACTTAGTGGTGCAGAACTTTTTAAAAAATGACAGGGACTTGCAGGAGATGCTGTCTGTGGCCTGTAAAATATCTGGAAGTTTCCGGAATTCGGCATCAGCATGTAGGAGATCACAGCAGCTACAAGAGCAATTTAATTTGCCCTGTTACCAATTGAAGCAAGAGGTGGTAAAAAGGTGGAATTCCACCCTGTATATGCTTCTGAAGATGGAGGAACAGCAAAAAACCTTGCACGCTTACTCCACAAGCCATAACATTGGGAAAGGAGGGGGATGTATTTTACTCAAGTGCATTGGAGAATACTTTCTGTGTTGTACAAGGAGCTGAAGCCATTCGAAGTAGTCACCTGTGAAGTGAGTTCAGATGCTGCCAGCTTGAGTCAAGTTATTCCCTTAATTAGACTTTTGAAAAAGCAGTGAGAGAAATTGAAGTAGGAGATGAAACAAAGCAATTACGCCAAGTATATCGGACTTGTAGATCAAGTACTTTATTCACTTCGCCAGGATATAAGAGTTATCAAATTTTTAAAATCAGGTCACTACATTTTGGCGACTGTGCTTGATCCTAATTTAAGAGCTATGTCTTCTCTTTGTTCCCAACTGGCTCATATCTCAAGAAATGCAAGGAGCTTCTGGTGTGCAAGATGACAGCTCAAGTGTTACATGACAGGACAGCGTCTCCTCCTTCAGTTTCTCACTCAACTACTGATAGGAAAAAACTTAGCTCTCCCAAGAGACCCAGAGATGATGCAGATGACTCAGCACAACAGTTTTACATCTGGTCTTGTCTAATGTAAAAGAATTTACCAGAATTAGTGACTTCTGTGCTGTAACTCCACCTGTTCCTACTAGCAATCATCAACATCTAAAGAATGGTGGAGGATTATTTTTAATTTTTTTGAACGGTATAAATACAACAGTTTATTAACAAAGAACAGCGTTGTTTGCAGAAGTAATGTAAGCATGGATGTCTAAATAGAGGTGTATATGTATTACTCCAACCTTCCACTTTGCTGCTCTTTCATCAGTATTGCACAAAGTGTTTGTAATCTGCACTTTAAGTGAAAGGTACCTAACTATATTATAATTTTTGGGGAATTGGGACTGATTCGAAGCTCAGTGATGAACTTGCTTTTGCTGTGAATTTCAATGGTTCTTTTTAGTGCATTATCTGGCACCCTGGATTGGTCTTGGTCTGATAAAACCATGCATCCTGACGGGGTCAACGCTCATCACCATAATTTAGCTGTAGAATTACCACAGTTATCCTAGGAGCAGGTGGAGCAATCAAATGAACCATAACTGATTTCATGATTCATTCTTAGTTTCACTGTACCGGCCATGTGCTCGGGGTGACGGCGATCTCCTCGTCTTCATCTTCCAAAGCTTAGTCTGCAGGGACCAGTGACACATCCATTTGTTTTCTCAGGTGTCTTAGCTATTCTTTAAACTGGACATATGTATCGTCCTGCCTCAGGGCCTCCGCTGTATTATTCTTCTGAAGTGCAGTCTATCTCTCGTGTACAAGCTCTCCTAAATCCGAAATCTCATTCGGTGGATCACGTTTTAACTTAAGTACAACCTCCTCAACTGCGTCTATATATTGGTTTAAATCTCTGTTAAATGCAGCGTATTCCAACATGCCAGTTTCCATGCTGCCCACATGTTACGTGTCAGTCTGTCTGAAGCAGATCTAATGCCACTCCAGTTGTAATATCCATTCCTGTGTCAACATAAGTTTGGCAGTTCTTCAGGGATGAGAGGGAGGTATCCACAAAGGAGAAGGAGACTAAAGATGCAGCACGAGCAGACATGGTTTAATAATGTAAAGTTCATTGACAGCTCTGTTAGGCTTAAGGCAGCTAAGCTATTGGTAGCTTGTTTTGTGGTGGCTAAAAGAAACCAAGCACTTTAGGCACAAAAGTGGCACTACTTGTAGCTGGAGTGCTTGCTTTGTTAAACTGTACATGTCCTTTCAATATCTTACATAACGGTGGGTAGGAGGGCCCAAGGACAACTCCATCTTGCACCACGTTTCTTTTCTGCCATTGCTGTGTGGCAATGTTTCCTAGATGTGCTATGAACTGCGGTGTGTTTGTCATTGCTCTGTCCCTTAGCATCCAGCCAGGTTGCTGCAGTCTTTGTTTGAAAGTGTGTGAAAATAATACTGTGACCTGTGAAGTGGTCAAAATTGACTGCAAATGACTTGAAATTAGTGTCATTGAGGTTAATAATAATGTAGGGAAAAAAAGAGCAAAATTATGTGATTTTAGCAAAAAAAAATAGGGATTTTAGAAAAAAAAGGGATCCAAAACCAAAACACGCAAGAGCGGTTTTGCCAAAACCAAAACCAAAAAGCAAAGTTAATCCAAAGCCAAAACCAATACCAGAAACGGGGGTCATCTCTAGTTGTAAGCGTACCTTGCATCCAACTCTACATAAGTCCCTGAGTAACTAAGCAGCACATATGTGTGACTGGATATCCCTATACCTCCCCATTTATTAATCAGCTCGATTCCTGTACTTTGGCCCTAGTAATCTTTGCACACACACACATGACAGTAGAGTCCTTGTTTGACCCAGTTTCCCTCATAGCAATTAATTCCAGTTCAAGCTGACAAGATTTTGATTGTATGTGACAAGACCATTACCAATAGTTGGTTGATTTGGTCATTTAAATTAATTTGACTAATCAAGGTTTCATGAGCTACTAATTTAAAAACCGTTTTTAATCAGTAATAAATAGACAGAAACCAAAATGGATATTCTTGTATTATGGCATGATAAACATATATAACAATTTCTGCTTTCTTTTTGCATGGGCTATACTACGTGTTTTCAAATGCACGTTTATATTTAAGATTAACAAAATCAAACCTTGACTACATACCAGACTTAAATATTTGAATACAGCTCCATTTCTTTCTTTTTTAGGTTTTACCTTAATTTTGTTACTGAAGAAGTTGAAAATCCTGTAAAGTGAGTGAGCAACAAATATATACAAAATTTTTTTTTCTCTTTCTTTATTTTTATTTAACTATGTTAATGTTTAAGATGTAATATCAGTCATTATGATATGCTGAAGAAGCACAAACACCAAATATGTATGTGTACATCAAGTTAATGCTATGGCTTGTTGCTATCACTTTATTCCTCAGCAATGACACTGGTTCCAAATGAAGTTATAGGCTGCATTCTCATGAATATTGATTCAGCCCACAAAATGGCTGCTTCCATTTTGAGTAGCCAACAGAGGCAGTTACATTGGTTCAGCAGAGGGTTCCCAAAGTGTGCGCCGCGGCGCTGTCACTAGGGTGCCGTGGGCTAGCCATAGAAAAAACAAAGAACACAAAAACGTACCAATCCGCGTGGCGCCTGGACCCAGCATCCTCCTCTCTCACGCAGCTTGTCACTGAATATTGACAAGCTGCGTGAGAGAGGAGGATGCTGGGTCCCATTGCCACGCGAATTGGTAAGTTTTTGTGTTCTTTGTTTTTCTATGTCTGGCGCGCAGCAGATGGGACAGAGTGAGAAGGAGCATGAGAGAGGGCAGAGGACGGGGACAGCTTGAGAGAGGAGGGGACAGCGTGGCAAGGGAGGGGGACAGCGTGGCAGAGGAGAGAGACAGTGTGAGAGAGGGCAGAGGAGGGGGACAGTGTGAGAGAGGGCAGAGGAGGGGGACAGCGTGAGAGAGGGCAGAGGGGGGAGACAGTGTGAGAGAGGAGGAGGACAGCGTGGCAGAGGGCAGAGGAGGGGGACAACGTGGCAGAGGGCAGAGGAGGGGGACAGCGTGAGAGAGGGCAGAGGAGGAGGACAGCGTGAGAGAGAAGGGGGACAACGTGGCAGAGGAGGGGGACAGCGTGAGAGAGGGCAGAGGAGGGGGGAACAGCGTGGCAGAGGAGGGGAACACTGTGAGAGAGGGCAGAGGAGAGGGACAGCGTGAGAAAGGAGGGGGACAGCCTGGCAGAGGAGGGGGACAGCGTGAGAGAGGGCAGAGGAGGGGGACAGCATGGCAGAGGAGGTGGACAGCGTGAGAGAGGGCAGAGGAGGGGGACAGCGTGAGGGGGTACCATGAGAGGCCAGAGGGGACAGCATGAGGAGAGAACAGTGTGTCTTTATGCAGAGGGGGCATTGTGTCTGGATGCAGAGGGGGCAGTGTGTCTGGATGCAGAGGGGGAATAGTGCCTGGGGGCAGAGTGTCTGGATGCAGAGGGGGCATTTTTGCATACAACTAAATAAGTATTTCTGTCCTGACCTAAATACTTATTACAATTTTTTAACCCAACTACTTCTAAAACAGGACTGCTCAGTAATTATTTTGGAGGGGTGCCTTGAAAAAATTATGGAGACTCTAAGAGTGCCGCAAACTTCAAAAGTTTGGGAACCACTGGGGTAAAGGATTGTATTAGATATGCTGCAAGCAATTTCAGCAGGCTAACATGAGGGAATAGGTTTTCAACAGGGAACCAAGTAAGAGAGTGATTGGTTGCAGGCCAATGTAAAAGGATTTCCTCCTTTGGTGCGTTTCAATCTCCTTAATATCCTGGCAAATGTATGTATGACCATTTAATACCATTATATATGATTATAACCGTCAACCAACTCCTGGCAAAGATACTTTTAAAGTAGGCTAAGAAATATAATTCTTATATTCCATTAAAATAGCTTATGCTCATATCTTCAAGAATAACCACAGCAAGGTATAACTTCATTTTGTCACGACTAGTGTAGCGTACCTGCTATCGTTGGCACTACTCGGAGGAAGGCGCAGAGTCTAACGTGCCCCTGGTATTCACCAGGGACCCCCGCAAGGAGGTATGGGCTTAGCTGCAGGAAACACGCAGGTCGCGGTCCTTCCACGAGTCAGATAGCGAAGCACGAGAGGAATGTCAGACAGGCAGGTTCGGCAACGGTGCGGGCGATGCAGGTACACAAGGAGAATCCGAGCGGAGTGTGAATCAAGCCGGGTCGATAACGTTCTGACAGCGAGGTACAAAAGGGAGATCCAAAAGGGGTAGTCAAGGCAATCCGGGTCACAATGGTCACAGGCAAACGGCAATAAACTGGAGGAAAGCAAGGGTCAGGAAACAGATAAACACAGGAACACTGGAACGCTGGAGGACAGGAAAGGACCTGAAACTCTGGCACAGGAGGTGAGGTCAGAGGGACTTAAAAAGTGCTGCTAGCCAATGCCCTCAGCACTAGTAGTGCTGTCATAGCTGTAGTGCCGTAGCGCTAGTCATCCTGTAGCGCCGTAGCGCTCTCTTCAAGCAGCGTCCCGTTGCCTAGCAACGGGGACGCTTCTGGGTCTGAGCTGGCCGGCCGGGCGGAAGGGGAAGTGATGCGTCTGGTTGCTAGGCAACCAGATGTTCTGTGTGGACGGGCGGGCGGCCGCCGAGCGGCGCCTGACAGTATGCCCTCCTCCTTCTCCCCTTGTTTGGAGGAATCTCTTGAGTAACTGAGGAGCGTGAAGGTCCGGTTTATCCACCCAAGATCATTCTTCCGGGCCAAATCCCTTCCAGTGCACAAGGAACTGTTGTTGTCCGTAGCGAATGCGGACATCCAGAATCCGGCTGATCTCAAACTCTGTTCCAGAGGAGGTTTGAACAGGAGGAGGTCGAGATGGAGGTACAAAGAACCTGTTAAGCACCAATGGCCGGAGTAGGGACACATGAAAAGTATTATGACATCGTAAAGAAGCCGGTAGCTTTAGTTTAACACACACTGGATTAATAACTTGTGAGATGATGTAAGGACCAATAAAACGTGGAGCCATTTTCATAGATGGTACTTTGAGTTTTAAATCTTTAGTGGAAAGCCATACTTGATCCCCTACCTTTAATAGGGGAGTAGCTCTTCGGTGGCGATCTGCAAAGATCTTATGGTGCTGTGATGCCTTTTGCAGAGCTGCTTTGGTTGTGGCCCAAATGATAGAGAATTCTCGATAAAGTGAGTCCACCGCTGGAACAGAGGAGGAAGAATTGGGAAATGGCTCTGGGATAATAGCATACATCACGGTCACAATAAAGAATGGAGAAAACCCGGTAGATTCATGAACATGGTGATTGTGTGAGAATTCTGCCCAGGGAAGGAATTGTGACCATCTGCTTTGATTATCAGCGGTAAAGCAACGGAGAAAAGTCTCTAAATCCTGGTTGATCCGCTCGGTCTGACCATTGGTCTGGGGGTGATATCCCGATGAGAATTTTAACTCCGTACCCAGTTTTTTACAGAAAGCCCTCCAGAACCGGGAGATGAATTGCACTCCCCTGTCAGAGATAATTTCCTTAGGGCAACCATGAAGTCTGAAGATCTCCTTGATAAATGTGTCGGCTAAGTGACTGGCTGAAGGTAGACCTGGAAGAGGAATAAAATGCACCATTTTAGAAAATCGGTCAATGACAACCCAGATGGTATTGAATCCAGAACTGCAGGGAAGGTCAGTAATAAAATCCATGGCTATACTCTCCCAGGGAGCATCAGGCGTGGGTAGGGGCTGGAGCAACCCAGCAGGAACCTTCCTGGAAGTTTTGTGTTGGGCACAAATGGTACATGCTGCAATAAAGTCCCGTATATCAGCGCATATGGTAGGCCACCAGAAACGACGGCAGAGAAGGAATGTGGTCTTCTTTATGCCGGCGTGACCTGCAATACAGGACGAATGGGCCCAACGCAATACCTTGAGTCGTAATTGTGGTTCCACAAATGATCGTCCTGTGGGCGGAGCATCCTTCACATTATTGGTAATAGCAATGATGTTCGAAGGGTCAATAATGCAATGAGGAATCAATGGATTCAGGCGGTCTGTATCATCAAAAGAACGAGATAGAGCGTCTGTCCGCCCATTCTTAGCACCTGGACAGAAGGTAAGAATCATGTTGAAGCGAGCAAAGAATGATGCCCAGCGGGCCTGCCGAGGATTCAGACAGCGAGCTTCCCGAATGAATGTCAAATTCCGGTGGTCTGTAAAGATGGTAACCGGATATAGGGCTCCCTCTAATAGGTGCCGCCATTCCTCCAAAGCTGCTTTAATAGCGAGAAGCTCCTTGTCTATGATTCCGTAATTAATCTCGTTGGGAAGAAATCGTCTGGAGAAGAACCCGCATGGAGAATGGGTACCTGAAGGTGTCTTTTGGAATAACACGGCTCCAATGCCTATTGAAGAGGCGTCTACCTCCACAAAGAAAGGTCGCTGTTGATCCGGCTGAGAGAGCACAGAGGCCGAGGAAAAGGCTTTCTTCAGAGTAGTAAAGGCAGAAACAGCTTCTGGAGACCATATCTTTGGATTGGCGGATCTCCTAGTTAATGCTGTAATTGGAGCAATGATGGAAGAGAAATCTTGGATGAACTGTCGATAATAATTGGCGAATCCAATGAATCTTTGGATACTTTTAAGACCCTGCGGTTGAGGCCAATTCAAGATGGATGACACCTTGGTGGGATCCATCTGTAACCCGGAGCCGGACACAATGAACCCAAGGAAGGACACTTGGAGAACTTCAAAAACACATTTTTCCAATTTGCAATAAAGATGATATTTGCGCAGTCTTCGTAAGACCTCCCTCACTTGTTCTTGATGAGAACTCAAGTCTTTAGAAAACACTAGGATGTCGTCTAGATAAACGACTACGGAGGTGTACAACAGATCTTGAAAGATGTCATTAACGAAATTCTGGAAGATGGCAGGGGCATTGCAAAGACCGAAGGGCATTACCAGGTATTCAAAATGACCATCCCTCGTATTGAAGGCGGTTTTCCACTCGTCACCCTTCTTTATACGAATGAGGTTGTAGGCCCCTCGTAGGTCTAATTTAGTAAACACTTGAGCCCCGCTGATTCTGTCAAATAGGTCAGAGATAAGAGGTAACGGGTACCGATTCTTGATGGTAATACGATTCAGGGGTCTATAGTCAATGCATGGGCGCAGAGACCCATCTTTTTTCTTGACAAAGAAGAATCCAGCCCCAGCAGGAGAGGTAGACTTGCGAATAAAACCACGTTCCAGATTCTCCTTGATATATTGGGACATTGCCAGGGTCTCTGGGCGAGAAAGGGAATACGTTCGCCCCTTGGGTATAGGTTGATCGGGAAGCAAAGTGATGGAACAATCCCAGGGCCGATGGGGAGGTAATAACTCGGCCTCTTTTTTACTGAAAACATCTTGGAAGTCAGTGTATGCAGCTGGGAGGCTAACTTCCGTAACCGTGGACTGAGCAACAACTTGGGAACCAGGAGGCAGAACACTAGGTAGACATCTATGATGACATTCTGTACCCCAACGAGTAACCTGAGCTCGATCCCAATCCATCTGCGGAGAGTGTCTTCGTAGCCATGGAAGCCCCAAGATAATGGGATTGATGGATTTTGGCAACACCAACAACTGAATCATCTCGCTATGGAGGGCTCCAACCATTAACCGAATAGGTGAAGTGAAGGAGATGGAGCCACTGCTGACACGGTTCCAATCCACTGCTGTTAATGATAATGATTGAGGCAAGGGGAGAGTTGGAATTTGAAGCCCAGCAAAGAGAGTGGCAGAAATGAAGTTCCCGGAGGAGCCGGAATCCACAAAGGCCGTGGTGGAGAAGGGACCTCTAGGGGTGCTCAGGGTGACTGCCATAAGGAGCTCAGGGGTGTTTTTTGAGTAGGGAGCAACTGTGGATACTCCTAAACCGGCCTCCCTGCTACCGTTTAGGAGGACGGGTTTCCCGGTCTCTTAGGACAGACCTTGAGAACATGTCCGGAATCGCCGCAGTAAAGGCAGAGACGCTGCCTGAAGCGCCTCTCTCTTTCTTCTGGGGATAAACGGGAACGTCCTACTTGCATGGGTTCATCCATAGGCAAAACTGGGTTTTGGAATTGAGGAGCCAGACGAGGAACCACCCGCTTAGAGACAGGACGTTCCTGGGTGCGTTCCTGATAACGTAGGTCTACTTTGATACATAGCGCAATTAGAGTATCAAGATCAGAGGGAAGATCCCGAGGAATTAGTTCGTCCTTAACACGGTCGATTAGACCTTGCCAAAAAGTTGCGACCAGCGCCTCGTTGTTCCATTTCAGCTCTGACGCTAAGGTCCGGAACTGGATGGCATATTGCCCAACCGATAAGTTGTCTTGACGCAGGTTCAGCAAGCTGGTGGCAGCAGAGGCCACTCTCCCAGGGTCATCGAAGACTCTCCTGAAAGCTTCAATAAAGGAGCTGGTGTTATTAAGAAGAGGGTCTCCATTTTCCCACAAAGGCGAAGCCCAGGCTAGTGCTTGACCACTCAGGAGGGAGATCATAAACGCCACCTTCGTTCGCTCTGAAGGAAATGTTCCTGCATTGCACTCAAACTGGATGGAGCACTGGTTCAAGAAACCCCTGCATTTCTTGGGATCTCCATCGTATTTTTCAGGCGTGGGGATACGCATGCCAGAAGTTGCAGTGGATACAGTAACCACACTAGAGGACGCCCCTGGGGCGGTGGTAATGGCAGGAGCAGCAGGCAGGGAGCCTTGTAAGGCATCAAAGCGTGTAGCGATACCTTGAACACATTGTAGGAGGTGTGCTTGGGCTGCTTCTTGCTGTTCTACTCGCTGAGCCAAATGAATGAGAAGGTCCCGGGCTGAGGGTTCCCCCGTTCCTTCGGTAGTCATCGCCAGAGTTTACTGTCACGACTAGTGTAGCGTACCTGCTATCGTTGGCACTACTCGGAGGAAGGCGCGGAGTCTAACGTGCCCCTGGTGTTCACCAGGGACCCCCGCAAGGAGGTATGGGCTTAGCTGCAGGAAACACGCAGATCGCGGTCCTTCCACGAGTCAGATAGCGAAGCACGAGAGGAATGTCAGACAGGCAGGTTCGGCAACGGTGCGGGCGATGCAGGTACACAAGGAGAATCCGAGCGGGGTGTGAATCAAGCCGGGTCGATAACGTTCTGACAGCGAGGTACAAAAGGGAGATCCAAAAGGGGTAGTCAAGGCAATCCGGGTCACAATGGTCACAGGCAAATGGCAATAAACTGGAGGAAAGCAAGGGTCAGGAAACAGATAAACACAGGAACACTGGAACGCTGGAGGACAGGAAAGGACCTGAAACTCTGGCACAGGAGGTGAGGTCAGAGGGACTTAAATAGTGCTGCTAGCCAATGCCCTCAGCACTAGTAGTGCTGTCATAGCTGTAGCGCCGTAGCGCTAGTCATCCTGTAGCGCCGTAGCGCTCTCTTCAAGCAGTGTCCCGTTGCCTAGCAACGGGGACGCTTCTGGGTCTGAGCTGGCCGGCCGGGCGGAAGGGGAAGTGATGCGTCTGGTTGCTAGGCAACCAGACGTTCTGTGTGGACGGGCGGGCGGCCGCCGAGCGGCGCCTGACACATTTAAAGTGTGTTGTATTATGTTATAGAACAATAAACAACGTAACAATATTTTACACAAAGCATAGATTTTGGTGCCATATATCATTAATTGCCTGTTCTATAAATATACAAGTCACTGTGTGTTGTTGAATTAATTTCCAGAATAAATAAATATTGTCCAGTCCAATTGTAGATTTTGCAATAAAAGAGATTTACTTCATTTTTTTGATCTTAAGTTACATTGTTACCATACAGGAGACAGCCCAGGATTCTTAGCAGAATGCCTGCTCTAAATTGACTGCAGGTCAATTTAAAAACTTTTACAATGGTGGGTGTGTTTACAAAATGATGTCATCACAGAGGTCAATGTCTTACAATGAATCATGGATCTACTTTCTCAGAAGAGATATTTGCACAAGATATAGTTCCTAGCCTTTTCACAGTATTATACCAGCAATTCCTCAATATAATAATATGTATTATAACAATAATATATAATAATATTGCAAATCAGGTTGTTGACACTAAATGTTCTTTTTATTATTATTATTATTATTATTATTATTATTATTATATATACAACTTCAACAGTCCACTCTCTTGTAGTACCCAAAACTACAATAATTTTAAAAATTGTATTAATAATAATAATAATAATAATAAAAAATTCTTCCTTTGATTTGACCATGTAGTGCTTAACTCAATTTGTCCTAACCTAAGTATGACCCTTCCACTGTACCAGATGTTTCTACTAGTGTATTTTGACCATTGATTATTCTATCAATTTCCATTTTTGTTCATCTGTTCAACCAGTGAGATATGCTCAATATATCATCCCAAATCTAATCTCTAAACTAATGAATTTCTTTTAAATTTGTGGATTGAACAAAGAAATGAACGGGACTTCACTTTTTACCTTTTTAAAACCTTAACAGCATATTCAGAATCACTCTCAAATCCCCCCGTTCTGTAGTTGAAAATAGTTGATGCTGGAACATATAGAAATCAATGAGGAGAAAAACACGTGGTGGCCACCATGTACGACTCATTCTTCTTTGCTGATTCGTCTTTCTTGTACCAATCAATCTTTCAGTTCCTGAAACACATTCTCAAGCTGTGGAAGTATTTCTCCCTCTTCTGCTTGGTCTTTTGATGGCTTGGTGTTCCTATTACAAATGGTAGAGTGGATCCAAGTGTCTCTTTTCACAACCTTTAGTAATGTGGTAGTAGTCTTCAACACCTGGTAATATCATTCCCATTGCTTTATTACACAACCAGAACACAGTAAACTTCTACTTGTAACAGTCAGTGTTTCACAAGTCTGGGGAGAGGATCTTCAAACTCCCTTTTTTTTTTAAAGTTGTTTGACTTATGGTAATCAAATTTTTGACAGTCATTTCATTGTTACAGTTCAAAATGTCATTACATGTGGCTGTTTCCCCAAACAAAAAATGTTTAAAAAATGAAAAGTTAGATAGAGGTTTGAAAGTGATTATGCTGCTGTGCAAAACCAAAAGATAACCCTCTGGCCACACCAAGCTTGGCTCAGTCATTACTTTGCTCAATTCTAACGGCAGTACCTAATATATGTATTCAATAATTGATCACAATTCCCTTGTCCTTCATTAAGCTAAGGCGCATGCTATCTTTCTTAAAACAATGAAATCAATACATTTTTCTTAAGGTAATAAAACAATAAACTAACTTTAACCCTTCTAAACAATCTTACTTCTATCCCTCACCTAAGTTACACTGTTCACAATATATATATATATATATCCAGTACTATGTTATATAATGACCAGTATAAATCCGGATGTAATCACATAATGTAAAGACATAATGATAACCTTCTGAACTAAATTGCAATAGAACATCAAGATATGACAACCTACTAAACATTTTCTAAATCTATACAGCAAAACATTTTCCTGATCAGGTCTACATAATTAATCCTTTACTTCATATATATACCACTAGACTATAAAAATCTACTGTACTATACACATACATTTTCACAAATCCCAAACCCTACATAAATGACGAGAAATTCTAAAAGACAGTAATCTGTGCCGGCAATATCACAAGTGACAAAGGTGCAATCAGATATCTACTCAATAATTTCTAATGCAAATATGGATTGTACAGAATGTGTCTGTGTGCATTTTTTTGACTATTGTTGACTCAAAGATATACATATAATACAATTTTGAAATTAGTTGTGCTAATACAGATACATTTTTACAATTCACGGTAATTTTTGACTACAGGAGAAGAGCTAAAATGTCTTCCAACTCATTCCACTATGCAAAGATCAAACAAAAAACGTCTGCCTTATTTTGCTTCTGACACCAGGCTAACTTCTGGATAGTGAAACACAGATTTGAACAACTCCTAAATAGGCTATATCTTATCCCTGTCAAAAACGTCTAAGAGAATATTTTCTTTCATTGTTGTGACATCAAGATGTCAATCTTTGGCAAGGTAAGATGGAGTCTTGTCATTCGTCCAAAAATCGCAGATTTTAGCATCTTCTTATCACAACTTTTCAAACCCCCCCCCTTTTTCACCTAATATCTATTGGGGAGGAGAAAAACAAATAACCAAACAAGGATTTCTGCTGCTGACCTGTGAAAACAAATTTATATATAATAGAGAGAAAATATGATAATTCATAATACACATTATTCCGTTGCACATTGCACTAATCTCATTTTCCAAGGAAATTCATACTATATATATGGATATATTTGATAATGACAGTTCCCCTATAATCTGTTTTATAAACAGTTTAACATTAAGCATTTTCCAATAACTCATAAATAATCCTTACGCACTAAACGCTGGCGCATCTATATTTTGTTTTAAATTTCATCATGTTGCCATATTTCTAAACATTCATTTTTCTCTTGGTTACAACTCGCATGAGTTGATTCTACATATTAGCATTTACAATTTTTGTAATATTCACTATTGTAATTACTGTTATCACCTCTTTAATTGTAGCCATGCTTTGTGTACTTAAACCAGATGTCCCAACTTCCTGATGGTCAACCATAGTTTTGGGGCTGACCCGTGCACTGCTCCTCCCCTCTGCTCTGGTCGGCCACTTTGGCTGTGGAGCACAAGGGTATTGGCGGGTGCATATTACCAAAAATTTAAACACGCAATTATGTTTAAGTCACAATTTTATTTTTTTGTGAACTTAAAATACAAATTTGATCTATATAAGTTTTTTTATTTTGTTCAAACTTTTCAGCTTGCGCTCACTTCATTTCACTGCGTTACCTTTCGCTTTGCACGCTATCCTGCTACATGCCCCTTTGAAGTTGCCACAGATTTAAACAGTCATCATTTTCAATTCTCACTTTTGTTGATTTAATCAACCGTACCTTATCTCTAACATTATTCAACACCTCTGAATTAAAACTTCCTATTGTTGGGAAAGGCCTAGCACAATCTTTGGTCATCTTGACCCACTTGTCGCAATATGCCGTTGCATATGCACCATATTTCTTACATATAAGAAATCTCGCTGAACCAATAGGCCCTTCCTTAGGCAGTACATCTACCATCTCTAGAGTATGCTTAGCACCCAAGTTGAACAATACCCTTTATGCGGACCACAGATAACACCGCAGTGCTCTGTCCCTTCCAGCAAACAATACCCTTTATGCGGACCACAGATAATACCGCAGTACTCTGTCCCTTCCAGCAAACACTTTCAACCCTTTGCTACAAGCAATATACCGCTAGAGATCTCTTAATGCCCGTGGACGTATTTCCGCTAGCCGCGTCCCCTCGCTTCTTCTCGCACCAGGCGAGGACCCCAAACACAGAAATATCACTGTGGGCCCCAGGGCTATCAGCTCCTCGATGCCCAGGCTCTACCACAAAATCTGTTGAGTTTATTATCGCTGGTAGCACGAAGTCGATACAATCAACCTGCCTTTCCAGTCTAATTCCTCCAAGCCGCTCTCCCAATTCACACTCACGGTTGTCCTTACCATGAGGTCAGATCGCACCGCCTACTAATACTAATTATCAGTAAACCATGCGATCTATTAGGCGCGCTTGGCGAAAACCTCCTAGTTTTCGCCTTCGGTATATCTGCCTAATATACCGTTCACCAGTTGTGCACCTGCCTCGTCAGACAGCAACTGACACTCTATTCAACAATAGATCACAACTTTAGTGTATTGAAATCACAAAATCACACAACATACACCTTTTTTGCGCAGAAAATCAAAAAGTTTCCAACAATAGTAATAACGTTTCAGAGGCTTTCACAAGTGATTCTACTATGCATGTATAATAGCTATCAAAACGATTGTTTAAATACGTGGCAATACAGGAACACAATATGCGTTTGCTAAGCAAACAAACCAACGCTGTATATAACAATCGCATTAGGACTATTTATACCAATATTACCGCTGTCCCTTTAGCACCAACACCTCTGATAGACTCTCAAAGCAGGAATTCGGTTTATCAACACAAGATTTAATAACAGTATAGAACAATATTTTCTTACCTCATCCACTCTCTGTGGATAAATCGAATTCCCCAGGTCCCCACAGTAGGGGGTTTAAAATAAATTTCACTCAACCATATATATCAAACCCCGGTTGAGCTGTTAGAGTGCCCCTATTGACCACAGAAGGCTATTACAACATGATTAATTTTAATTCTTATTTCCCAATTTAATTATAAACCAAAGGTTCTGTCATTATCAAACATTTATAATTATTTAATATTTTCATAAGCAGCTTCATTTTAAAACATATCCGGAATTTACTCAAGGGAAAGGAGAGAGAACAGAAGAAAACAAATAAAAATCAACATAATTTTGACATTTCCTGTAATTTCCAACTGATATGCACCATCTTACTATACCTGTTTTTTTACAAAATACCAAATTTCATAAAATAGCAAAATATATATATATATATATATATATATATATATATTCAATTAGTCTTTTCCTTTTGCTCATTAACACACTTACCCATATGCTTTGTTCAGGTAATAGTTCTATCAATATATCTTTAAAATCACACTAGTATACTGCATTCATACATCTCATATATTCATATGTATCAGGCATATCACAAATTCTGTATCTCTGCACAATTTGTTATTTCTTAAATCTATGTGCTTAAACCTTAAAATTAACTAGATCAACAAAATTTATTCCTGAAAAAAAAATTATATATATCCACTAATACATATCCACTTATTTCTAGCAAATGTACTTTAATCCTGTTGGTGTATCCTAAATGAATTGAGAAAAAACATTAATAAAATATAATCAGTATTTTATAACAATTTGAACTATATGTTTCAAACTAGATTAAATTACTTGATTTAACAAAAACAAATAACTTTGGTTGTCTCCTGTAAAAAGAAATTAAAATTTGGCCTTGGAGTCCACCCTGTTTGGCTCTCCTGGGAACAAAGAATGAATAGGTCAATGTTAATTAAGTTAGCAAAAAAAACAGAAGTAACTTAATCTATATGCACAGCCTTTTGTAGCATTCACAAAAATATGTTAAATACTTAGGTGTGGAAGGAAATTTTACCATGAGAAAATGCACTTCATTAACATTGAAATAGACAGTAGACTGAAATCTTAATAATAAAATAAGTTCTAAGTAAAACACTTTAAAATCTTGAAAAAAAAATTTTTTTTGTCATATGTTAGTAAAAGCTTGTTAATTTAAGACTAAACATGACTTCATAATATTAATCTCTTACTGTATGTCTATATCTATTATTTCACACTTGCATACATGTGACTCTTTGTTCATTCCTTGGATATAATCTACCAAACTTTATATAATTGTTCATTAATATTTTAGTATCTTTCTAAACGTATTTATATTTATCGTCACTAGTATGCTTGCAAAATCATAGTTATACAACTTACAACACAATCTAGGAAGATATATTGTAATTACTTAAAGTGTATTTTAATAAACTAATTCACAGCTGGAATCCTTGACCTCTGTAACAACAAAAGAAGTTATACAAGAGTATTTATAATCAAATGTTAATCAGATGCAGTATTCAAGCTATCTGTTCATTCATAAACATTCCATTGTGAGTTTCTGAAAAAAACAAAATGACTGGGAATAGTCTTGTCCTATTCAATGGTCGGCAGTATCTGTTTATACAGTAAACATATCCTTTTATTAAGAACAATGCTATTGAATACTAAGAGCAAAGATATGCAGATTACTCATTAAAGATTCCAGGTAATCCCAACTGCCAGTTCAAAATTTAAAATGAACAATACAAGTTTTAACTGCCAATTTACATTGTACTGAACCTGCACAGACAACATAATTCTCTTTCTAAGTTACAAAAAAAAAAACTTTTTCTATTTTTATTTTCTTTTTTAGATTTTAAACACAGGTCTGCAAAGTTCTCCTGTAAGCCTGATAACTATGAGTCTATATGGACTTCTTTGAAACTAGACACAGAAAAAAAACGTTTTAAATTACTTAGTTTCTTAATCTATTACAAATCTCCTAATTAACTACAATTTTGAATTTTTCCATGATGTCACAACTCTACTTCTCATTTATATAAAATACTTTACAATATATATATATATATATATATATATATATATATATATATATATATATATATTGTAACAGAAGAAAGGCAGGGCGCCTCAATGTGTATTATCACTTGTATAGCGTAAATAGATGTAATATCATGCATACCATGAGGTATTGGTAGGTCGTCTAATCAGAGAGGGAAGATCCTCTTCATAGATTGTTCCTCCCAGTTGGTCAAGTAATGGACAATGCAAAAAACAGAGCACAACATAGAGTAGTATTGTCAGGTTGTGCAATCACACCACCTGTGAAGTATACACCACCTATGGGGCTTCCTCAGCGTGCAAAAACACTTACGCCCAGAAATCAACAATTGTAATATATAGGACACCCGTGTGTACCAGCCATATAAAAAATATATGTAAATAAAAACTGCGTACCAGATGGTCTCTCCAAATTGGCACAAGATTAATTCTTTAGAGGATCAGTTGTATAATCCCTCTCTTCCAGTCTCAGTCATTGGCAGTGATATGGGCTCCAGGTGTAAGAGCTTGTAAGGTGTCCCCAGCTTCCAAGTATGTGTGTGGAGTGATCGATTTTTTTTTTATTCTATTCTTGATTTTTTTCATTTCTTCATTTATTATTTTTTCCTCTTCCCTCATTATGCACCCATTTTTATAGACTTAACCACCAGGTTATTGTTTTTGCGAGCACATTTGGGACTCCTTTACTAATCTAATTAATTTGTCAAGGAGGGATACCTTGGTCCCACTGCTGCTGCAACCGTGTCGCTTGGGCTGTCTTCGAGCGCATTTGTCTATTGTTTGTTTTGGAAATAAGCTACCTAAACTGAGTTCAATCATGTCAATGGATAGTGTAGATCACCTACATATCCCTGAAAGGTACAATGATAACAATAACTGGAACACGGTTAACGTGGCCATACCCTATTTTGAAAAGACAGAGGAGTATAAAGAGGCGGTGGAGTTGCTTTATTTGTAAAGAATAAGACAGAAGCACAGAGTACTGCAGACAGGATTAAGATTGTTTTGGTAACTGATGAAAATAGAGATAGAGAGGCCCTGCGTGATGCATGTGTGACACAGGGTTAACCAAATAACAACCACCTGGTCTGTCTAAAATGATTAAATCCTTCCCTATCTATGCCACACACTAGCTTTGTGGTACTAACTATGCCACCACTAAGGTTTTTTCTGACAAGAGCTGACACTTTTATTTAGGAAACTTTCGGTTCTCCCTAGCATTAATCTAACTCAATTTACTTTAATCAGAGTTCACATAAACCACAATGTTCTCCCCGTTTCAATTATGTAGCGTCTGGACCAAACTGTTGCGTGAAATCGTAAGAACACAGAGACTTGAACTTATTGAGTGTAATTTAATATGGAAAATACATCCACAATGCTTAAGATAAAACAGATAATAAAAGGCATTCAAATATAATGCAATTGTTTCTTATAAAATAAAAAGAATAGAACACAGAATTGATACCTCACTTATAATCAAGTTTCTGGTGCTGGAAGAAGCAGAAAAAATGGGACTCGCTTCAAACAAATTGACTCCCTCAGAGTGAACACCCACTTACATTTTCACTGCAGTTTTAAAACCAAGCTGCAGGGCCCACAGCCCCCCTTCCTGTGAGGTCAGAACCAACAGGACTGTGGAATGCAAATTAGGGTTTTATGATTCTTCTGTAGAGACGGGTTTTTGTCACTCTGTCCTAATGTTTCACCAGTATGACTTACAAACATGATTTTACCTCCACACAACACGTCATAAGTTTCCCTTCACTGCATACCACACATGCCTCTGGTAAGTATGATATTGGAAAAAATTATATGATATTTTCCTGTGACCCTATGCAGCTTGAATCTGTCATTAACATACAACCCTGTCTCTGCAGTCGGCCTGTCTGGGGCCTCCCAAACATGTGTTAGATTTCATTGTCTTGAAAGAGAGATTTTCAAAGGCTTTCACATTTGTGTCCTGCTATAAATGGTACAAGGTGCTACCATTATCTACCAGTCCCATCTGGGTAGTTTAACATAAACAAAACCCATTGATTTAACAGCTTCTCTGAGAGCCATGTCACACTATTTCTAGGAATTAATTCACAAACACATATTTGCAGATTTATGTAAAAAAATTAGCTTGCACATGACAAATACTATAAGCAAATGCTTATATTAATATTGTTATTTGACCTGCCATAATTGGAAATGTTGTGTTCTGAATGGAAAACTTTGGTGAAATTATTAGACCTATCTTGTCCTTTTACTGAATAGACAGTTGCTGTAATCCCATTGATAGAAACATTTCATCCGTTTCTGTCAAGCATAAAAAATACGTATATATTTTCTCTAACACATACTTCAGTAATAGTCTGAGTTACTGTCTATATATTCCCATTTTTATCAACACAGTGATTTAACTAGGTAAAACTGTGCCAGTTCTACACACAACAGGTGCCATGTGAAATTGTTTTTACATTATTTCGTCTGTTAATTAAAAATCAGATGTTGTAATGGTTAACTGTGTAATACCTATTGTAATAATCTAGAAACATATTAAAATGCTGTCATGAGCCGCGGCGGCTCCGGGCGCCGCCACAACTCTCTGCCCTCGCGTCCCGGACGTCGTCATGACGACCGGGACGTAACTTCCGGGTTTTCCCGGCTGTTGCCAAGGCAATGGCCGGGATGCTTTCATTGTGCAGCACTGCGCTCCAGCATTTAGGACAGCTGGGCGCACACGCAAATAGTAAAGGGGCAAGCTGGATCATCCCCTCGGACTGCCTCTCTCCCATTGGGCCATGCTGCTATTTAAGGCAGGAAGGGGCAAAGCCTTCCTGTCGCTTATAGTTCCTGCTTGCAGCATACTAAGCCTGCTGTGTCCCTCGCTCTCTGTTTAAATTCAATTCTGATAATTGTTACCGACCCATGCCTTGTTAACTGACTACGATTGATTGGCTGTGCCACTTGACCTTCTGCCTGGACTCTTACGCTGCTGTTCTGCCTGTGACCTCTGACCTCGGCTTGCCTATTGGATACTCTGTCTGCTGCCAGCCCTCGACCCTTGCCTGGACTTCATTCTGCCTTTTTGGGTTCCCCCAGCCGATACGCATCTCAAGACTATTTGTCAGTCTGCAGCCAAGTCTGTCTCCACCACTAGGGGCAACAGTGAATACCAGACTCTCAGAGCAGACTCAGGGTTTTGCAGTACCGGTTTGAGGGGTTCCTAACATTATAACCGGCACAAAAAATTTACTCTTGAAGTGAGTGAACTATCTCTCGGTCCTATGGAACCTAGTCTGGCTCAAGTATTGGCAGGACAAATCCAGACCTTGTCCCAAATGGTCCAAGAGTTGTCTCAGCGGCAAGCCGCCCAAGAACAAGCTTCAAGAGCCTTACAAGCCACTCAGCCTTCTGTGGTGGAACCCAAACTGAACCTACCCGATTGCTTTTCGGAAGACCGCAGACTCTTCCTCAATTCTCGTGAAAGCTGCAAGCTCTATTTCAAACTCAGGCCACTTTCGTCCGGATCACCTCAGCAAAGAGTGGGAATTATTATCTTCCTTCTACAAGAGGCTCCTCAATCTTGGGCATTCAGCTTGGGTCCTGACAGTCCTCAGCTGCAATCCGTGGACGCATTCTTTCAAGCTCTTGGTTTGATCTATGACGACCCGGATCGAGTGGCTTCTGCAGAAGCGCACTGCGGTCTTTAACGCAAGGATGACGTTCTGCTGAAGATTACTGCTCCAACTTCAGGCATTGGTCCTCAGACTGTGAATGGAATGACCCAGCTCTTCGTAGTCAGTTCTGAATTGGTCTGTCTGAACGAATTAAGGACGCGCTTGTCCAGTATCCTACTGCTGGATCGCTAGAGGAACTCATGCAATTAGCCATTCGAATCGACAGAAGATACAGAGAAAGGGAAGCTGAGAAGGAAAATCCTTTGGCCTTTTCCCCTGTGCCTTCTCCAACTTCTCCCATTGATCAAGTGGAACCAATGCAACTGGGAGTATATCGGTTGTCTTCAGAACAACGCACTCGGAGACGCAATCTGGGCCTCTGCCTATCCTGCGGAGAGAAGGGCCATTTGCTCCGTTCTAGCCCCATCAGACCGGGAAAAGACCAGGCCAAGTGAACATGGAGAAAGTACACTTAGGCCTACAGGTAATCTCTCTGAAGGATTCCCTACTAATACCTGCCCAACTCTTGTACGGTGGACGGGAAATTTCTATTCCTGCATTTGTGGATAGTGGAGCCGCAGGAAACTTTTTAGATTAGACGCTTGCCCGGTACCTGGGTTTCTCAGCTGTTCCTCTGGAAACTACTATCGCTGTACACGGGCTAGATGGGAATCGCTTGAACAAAGGTGAGATCCATCATCGCTCACCTCCTCTTTTGTTGAAGATGGGTGTTCTTCACTCTGAGACCATCTCTCTGTACTTAATTCATTGTCCTTCGGTATCTTTTATCCTGGGTTACCCGTGGTTGGCCCTCCATAGTCCCAGTATTGATTGGACTACATGTGAGATAACCAGGTGGAGCTCTCTGTGCTCCTCCTCTTGTTTATCCTTGCCCCTTAGCTTTACTCATACTTGCCCAGAGCAGCTACCCTTTCCTTATCGGGAATTTCTCAATGTTTTTTCCAAGAAGGAAGCAGATATTCTCCCTCCTCACCGGGAGTACGCCTGTGCGATTGATCTTATCCCAGGTTCCAAATTACCCAAGGGAAGGTTATATGCCCTGTCTATTCCAGAGACATTAGCCATGGAATCATACGTAGAGGAAAATTAGCGAAAAGGCTTTATTAGGCCTTCCAAGTCACTTGCAGGGGCAGGCTTCTTCTTTGCGGCCAAGAAGGACGGCAGCCTGAGGCCCTGTATTGACTACTGAGGGTTGAATAAGATAACCATAAAGAACACATACCCTTTGCCACTAATTTCGGTCATCTTTGACCAGCTTAAGGGAGCCAGGATCTACTCCAAGATTGACCTTCAAGGAGCATAGTGTTGAAATATGTACAACAGTCTATGGGTTTGTTTATATGCATGTAGTTACCATGGAGGGTCATCAGATTGCGCTGTATTCATACAGAGGTGTATTGTTTGTCTGCTGTATATGCATGTACTTGTTTGTATTTTTCCTGTCTCAACTCTGTGTGTTCTAGAAGAGACTCTCTGGGAAAAGGAGGTGAGCTGAGCAGCTCATGTTACTGATATGTTATGTTAAGAAGCTTTTACTGAAAGCTGTTGTTATACTGATCCTGGTACTTAGTACTATATAAAGAAGATATACATCTCAAGACTCGTTTTGTCTGAATATAAGGTAACTCCTGAGGTGATTCTTTATCTATGAGACCTCCTGCTGCACACCTATGGTATCATCCATCGCAGAATGCCAATACATAGGTCATAAGGCGACGAGTGGAAAACGGCCTTCAATACCCAAACAGGCCACTACGAATACCTCGTCATGCCTTTCGGCCTCAGTTACGCTCCAGCCGTCTTTCAAGAATTAATTAATGACGTCCTTCGTGAATTTCTGGGCTCCTTTGTAGTCGTCTATCTAGATGACATCCTGGTCTATTCTTAGTCCCTTAAACAACATCGTGAACATTTACAACTAGTTCTTCGGAAACTCTGCCATCATCACCTCTATGCTAAATTAGAAAAATGCGTGTTCAAGGTTTCCACAGTCACATTTTTGGGGTATGTCATTTCCCCGGAAGGATTCGCCATGGATCCCGTAAAGGTGCATGCCATTCTCGACTGGGTGCGACCCTTGAATCTTAAAGCGATACAAAGGTTCCTATGGTTCGCTAACTATTATAGAAAATTTATCAGCTCCTTTTCTACTCTCGTTGCTCCTATCACAGCCTTGACCCGGAAGGGAGCTGACACAAAAAAATGGTCTCCAATTGCTATCTCTGCCTTCGAAGCCTTGAAACAGACCTTTGTGTCAGCATCTGTGCTTAGACATCCAAATCCTGACCTTCCATTTATCATTGAAGTGAATGCCTCTGATGTAGGTGTGGGAGCAGTGCTATCCCAAAAAGACTTGAAGGACCATCGCCTTCATCCCTGTGCCTACTTATCTCGAAGATTTTCTTCTGCCGAGGGACATTACGATGTTGGCAATCGGGAGTTGCTGGCCATCAAGTGGGCATTGGAGGAATGGTGCCACTGGCTTGAAGGTGCTAAACACGTTATCACAGTATATACCAACCACAAGAACCTGTCCTACATAGAGTCTGCCAAAAGGTTAAATTCTAGGCAGGCGCGGTGGTCTCTCTTCTTCTCCCGTTTTCACTTCATTATCACCTACCGACCTGGCTCAAAAAACCTCAGAGCTGATGCCTTTTCACGCAGTCTTTTCTCTTCTCAAGCTCCGGTCTCTGAACCCTGTTCCATTGTTCCCACTTCTTCTATTTTGATTGCCTTCACGCAGGAACTTAGTAAGACCCTTAAACAATTTCAACCACAGGCACCTCCTGAAACTCCAGCGGACAAACTCTTTGTGCCGGTACATCTCAGGAAGTTGGTCCTCTCAAAGTGTCATGACAACAAGACTTCTGGACATCCCGGTGTTACAAAGACCATCAAAATCATTTCTCATGTTGTCTGGTGGCCATCATTATCTGCGGATGTTAGAGAATATATTTTATCTTGCGATCTCTGTTCCAAAAAGAAGATTACCCGTAAATCTCCTACTGGCTTATTGTTGCCTTTGCCTGTTCCAGTCAGACCATGGACCCACTTGTCCAAGAACTTTATTGTCGACTTACCTCCATCTTCCGGGTGCAACACCATGGATCGGTTCAGTAAAATGGCTCATTTTATCCCTTTGACTAAATTACCTTCTGCACGCACACTGGCTTCATTATTCATCAAACATGTGTTTTGTCTCCACGGTCTTCCTGACAAAATTGTGTCCGATCGCGGGTCTCAGTTCATTGCAGCCTTCTGGAGATCGTTTTGCTCATTGCTAGGTATTAGTCTAAGCCTATCATCTGCCTACCATCCACAGTCTAACGGACAAACTGATAGGGTGAATCAGTCCCTAGAACAATATCTGCAATTGTATATATCAAAAAACCATGACAACTGGGTGGATCTTGTTCCATGGGCTAAGTTTGCCTACAATAATGTATGTCACTCCTCATCCCAGCACTCTCCTTTCTACTGCAACCTTGGGTATCATCCCAGAGCCAATTCGTTGTCTTCTTTGTCTGCTGATAAACCATCAGAATATAGGTCTAGCCGGCTTAGCAGGATCTGGAAGTTGATACATCAGTCCTTACTTCGGGCCTTTTTTAGGTCCAAAGTTTTTGCTGACCTGCTCTCGTGTGGTTATCTACTCGGAATATCAGACTTCACCAACCATGCAAAAAACTTGGACCCAAGTTTATCGGACCCTTTCCCAACCTGAAACAAGTCAACCCAGTCTCGTTCAGACTGAAACTTCCGGAATCCTTAAGAATGCCTAAAACATTCCACTGTTCCCTGTTGAAACCCGTTCTTTCCTCCAAAAAATTCCAACGCAGACGGCCTTCTAAGCCTCCACCTGTATCTATTGACGGACATCAAGAATTTGATGTCGAGAGAATCCTGGACTCAAAGAAAGTTCAGGGTCAAATTCATTTTCTTGTCCATTGGAAGGGGTTCGGCCCCGAAGAATGGTCGTGGATACCGCAAAGAAATCTACACTCAGATAGGTTACTCACTGAGTTCTTTAGAAAATTTCCCGGAAAACCAGGTTTTCGGGGTCCCTTGACCCTTCCTCAAGGGGGGGGGGGGTACTGTCATGAGCACTCTCTGCCCTTACATCCCGGCCATCGTCATGATGACTGGGACGTCACTTCCGGGTTGTCCCGGCCGTTGCCAAGGCAAAGGTCGGGACGCTTTCATTGTGTATCGCCGCGCTCCGCCATGTAGGACAGCCGGGCGCACGTGCAAATAGTAAAGCTGGGACTGCCTCTCTCCCATTGGGCCATGCTGCTATTTCAGGCAGGAAGGGGCAAAGCCTTCCTGCCGGTCATAGTTACTGCTTGAAGCATACAAAGCCTGCTGTGTCCCTCGCTTTCTGTTTTAATTCGATTCTGATAATTGTTGCTGACCCTTGCCTTGTTAACTGACTGCGATTGATTGCCTGTGCCCCTTGACCTTCTGCCTGGACTCTTACGCTGCTGTTCTGCCTGTGACCTCTGTCCTCGGCTTGCCTATTGGATACTCTGTCTGCTGCCGGCCCTCGACCCTTGCCTGGACTTCATTCTGCATTCCTGGGTTCCCCCCAGCCGCTACGCTTCTCACGACCCTTTGTTAGTCTGCAGCCAAGTCTGTCACCACCACTAGGGGCAACAGTGAATACCAGACTCTCAGAGCAGACTCCGGGTTTTGGCGTACCGGTTTGAGGGGTTCCTAACAAATGAATTTCTTTCTTAAAGCTGGCTTCTGTTAAAATCCCGCTGTGTCTCTGAGAAACCTACACCAAGGACACACGTAGACCAGATAAACACAGTAAATGGAATAAAAACTGATTTAGTATAATATACTGCATAAATAACCTTGATTATTGCATGAATAGTGTGTTTATTACAAAAATGTCGTTTTACTTAAAATTTGGAAGTGTTCGAGAAAACAGACAAAACAATTTTAGTGGTGACTCTTTGATATCAATCCCTAGGGCACATCAATTTAGACATAAACTATTGCTGCTTTTCATCGTGTTAAAATGAGTACAGATCTGCCTCACAAACTCCAGGGAAATCCAAGTCGGGAATTGAATGTTGGTAAATAAATTCAAAAGCATTAACTCCTCAAGTTTTGAAAGGGATGACACATTGGCAGTGTTGGCTGGTCATGAAGGACCTAAATTTCCGAAGACATAGTTTACAAACTTTGATCTATGAAAGTGGCCTCAACCCAGAGTCCAGACCACTTACCTGCCCAATGCTATAAATAATTTGCTGGAATTCTTGCCTCTAAATTAACAGAATTAACTAACTCAATCCTAGAAGGACATGCTTTTGACCCTTCTACCACAACCTGCTCATTTCTCCCCTAATGTATTTTCTCAACCCCAAAAACTTCAAATTGTTGTCAAATTTTAAAATAAATGTATCCAAAATGAACATTTTCTATCTATTTATTTCACTGCATGCAAAATAATTATAAGAACTTAATTGCAGGCCTATTCATAAAGAGTGAGAATGAACCATACAAACTTAAATGGGAATCAAATTATTGGGAGGTGCTAGATTTGGAACAGTGGTCTGATAAAAGAGAGGGTACCTACAAGTCTTCTATAAATGTTCTATAAATGTTCATAGTAAAGAAAAAGGGGTATAAACTCCTTTATTGGTACTATGTCCCAACGAGGTTTCACTGAATTTTTGCCAAACACACCTTACATGTGCTGGAGAAATTGTGGGCATCGTGACGAATGAAGAAGCCGGCGTAAGTTGATGACATCACTGGCGACCGCGACGCTGTTATCGGTACTGTTAAGAGCGTAATGTAGGTATGCGGGCATAGACAATGTACTTTGCAAAGCGTTGTACTTTTTCTATGCCCACAAACTTACATTACTCCCTTAACAGCACCGATAACAGCGTTGCGGTCACCAGTGATGTCATCAACTCACGCCGGCTTCTTCTGCTCCTGTGCAGTTGTATATGAGTCCACCAATTCACACAGATCAGTAGGCAGAACAAGTAGACAAGTCTGCCACTTGTACTCTGACTGTTCTGTTAATTCAGAATCTCCCTACTAACACGGCAAGTAGCTGCTGCTGAGTGAAGAAGAGCACGGTGGTCATATTTAGTTAAGCATAAACTTCTTTTATTATTATTTTATGTAGATTTTAAACAACAGCTAATTTAAGGTCAAATAGTGGCATTACTTTCTCTAACATTATTTCAGAAAAAAAGAAAAAATTGCTAGGTTTATTATTATAGTTTAATATTGACACAATGGTTAGATACATTTAGCTTTATTTTTGGTTGCACCGTGTTTGAAAATTTTCCATATGAAACTAAGATCAGAGGCGATTCCATCTCCATAGTGCATTAATGTTCTAATGAAAAGACACATTATATATTTACCAATTAAGTTATATTTGGGGCAAATTTGTTTTAATTGTTTTGTTTACCTTTTTGTTCAAGTTGTTTATACAGTAACATAAACACAAAAAACACATAAGAAACAAGAATTGTCTGGTCCTCCAACAAAAGTGTTACTAGCACCAGCGCCCATAGCCTGGACTGATAGTGGCAATTTCAGTGGTACAAACAGCGTGAGGTCTCCTTAAAAAAGTTCCACCCACACTAGACTATGGTAACTGTTCATAAATATATTAAGGAACAACACACCCTGTTTTGTAAATAGAAATTAAACAATTAATAATATACATCTTCCTACAAACTATATCAAGATACAGCTCTGATACAACTACACCATGGTTGTGACAAATATTGTGTTAATTTATATTCAGTGATTTATTATTTGTTCTGACATGTAGTATTGTGAATGTAATTCCAGTTGATAGTTTTTGTCAGAGCTAAATATAAATGAATTTCATATAAATTTTTGATTTTTCTTTTTCAGAAACATACCACTTGCAATATGTATATCAATGGTCATTGTAACAATTGGATATGTCTTAATTAACGTGGCATATTATACAGCCATTACAGCAGAAGAGCTGCTACTGTCAAATGCTGTTGCTGTGGTAAGGAAGTAGAAAAGGCAAATGTGATCATTATTTTAAGATTTGAGCTGTAATTTGAGATATTGTAATGATAATATTTGTTGTACATTAACATATGTGTAATAGTTAAAACTATGGTAAGGACTTCTCCACTTGGCATAGTATTTACCCCTGCCCTTGGAACCTTTATCTTTTTGAACCTGTAAACCCATTTAGGAGGAGTCATTGAGCTGAGCTGGCCACGACAGAATACTGCCGTCATCATTGCCCCCTTATTGTGTCATGCCACTGCTTCATCTCTCTAACATTCCAAGACTTAATGCCCCATATGGATATCTAATGATCCTAGAATTGGAAATGCCCTTTATGATATTGTGTAAATTATAACCTTATTAGATGTTGTCTCTAAGTTCTATGACTATATCAGCTTTTACACAGTTAGTGGAACTCTTCTGCAACTTATAATTTCCCTAATAAAGTACAGTTAATTTATATGTAAGATCTATCATTCTTTATAAACATATGTTTATATGCACAATACCATTCACCAGAGTTTCTAGGGTTCTTTGTACATTGCAATATGATAAAAACAGAAAAAATCTAACATTAAAACTAAAAAAACAGAAAAATTAATACACTTATTTACTTTTATCATATTATCAAAAAAGTTTTAAGTGCTATTTTACTAACAGGCACTTTAATAAATTAAGTAACTAAGAATAAATTCTACAGTATTACAACAGTTCATTGTTTAAATCTTTACCTTTACCTTTTTCCTAGTAATGAAATTTTATTAGCAACAAACAAAACCACTGACTTAGATACAAAGTGTAAAAATTAAGTGCATAGTGATTAAATTTTACATCAATCTTTCCCACATAACAACACTGTCATCATATGGGAAAGGGCACAATTCAAACATCCTTGACAAGTCAACATATTTTCTTTTTTTAATTGAGTGTTTGTACTGTAAGTTTCTATAGATCTTGATACATGTTTGTGAAAATATGAATTTTTAAACATAATGTAAGTAGAGATGAGCAGTATTTTCTAAACTGTTACACAATGTATTTAACTTGTATTACGTGAGATTACAAGATTTTTTGCATATTTCATCATGTGGAAATTGAGTGTTATTATTACTAATATTATCTTTTATTTATAAACCATCAGCATATTACACAGTATACTAAACACCCAAGTACACATACAAAGTATCATAGTATAGGATTTTGTGGGTGTATTTGTAAAAATATATTTTTTGCTTTCATTTCATTTGTGAGGAGTATTATATCTGCTGTTAATACATAAAGCCTAATAACAAATGTGTTTTTCGCTGTCAAAACAAATGCTAGCAAACTTTTCTTGTGCTCATGACCTGGTTGTATGGTTGTAAGCAGGTCGGTGGATGTTTGCCTGATATAAGCCAGACGTAAAACTAGCGTCTATCCTGATGGTGCAGAGCTGGCTGCACCTTGAGATACCTATGACTCTGCATACGAGCATAAATACACTATTTTTACAGACACCTACTTTTAAGTGTAAATTATACCCAACCTGTGTCCAACTCTGTATCACCCTAAATGCTCATCTCCACAGAGGTGTACTATTACTATAGGAAAAATAATATCGTCCCCATTATAAGCTGGCACATGTCCTCCTACAAAACAAATGCTCAAAGCGTTTTTTCTCCAACTTCACCACTGCTGTGTCTGTTTCTAACATTGACTGGAAAGAACCTGTATTACAAACTGACATAGTACAGTATGGGACCAATTTAATTCAGCCGCGTTATAACGTGGTCTGTGCACTATTACGGTTACTAAGCTAAAAGTGCGCAGTATTACCGTTAGTGCAGTAATTTTAATGCTGTTTTTAATGAACGGTAATACAATTAGCGCCGCATTATTTCTACACTAATGTGGCCGAATTTAATTCTCTGCTTTGCATCTGAGCTGTTCTCAGTTGTCATTGGCAAGTCAAGAAGCCATTGCAGTTGAGGTAGAAATTTCCAGAGCTTTTGAGGCCCCTGGCATAAAACTCCACAATTTTACTAGTTGGAGGGAGTGGAGATGTTAAGTAAAATATGCCTTTAATAAAATTAGTCTTTATAGTCTGTGTAAACAAAATAAAACGCTATAAAAATTACAGATACCGAAAAGTACTATAACTCAATCATATACATTGAAGATAGGATTGTGCTGATTTTAACAACTTGGAAAAGATTTAAGGAATCCAGCATAGGGGACATAGAGGTGCAAGAAGTACCAAAGGATGACAGATGAAAGATAGGGACAGTTTGAAAGCACACTTGTTAAATTTAAAAGAATGTATATAGTACAATACTTAAGTCAAAGTAAGTCGATATTTGTTAAAACTTTGTTAGGATTGCTTCTGCTTTAAGCATCAGTAAAATGGAAAACAACTAGGCACGGGTAAAACTTTCTCATAAAAAATTTCCTTTCAGACATTTGCAGAACGTCTCCTGGGAAACTTCTCACTGGCAGTTCCCGTCTTTGTAGCTTTATCCTGCATTGGCACCGTGAACAGTGGTATTTTTGCTGTGTCCAGGTGAGATAATAATAACATTAATAGTAATAATAATAATATTTGCTTCTGTAAAGAGAAGTACAAAATAGCAAAGAAATTATATCCAGGTTTCCCAACAAGAACGGCCATGCATACATGTATATTTTAACATGGGGCCATAACAAGTTTTGTAAAAGTTGCAGTCTGTTTGCAGAAAACAGTGCCGGCCTATTGTTATAAGATTATCAAAAGTATAACATGCTGCTATTGGACTGCTGCTGCCTTGTACTATACCCTTATCACATTTATTTTACTGTACTGCGGAAAAGGATATCTATTAAGTTTTGACTTTCTATCCTTTTCATTTGTCTTCTCTGTAATAGATCAAGAACTTTATAGTGCTCAAGATTTCATCTGATACCTGACACAAATCTTTAGAAGATGTGTATTTCTCTAGTCATCATCAGTAAAAAAAAGTTGTCATTATTGAAACAGCCACATACCCCTATTCTGTTTTTTTGTTTATTAATCATGTAGTGTTACAAGCTTATAAAGAGTTAGCCAATGATAATGATAAATTCAAGTTTATTAGTGCCACATGCTTTGATCCATCCATTTAGCACTACCAGCATGACTAGTTAATTCAGATCAATGAGGAACTTATCTACTTGGCAAAACTCCACTGATCTGTTGTTCTGTAGATAAACAGCCACAAGCATTGTTATCTGCACTTCTCTCTGTCAGACAATGACTGCACATGTGTTTCAGATTAAATTCGACTCAATATGATTCAATTTTGATAGGGTGTGGAGATAGTCTTGTAACCCACATATGATCATGTTTGTCAGATCAGTCCGTCTGACCAACCAAAATGACACTGTGGACCTCATTTAGAGTAGGACACAACGTGTGTCTAAGGCGTGCAGGACAGGGAGTGTGCCGTAGCTTGGTAGGGTATTATGAGTGGGATGCAACCCAAGTTGCGTCCCAATCGTAATACCCTACCGAGCTGCGAGCAGTTCGTGCAGCTAGCTAACTACTTGCGCCACCTAATTCCTGCCACACATTTTATTCCTGTTTTGACGTGTGTTGCGTCTGCGCCTTAATGTGTCCAGGATTTACTTACGGGGTCACACCCCCTATGTCTATATTATACAAGTTCACGCCTTCACAATTCTGCGTTCCGCCATTTCCCTCATAGCAAGCCGCAAGCTGTCGCACGTGTAAATTGCGTCCAGGATGCAGGCGGATATGGTGCTTGCTGCACATGCGTGATAGTGGTTTTGTGGTCGATTGCTCCTAACACGGACTTTGCGTCCGACTCTAAATGAGGCCCTGTGTGTATATATTTTGTGATGTATTTATTGTCTCATTGAACAACTTTAGATAACACGGCTTCAATGCTATTAGGTTTATTGGCCAAGGATATAATAAGCTAGCTTACGTACTACAATATTGGTCATAACACCTTCTGCATTGAAGGAGTGTCACTTATTACATATGGATGGTGTGGTCTGCCACCTTCTAAAGGGATGAAGGTGTCAGATCTTGTGCACTAGCTTTGTCCACTCCATAATGTTGCTATGGTAACGTAGTGCAGTTACAGGTATGTGACAAGGTGAGTGCTTAAAGTGAAAGTTGCTCAATAGAGACATTAGTCCATCTCTTGGTCAAAAAAGCACATATAAGTATATTGTAAATGATTTATGCAATACAAAAAAAACAACATAGATTCTATTTTTATTTTAATGCTTTTCTAAAATGAGAACATAATATATCAGTGGGCCATTGTTGATAATATATGAGCATACTCAGGTAAACAGCAATAAATACTGTTAAAATACATGCATTATTCAATATTTATTCTATTAGGATGTTCTACGTTGCATCCCGAGAGGGACACCTTCCAGAGATCCTCTCTATGATTCATGTACACAAGCATACTCCATTGCCAGCTGTTATTGCTTTGGTAAGCTAAATAACATCTTTAACTATTCTTGTTTATTAATAATTATTTTACAGTGCATTGAAATTAAGTTTTAACTTTCTATCCTTTTCATTTGTCTGTAATAGATCAAGCACTTTATAGTGCTCAAGATGTCATCTGATACCTGACACAAATCTTTAGGAGATGTGTATCTTACGCTTTGTAATAACATTTTACAAATCTTTCCTGCATCTATCTAAAGGTTTACCCAGATGCTCACATTGTAAAGTAGATTATTCAATGATCATGCAGTCATGTAATACCTGCCTATATATTCCTAAGGCTTTACATGTACACATATTGCATTGGCCTGTGCTTTGTTTAGTCAATGGTGAACGCAGTTTTCCACATAGGGATCAATAGATCAATTTGAAAAATGCAGCATAGGGTCCAATAATTTTTCCAGATTTTAATCTATTGGGTGCTTGAAAGAAGTACTGAGAATACTGACAGGGCATTAATCATAGTGATATATTGATCCCTGAATCAAGGCTGCTTAAACTGTGTTCACCTAGTGAACAAGGCATAAGGCAATGTCCCATCTGAAATGTAAATCTACATGTAAATACATAAGGAAGTTCATGAATTTTTTAAATTTTATGAAATATTTTGATTACCATTAATTTACATTTGCAAGAACAATTTTGGACAAACTATTATTTTTCACATGCCCCTCATATATAGAAATTTGGGGTCTTCATTCCAAAAGACCTTTCCGCCTAGTACATGAAGCCGAGAGTGATTGTAGTCCCTCTAGTTTACTTCAATAGAGATTGTGAAGATACCGGGTTTTATGAACCAATGCCACCCACTTCACGCTGGTTGGCCACCCACGGGTGCCGTTCTATGCCAGAGAAGTCTACCCAGAACCCTAACCTTCTAGGGTTAGTATAGTCACTCAGGCAAATGCAGTTAGAAAAGTACAACAGTACATTTATTGTAATAAAAACAACACTAGATTATTATGTACACAGTAAATAAATGCCAGGCAGGTTTACCACATCACTTGTCTCTTACCCCACTAGCTTAAGGAGTTACAATCACCTGGCTGTTCAGACTTGACGACCCATTGATCTCTCTGAGCTGCATATGTAGACTCTAGTAGAGAACAACAACTCAAAACCAGATCTTGCACCTTTCATGAATGAAATTCCAGAATGAACACCTCCTCCCCCCTGGAGTGGCTCCTTATATCTAAGTTCAAATTTCCACAGTCTTTTACCCTCCCTGGGCAAACCCCTGGGTCTATTCTTCTTAACCATTGGTCAGTTCTGGACTAGGGGGGGTTGGAGAGGAGAGTGAAGATGAACTGTCCTTTCACAGAACCTCCCCTGCTAGAGGGCCTGTCTGGAATAGTCTTCTGAGAGCAATGCACACTAATTAGTTTAGCCCCGACAGTATCTTTCAACCTGATCCCTACCCATAACCCCCTGGCTTCACTTTAAAGACAATGAATAATTACCTCACTGCCACCTCATCAATATACAATACACAATATACATATTTACACTGAGCTACAATGTCCCCTTAGTTACATGAATTTAGACAATGCACTTGTGGTCTGGTGAGCTGGGGAATAAAGGCAAGGGCTATAAAAAGTACTTACTAATATCCACATTATGTGAGAAACAGGATGGTTTTACAGGGTTATCACACTCGTTTTGTCACAGAGATGAATAGAGCAAACTGTTAGAAACAAGGGGATATTTAGGTGTATGTGAGAAAAAGAGGTTGTATTTTCAAAAATGGTCTCCACCTTTAAATATAAATATTGAGCCATTTTGTGTGTACCATTATTTAGTGCTTCAATTGAGTGAGGTTTCTGATACAGATACTGGTAGTAGAATTACATTTTATAGTTCTACTGTTTCTAGTAGTTCTCCATTCTTTGTAAGAACAACTTTAGTGTTAATTATTTGTTCATTCAGTATTATTTATAATGTAAAAACTTGATAAAATGGACATAACATGTTATTCATCTTATTTTAGATAACACTCTAAGTTATTTGCTGGTTCATACTGCCTTAGCTAAATCATTGAGTGCAATCGTAATTGCAGTTGTACCAATCTGAATAACTAATGCACTTTTAGAAGTAAATATGGAATGGCTGCAAATACTTCCTGTAGAGTTAAGCGCAGCAGATGCTGCACATTGTACTAAGCTATTCTGTAAATTCCTCAGGAAGCATTGTAATCCTAGAACTGCCAAAGCCAAATTATATCTGGATAGACGGAATGGTGGTATTGGCTTTCCGGATGCGATGGCCTCTCGCAATCTGCTTTGTTTCCTTATGCATCTGGCTGGTTATTGCAACAACCCTTTTTTGTTAACCCAGACCTAGAGAAAAAACTTTTTTCCCCTTACTCTTTAGCAACCCTACTACATACACCCCCACACCTTCTCCCTCCTCAAAGAGCAAATAACGCTTTATTCTGGGACACGTATCATGCAGGGCGATAATAAGAAATTAGACAGAGCTTTTAATGTCACTAAATATAATGCTATATGGGGCAACCCCACTTTTGAACCTGGAATAACAGCAAAAATTTATTGAAGTGGAAACATAAGGAGATTTATTCTATTAGGGATGTGTTCGATCCTGGATGATCTTTATATTCTTTTCAACAATTATCTCAGAAACACTCATTAGATGATAAACAGTTCTACATGTACCTCCAAGTCCGCTATTTTATCATGATCATGACGCTCAATAAAACCAGATGGCCAGAATCTGACAAGCTAGAAAGTTTATTACATTTTCTCAAAACCAACAAAATCAGAATTAGATATTTGTACCAGGACCTCTTATATTGTGATGATTCTAGACTCCGGAGTAACACACTCCAAGGCTGGAGTCGTGATATCCCTTCATTAACGAATCTAGATACTTTGATGAAGTATCAAGATAAAACATTAAAATGCTTAACCTCAGCGAAATTACAAGAAGTACATATCAAAATGCGCACAGAGCTTATATATCACAATCAGAAAGAAAACATTTTATATTAGAAGAAAGAGGTTTATGCCCAAAATGCAAACAAGGTCCAGTTACCTTTTACCATAATTTTTGGGAGTGCAGGAAAATATCTCACTTTTGTAACAAAATACTGGCTTTTCTGAATTCTATTTTTAAGATCACGCTATGCAGAGAATACATCCCATTTCTGTTTTGTAAGTTTGACACTTGGAAAGGTAGCTTGCCTTCTTTTAATATTATTCCAATTTTAACAGAAGTTTTGACAGTAGCAAAAAGCAATCTTGCGTAACTGGACTTCCATTTCTCCTACATTTTTAAAAGATGTACAATTGGAATTATTAGAACTTCTCTTTATTGATAGATGTGCACCCTTTCCAGACATTGAAAAAGGAGTGCTTAAATTCCATTTCAAGAGGGGTCCTTATGTAGAATCGTTACCAAAATCTCAACAAGATGACATTCTCCAAGTGTTTGAATCTACTAAATGGTCCTTATATAGGCTTCTGGGTTCAGATGATTAATGGTTTGCTTTTATTTTTTCTGGTCCTTCATACATAACTTGTGCAATTTTAGGTAACGGGTTATGTGACAATATCTTCATCTCCCCTCTCTCACTCTTCCTGCCCCTCCACCAATATTCAATATACATTACTTACTGTCTAATATGCATTATCTAATTTCCAATCCCAAGCACACGGTATGAGATAGACAATATGAAACGTTAAAATAAATGTTTGCAATGTGTAAAATATAGTATAATTATTGTAGAAGAACAAATGATGTCTACCTGATGCTTTGAGTTTGATTCTGATTATGCTAATTTAAGTTATGTTTGTTAATAAGTGGATATTCACTTAACGAAGACATATACATTTCAACTTCAATCTCCTTATTTTTTACTACTATGTGATTATCTGACATGTATGTGTGGATATATGTATGTATATGTGTCTATTATATATGTCGCTATTTGAAAAAGAAAATATGTATTGAATATCTACTGTTTTTTCTTTTTTATATTTGAAAATACAAATAAAACGTTTTGAATAATAAATATGGAATGGTACGCACAATTCAAACCTGCAATAGGTATTTGTGGTCTCTACCGAACTACACATAACTAGCCACCTGAAAGAGAAAGAAAAAGCTGGATTTGTTAAAAACCATCAACATACACTAATTATTACTAATATGTATGTGTATAGTAGCAATTAAGTTTAACATAAAACAATGATTTATATTTTCCACTCCCTTACTCTGATCCACACCAGTCCATAAAATGAACCCCCAAAGTTTAAGGCCCTCACCAACCCTTCATTGCAACTCTCCCTCTGATATCTGTGAGACAATCCATTGGTCCCTACACACCTCTCCTCGGGCACTGTGCCCCCATAGTAGGATGGGAGGCAGATATCCTCTGCTCCTTTTGGACTGGGAGTGTGACACTCCAAGCCCCCTGACTCCTTACTGACACTGAGGATCAGCAGCCAGCGGCAGGACATTATGTCATTCACAGATACAATTTAGGAAAAATGTTACCTTCACTTTCTCAAAATAAGCTGAATTGTATATTAAACTGACTAATAATAACTATATTAATAATAATACCAAATAATCATTTCAGAGCAATAAAAATAATCCTCTTGCGCTGACTTCACCAGTTTGATTTTAAACATTAGTGCAAATTAAAGGGTGCACCAAAATAATATTAGTATTGTGTTTGTAACAGATTCTACTAATATTCAGTAGACTAAGTGTTCTGAGAACAACAAGGGAGTGATTTAAAGTTGAAGGTAAAAGTTTCCCATTTGTGTATTTTCAAAAACAAGATAAACCTAGATTTCTACATTGGCATTTGCATTACACACATGATAAGATCCCTGCAACCTTAAATTTAACATATTGTTGCATCCAGACTAATTGGCATTCATTATTTGTATTTTTTAGTTTTAACAGCTTTTAAAAGACATAATTCAAAGATGTATATCAATCAAAATAATGTGCATCTGAATGGGGTCTGTTTAAATTGCATCTACATGCTTTTATTGTATTTTATTAAAGTGAAACAAGTATCACATAAAAGTTGTGTACATGCGCAGTGCAGAGTAATTGCACTTACATATAACTCTAATCCACTCCTCAAGGGTTCTATTGAATCCCTTGATGGTACATTTTATGAAAAATTAATATATATGCTGACATGGCTGCTAAAAGTCATTTTACATAACGTTTTATAGTGTTTTAGTATGTTATGATTACGTTTTTATTCAAGTCTGCTAAAGATGTTTAAAAATGTGTCATCAGTACCAAGGTACTAGGGAAGAGTCCAAATGACAATCATGAAACCATTTAATAACCTGTTTTATATATAAAATAATTCATGCATTGCTTTTGGAATGATTAAGAATCATTTGAAGTAGAGACTAAGCCTATTCAGAGTGTAGCATACACATATATACTTATACGTCTACCTTGAAAATTAGAAAGTCTGTGTGTACGGATGAGAGCATAAATCTGACATAATGAAATAGAATATTGAATGTCTGGGCCCAAATAATATATTGCATTGATACATGTAAGTAAACCTGATTTTCAACTCAGATAAGTGTTTGACCAAATGTTTTTAAAAAGTAAACAATTAGCCCAGTCGGAGGTAATTAGGTTGAGCAAACCCTTTTGTGAGGAGACCTGCTTAAGATATGTAGATCACAGACATCCATTGTGTTTGATCCTGTAATCCCAGTCTTAATTGACTTCCTTTCATTAGATAGTGTAAACACCATAGAACCATTAGGTGTGAATTAGAGAGAGAGCCATATGCCTAGGTGAAAATTTTGCTGTCAAGGAAAGCATGTGAAGGAACAGACAAGTATATAGAAAAATGAACTTCAAAGAAGATGTATTCAAATTTTTGGGGAAATCTGTGTGTGACTCCATACTGAGGAGCAGAAATCACACAAGGACAGGTACAGGCGGTATCCGGGAACAGCTATAATCACATATCTTTGGAAAAGGTATGTAATATTGTCAGAATTCCATCATGTTTGGTATTTAAATGTACAGGAGATTATGACCAGTTTATTGAAGGGGGAGTTTTGTCTCTGGGATATGTCTGTGAAGAATTATTATGATATCAATTTATTTAAGGGAAATAGCGCAGGGCGCATATTTATATAATTGCATATGCACTTATTTTTTGTATTGTATATATTCTGAGATAGGAAATTGTTATTTCTGAGACCAGATTAGAAGCAGTTTTTTCCTATTTTCACCTTACTAAAGGATATGCCTTATTTCTGATGCATATATCTGATACAATAGGCCTTTGTGGATGGAGGTCTTGTGTGTATTGGGATGTATTTAGTATGGAAGTGTCATTGTTTAGGATTTGTAAGGTTGCCAGTGGAAACCTCCAATTAGGCATATGTGCAAGGGAGTCTGATAGCAGGAAGTGCTAACAAAGTTTTGTGATAAAGTGTCATGCCTGCTCTGGCCAAAGGCCCAGCACAAATTTTGTTAGCTTAGCTTGAAAACATCTTCAATATTGCTGTATTCCTGTGATCTACAGATTAGACCCTAAATCTAATTCGCTCGCCGGCTGTCTCTGAGGTTTGGACCCAAGCATTTCCAGTACCACCACTCTGCCTGCTACCCAGCAGTCCTGGTCAATGCGATAGGCCAGGGGGGTATCCATTCCCAGCAACCCGGATCCATAGTAAGAGGTCCGGAGTTACCAGCCCGGGTACACCAGCAATGAGGTACACTAGCAGCATCAGTTACCCAGAAGGAACGTGGTTCTGAGTGCCGTAGAAGGAGCTCAGTGGTGGCAGCATTGTAAGCCCCTTCTACTGCGGCAAGAGGGCGCATTTGGGATAACGAAAGGGAGCGGTGGCAAAGTAAGCCCAGCCGGTTTCCCGCAACAACAGACAGGGTGGCACAGGCGGTCCATTCTGTCACAGCAGGTGTCAGACTTTTTTTGGGGAAATGAATTCACATTGATAAGCTATATATCTTCCTAGCCAATTCCCCATGGCACAAATTATGCAACTCAAGTAAGTGAAATTCTGAATGCAACCCCTTTGATTTTAAACTGTTTGCTTATTATGTCAATCCATTAATTGTTATTCATTATTTTTTCTATCTGTATGTCCTGTACTTTTGTATATTAAATCTATAATTTAATATGATGTGTCCTTGATACTCTAACGAAACCATTAGCCTGTTAAGAAGTTAACCCTTGGAATGCCAGTGTGTGATTTGTTGATACATTTGATTAGCAAGCTGTGTGTGCTTGTATTTACATTTGTGTAACTGTTTGGAAGTGTGAAGAGGTAACCCTTTGCTTGCTGGTGTGTGTCTTGCTAGTCTGTGGACAGTTAGAAGCCTTGCGTGCCAGCGTGGGACAGGATATTGGGGTCCTATTGCCCGTATTCAATAGGTGGTGGAAAACCTGACGTGTCTGGGGGTGTTAGAGCGCTGTGTTTTGGGGGTGATTCCTTAGGTGTTTAACCTGTGGGATAGGTAGATAGAGACTGCAGACTGAATTGTGTGTGACCTCACACAGCGAACACTCCAAAATCACGGCAATTGGGAGTGTGTTTGTGACACTGTGGATTAAAAAAAACAAAAAAAGAAAAACATTTATGTGGTTTTAAGACAGCTAAGAAAGTGACAGCAATGGCTGTCTAAATAGTTATTGTTTTGACCTTGAGCTCTTGGAGGAATAGGTAAGAAAATTAGGAGCTTGCAACTGATAGAAAATATTCACAGCAGCTGTAATGTGATAAAAATTTATATATTAAATAAGTGCAGTACTCTTCTTTCAGTTGATGGTTAGAAATGATTATGATGTTTTCTCTTTCTAATCATTTATATAAATTAAAAGGGCACAGTCGTGCGCTTATATTAAGGTTACATCTAAAAAACGACATTCTCATTGGAAATCTGTGAGAGGGGCGGCATGGGTCTACATTTTAAAATGTATTAAACTGAAATTTGGCATGCGAATGGAGAACTGTCCACAGGTGCCGCATGCCAAATTTCAGAAAAAGGGAATAAAAAATGAAAATTTAGGAACAATCTAAAGTTCTAAATCTCGCTGTTTTTTTCCACTTCCTATTTGGCAAAAGTCGCTGCTTTTCTGTTTTTTTTTTTGGGAGAGCGTAACTCGGTGTACAGGGCGTTTAAGGACATGTGGTAAGTTTTGTTACAAAGCTATTAGGGCTTAGGAGTGCCTTTGAGGGTTCACAAGTTTGACAAAGTTTCAGTTTTTTTTACAATTTGGTAAAATATGTCCCATTATAAAGATAGGGGATTTCATAACGTTGCACATGTCAGATAGAGGTGTGTGCTGGGTGTACTGAAAGTGGCTTCACTTGAGAGCACAAATATGGCTGACTGACCTCTCTCTAAGAAAAAGATTTCTGTGAACAGGAGAAATTAGCCACATTTGGGGGGTAGAGGGAGGATGACTGGAGTTTTGGGACTGAGGGGGGGGACACACTAGCATTTTTAGCCCTGGCACCACTCTTATTTCATAGTTTAATCCCCCAGAGCGGTGCCAGAGTGGCTGTGTAAAACAGCCCGTTGTAAACCTCCCGCCCCTCAGTGACATCAGTTAATTTTTTCACTGCACTGAGCTGGGGGGCGGGAAATTTAAAAGTGCTCTGAAGTTTTGTGCGGTGATTAAAAAAAAAAAATTGCATGGGGTCCCCCTCTATTCAGTCTTAACCCTAGTGCTGTCAGCCTACTGCTGGGTCCGTGAAAATTGGGGAAAAATTTCGCGTGGGGTCCCCCCGATTTTCACGGAACCAGCACTAGGCAAACCAGCCGGGGTTGGAGGCACTATAGCAGGGGGACACGTGGCAGGGGTCCTCCTGCCATAATGACTAACCAACCCCAGGCTGTTCAGCGTTGGGCTGGATTCCCTAAGGAGAGAGTGGGGTCCGCTGAAAAAAATGAGCAGCTCCCCCTAGGGACACCCAGCCCAGTGTTGATAGCACTAGGGCTCTTAATACACCCCAGGGCAGTGGGTGTAGAGTAATATCAGCAAAATAAGTAGGAAAAAACAAACAGACGCCATTTTGTTTTGTGGAACTACAAGTTCCAGCCAGCCAGGTTGCCATAAATAGTGTGGGCATGCTGCTACTTGTATAACTACAAGCACCAGCATACCCACGGCAGCCAGGGCATGTTGGCACTTAGAGAACCACAAAGTGCCAACATGCCCTGACACCCACGGCTGGCTGGGACCTGTAGTTCCACAAAAGAAAATGTTAACAAAATCACCACACCCTCATTACAACCACTAACATTTATTAAAAATAATAAACCCACAATAAAGACTAAACACTCTCATTTACACCATATATTTTAATTAAAAATAATAAATCCCCTATACTCACCAATGAAGTTTTCTTCTCTCACCAGCAGCTTTTAATCCCAAAATGGCTGTCACCAAAGTCCAAAATAAATTTGTATCCAAAATCCATGCTTGACCATGTCCAAAATAAATTTGTAGTTCCAGAAGTTGTGCTTGACCTAGTCCAAAACATACTTGTAATTTCCAAAAGTCCATGCTTGAAATTTCCTCAGTTCTTCTGCCCAGGGGGGAGCCCATTGTTGCTTGCAGTTTTCTGTTCTTCGGCCAGGGGGGGCCCATATTTGTAAGCTCCACGAATCTTCTTGCTTGATTGAAGGAAAATAAAAAATGTGCAGGACCGTCGCAAACAGCTCCTACCTAGTAGGAGCTCCGATACACAATGAGCTCAGCTCATTGCGCTAGGTCTGTTTATAGTATTAGGGGATTTTCCCACGCTAGTGGGAAAATCACTTAATACTATAAATAGAACTACCGCGATGAGCTAAGCTCATTGCGCATCGGAGCTCCTACCATGTAGAGGCTCCGATACGCAATGAACTTAGTTCACTGCATTAGGTCTATTTATAGTATCACTATAAATATTTATATATTTATATTTATATCTATTTATATATCACTATAGCAGCATCACCAGGATGCTTTCTATGCATAACAGCACATAAACAGTCTGGACAGTAGCCAAATGTATTATTAAAATTCAATCATGAGTGAATATAGTATGACTTATTTCAGATTCAACCATATGTGTAGCGCTTTTATGCTATCAAACAGATATCTGTGTTCAAAGATTCTCTCTTACCATATACAGATGAACAGCAAGAAAACTGGACAGAGAGTAAATCAGTGGAAAAATCACAGCTGAATTTTACTCACCGTACGGATTTAAACTGTCCCGTGATTCAAGTCGATGCTGTAAGCGTTGCTTGTCATCTGTACAGGTTGTCCGAGATTTCGGACGAGCCCCCACGTAATGTTAGAGTAATTTACCTTTCCTTTATCAAGTCCCTTCAGATACCTGTAAGATAATGCTGGTTAACCAGGAGATCAGTAATCAAGACACAGACAGGCCATTGTCAAGATGTATACTGAGCTGAGCTCGTTTATTCTTAGATTACATTTATACTTGAAAAGCCTTTGATCTGATTATAAGCCAAGCATATGATTGATATTTTCCTGAGTTAATAAAAATTATGTGACAAAGCTAGATAATTATTTCCGTGTCCCCTTTTATGGCTTCTTCTTCTTATCCATTTCCGCAAACGCCAGTACATCCAATTCCTCCATCTGTCTTCTCATGGTCTAGGCCTTCACCCGATGTCCTTGTGATATTTTAGGCTGGAGCTGTTTTTTCCACTGATTATGCTGAATATATATTTTTTAAGGCAATAACAACATTTTTAACTCCTTCACATATCATTATTACCACTTAGTACTCAGGAGTCTAAAGGTCCCTCCACACAACTGTAACAAGTCCTGTTTGAGGTACTCTGGTATACAGTACACAATCATCATATACTAGGTTAGGTCAATTATAATTACCAATAGTAGTAAGGAAATTAAGAAATGTATGTAGCACAGAGAATCAACTATGATAATAAATACTAGGGGGTAAATGTATTAAAGTCCGGTTTTTTCAACTTCTAAAGGCAAGCGCCGCTCTAAACTTTAGCTGTCAACTCACCGATTCCCGGCGAGTTGAAAAAACCGGACTTTAATACATTTACCCACAGAAATTTGAGACTATTTTGGATTTTTCCACCTTAAAATATAATATATATTGTATTTCAATAAACAAAAATCATTAAATGCTTTATTACATGGTAGAAATCATAGATTGTTTCCAGTTTTTAGCAATAAACAGTTTAGTAATTATACACAAATGAAATGTATAATAATATGGCTATAAGATGAAAAGTGATGATACCCAGAATGGCAAGGAGCCATCTAAGGATAAGGTATTATTGGTGAATTATGTGAGACTTGAGGACACCTTCAGGCGCATACAGTGGTTGGAAAATGAATTAGGCATGTTTTAGTTTCTTGTAAAATTTTGATAAAATAATGGCAAATACACATATTTAATACTTTATATAAATTTATTATTTTATTTATTGGCCAATGCTAGGCATTTTTTCCTTATTGCCGGTGACAGCTTTGGTTTCTTGACTGGTCGACAAGCTTTAAACCCAAACTCTGAAGGGTACCTCCAAACAGTTTTTTTAAAAAAGTTTAACAATTCCTAATTCATTGTCCAGCTACTGTAGAACCCACTTTTAGTTATAGTCACTAAATGTGCTGAATGCCACCTATTTGGCCACCAATTCTCCAAAACATATCTGAATAGAATAGATATATCTTGTGTAATATCTGAGGCAAAAAGTACCATTAACAAAAGTTTTTATCAGTTCTTCAAATGGCATTTTATAGCCTTATGAATGCCACTGCTTATTCAAAGGATGAATTTCAGCTTGTTTTCCAATTCAGCATGGATATTAAGTTTTGAAAGGATGATGAATCTGTGAATAAACAATAACAAGTAGATATAGTGGACATGATTCATCAAAGCACGCATACTGTGGGCTACCTACGTTTGTTTTAAAAGGAGCAGATCTAAAATTACATGCAGTGATAAATTCGGATGTAGGTCTGCTCAGCTCTGCTACACAAGACACTGCAGGATACGTCCAATATTTATGTGGAATGTAAATTTGCATAAGAATGCACAGAAAAAACACAAGTAATGTGTCCTGTTAATAATATAGGCATTCGTTATAATACTGATAAATAAAGGTGTTTATTTTTTTTTTTTTCATGAAATATATTTATTAGGATGTTCTTAAGTTTTTACTGAACATAAAATACATTTTTACTGTTGTTGCTGATTGCAAACACACGTTATAGCATGCATACGCATCACTAGTAATCAGGACTTAGACTACCCCTGCAGCTGGAGCAAGAGTTAAAAAAATACCTTCTAGATACCCAAAGCTTGAATTGGTCGTAGCTGCGTGCGCTCAAGTTTGGCTCGCCCTTCCTGTACAATGATTATGGGCGAATGCCCCTTACATACCCCATTCTCTCCATGAAATTGAAAGCTGTAGTAAGTGTCGTTGCATACGAAGATGAATTGAATGTTGGTGCATTTTAATTGCATATGGTTTGGTTCTGGACATGCACAGATCAAATTTGCAGATTATATGCACAAAATCGGCATTTCCGTTCCTTGATGAATCAGGCCCAGTATGTCTCCTCTTTTTTTATTCAACTTAGTTGGCAATATATTTAAAGACACAATAGGGACACGTGGAAACGTGTTTATTGAGGTTTGAGAAACTACTTTTCTTATTATTTTTAAAAGACTGATTTAGGAATGTCAGACTGCAGGTATGAATGTTGAAAAATTGTACGTATTTATCTCAAATGCCAAGAAGAAAGTGTGAATCTGAGTTTCAAATTTCTGTAAATCTGGCAGAAGGGTACTGAATTCACAAGATATTGTTATTTGTTGTTGGACTTAATCATGGAGCAAACTTCAAGTGATTCTTCGAATTTCATTAACAAGTCTCAATGACTGCATCCAGGGGTAGATACCAGGCTCCATGTCATTGAGGACATTGAAAGCAGATACATACACTGATATTCAGTTTCTCCTCAAATTGTCGATGTAGCTATTTCCCCCGAAGTCACATTTCATCAGTTTGGTTTATGGCAGCTTATAATATTAGTGCATATATAAGTTCATGACCCTATTTTGCTTTTGGGAATATGTGTGTTATATTGTAAGCCTGCGAGCAGGGTCTTCTTACCTCTCTGTCTGTCTGTATTACCTAATATTGTTTTATTACCGTTTACCAATTGTAAAGTTCTATGGAATTTCCAGGCACTATATAAATTAATGTTAATGCTGATGCTGATTTTCATGCTTTTTTATTTCCTCATTACATATTCTTATAGATAACATAAACACACATGTTGACTTACATTTGAATGTTTGTAATGAATTGGAACAATTCTGCCTATAGATGTCTTTTTCATAAAACGTATACCTGGAAAGTGCAAAAAATGTGCCATTAAAAGTATTGGAGAAACCTGATATCCACCATCTCTAAGTACCCATAAAAACCCAATCCTTATTTAACCACTTACTAACCAAAGAATTCCCCATAAATGTGCTCCCTCTATCACCACCTGAAGCTCACTTAAAAATTTTGTAGACAAAAAAAAGTCTAATTTTTGCATATGGATACAATACCGAGTGCACAAGCGTGCCTACTCCATATTCAGCAAGAAATATCAACTCAGCCCAGTCTCTGCCCTTCATGCAGTCACTGTCATTTAGTTGAGCTTCTCTTTGCACTTCTGGTAAAAATTGGCGCATTCATATGAAAACTGGATTTGTACTGTGCTCACTCATTTTTGCTACTTATTAATTTACTATTATTGACTACACCATGAGAAACCTAGACAACATTTTGGGTAGAATTTGGAAACAATCATGCAGTAGAAAGCATCAACGTTTTGGCTCCTCAATGTAAATTATGCTGTTTTTTTTTATTTTTTAAGTTGTAGTTACTCTTTCAATAATATTTCTGTTTGAATGACACCAGTTTGTGTGGGTTGTAGGTCTCAATAGTAAAGTTTCTTATCAGTTGTTCAAATGATTTATTTAGCATGGGCATGATTTCAACCCAAGGTTGAGCAAACAGCTACAAGTCTCTGTTGGCTTGTATACAAATATATTGTTTCTTATCCTTCAATGTTATTTTAATGCCTCAACAGATTTTATTTCTAGAGCTGAGTGCTTCTCATCTCTGCTACTCAGGGGCCACGAAAGTTCAGATTTCAAGGCTAGCACTGCCTGAGCACAAACGGGCTCATATAATAGATTGATCTTCTATTGATCAAGTAGGATAATACCATATGCATCCCCAGTCTGTGGCCATTCATAGATTTCAGTATTCAATTTTACCAATGGCCAAACACCATAATACAGAATATTTTGTTGCCCATTGTATCAGCATGATCAGTGAGCACATTTAAAAATGAACCCATAAATATTTCCAGTTTACTTCTGTCTAGCAAATTCTTCCTCCGTTGTTTAGTTTTACATACCGAAGTACTGTTTATATAAATGTATTCTTTTACAATTGAAATACAGTTGCAATAAGCATCTTAACCCATTAAAACATTAGAGAGTGCAAAATATTTCTATTCCACCTCCCCCATTCTCTCTGGAGAATGATAAATAATGGAAACTAGAGGAGAGTTAACCATATCCTATTACTAGCTGCTAGTTACAGCAAATTGACACTAATTCCAAATGGATTTCTGAAGAGAACACAGATTTTAGGTATCTGGGTTTCCATATCTCTGAAACTATTTGTTAAACTCCATTCCTAGTGGTAATTACCGTAAGTTGGCTCTATAAAAAACAAGTTTCTTTTGGAACAAAGGTGTCTACATATGTAGAACCCTTATAGAAATCAATTAAATATTAATTTGGGCAGTTAAACAACATCCTCTTTTGTTAATGAAGCTAAACTTCCTTCAGTCTGCACTACATACTTATTTATATGTACTGGCAATCATCCAAACACTTCTGTAATTCAATTATACTTATCATTTAACGGATTTAATAAGCATGATATACAAATCTTTAAACTACTCATAAAAGGCAAAAAAGTGAACACAAAAAAGATATTTTTGTTTTAAAATGAAAACTCATTTAAATTATAAACATTTTGTTTTTAAACATGTCTGTGAATATTTCCTTATACCATAGTGTATTCATTAAAAAACAATCTTGTATTTTGCAGTATCCACTAATAATGATAATGATTTTCACTGGGGATGTCTACAGCCTCCTGAATTTTCTTAGTTTTGCTCGATGGCTTTTTATTGGTCTGGCTGCTGTTGGACTCATTTATCTACGATACAAACGACCTGAGATGCATCGCCCTTACAAGGTACACTCACCTATCTGTCTGTCTGACATTAATCTTGATATGCCGCACTGATCCTTTCTCAGTTCCACAGGAAATTGAGGAAGATTGTGTATCACCAACTAATGTATAGACTTCACTGTGTGTAACTGTAGCTGACAACATGGCTAGCCACTTATATGAAATGGCCCTGGAAACTTTTTTGTGGAATGTTGACAAAAAGTTTGTGTTGTATCGTATAGTGATTTTTTATTTTTTTTGCTTCAAAATGTTTCAGTTCTTTATGAGTAAAAAAAAATTGCCTTTATTCATGAATATTTTATTTTTTTAATGATTGATGGCCATTGCTAGCTCACAGAATGTTCTAGCATAGGATGGTTGAAACTAACATATTAGCATATCCTCATCCAAGCTTTAGTTTCTGTACGTCAGTGGTTCAAAACCTGTGTTTGAATGATGAAACTCTAAGCTAATTTTTCAAAAGTATGTCAAGTTAGTTTACTGGAAGCCATGCTTATTTATGCTGGAATTATTTTGAATTATATTTACATAGTTTTAGCTTCAAACTCATTTTTTATATAGATTATTTTATGTTATTTATGTGCTTATTAACTGTGTGACTTTCATTCTTGTTAAACGCCTGTGGGATGAACATAAACATTCAATTTGGTTTAGATTATAAGTAATATGTATATGCAATTGACAAAATATTATTAACCTTATATTTTTTTGTCCATATTTACATGAAAATGGTGCTACACCTATTAGTCCGCCAGTCTGTATGTACTAAATAAATATCCCCCCTACCCCGAACTCGTTAGCACATCTAAAATGTAAAACTGTTCAACAGTTCTTCCTAGAAGATTATGTGAAGGAAAACAATGTAAATATAATATGAACATGATGTAGCCAACTAGTCATTTATCTTGTATGTACAATTCATAATGATATTTAGTTTATTTAATTTCTTTTTATTTCAGGTGCCAATTATTATTCCAGCATTGTTCTCCTTCGCCTGTCTGCTTATGGTTACTTTGTCACTATATTCAGACCCCATAAACACTGGGATTGGCTTTGCAATCACCCTAACTGGTGTACCTGTTTACTATCTCTTCATCTTCTGGGATAAGAAGCCAAAATGGTTCAGGACCTTTTCAGGTACAGTAGATCGCTTTGTAATGTAGGAAAAGAAACACTTTGAATTAAACACAATGCGTCAGTAAATCACAATGTGCTTCCTATTGTTGAGAGGTATTTAATATCATTTAAATAACTGATGAAAGTAAAATTTGGATTTTTGGATTTTAATCAGGGCCATAACATGCAATCACCGGGCTCCATCGCAACATTTGTGATGTGCTCAGCCATGCTGGTCTATATGCTACATAGGCCCCAATTCTGCTCTGCTGAGCTCCCCTACACATACACAAGAGAGCAGAGGCCTTCATGGAGGATGGACCAGCATAGCTGGACTATATGCTACATAGGCCCCAATTCTGCTCTGCTGAGCTCCCCTACACATACACAAGAGAGCAGAGGCCTTCATAGAGGATGGACCAGCATAGGGGGACTATCCTCACCACCCAGCTCCATAGCAGCTGAATGGATTGCTGCAGCTGTAGTTCCACTCTTTATAGTGTCACATATACAATATGTCGTTTATCATTTACTAGTTTTCAATAATCATTTTTATTACAACATACTTCCAAAAACGAAACTATGATTAAACACATTAATCCTAAAGATTGTTTATATTTATCTGTCCTCACCAAGGTAATGGTTTTGTCATGATGAGGAGGTTGAGCGCCCTTTGCTCCGCTGTCCCACCATGAGACAAGTCTTAAAAAATTGAGATTGTCCCTTGAAATGAAAGATTGCTGACACCTTATTGCGAAAATACCTGATTTTCATAAAATCCTGGGTAAATGGTCCATCTTATTTGGAGCTTAACAAATAAATATGTAAATGGTTGTGCAGAACATAGTTATTTCATTTACAAATAAGCATGAATCTTCCTAATCAATACATGAAGCAGCACATATGACTAAAGAGGTCTCATTTGTTATCAGCAGCTTAATTACAGGTTAAAAGTTAAAGTGGCAAATTTACAATGCAAATCATTCTATCCAATAGATGCAATAATCTTTAAATGAGTTGATCATCTGTCTAAGACATGTAAACTAATTTACATTTCAGCACATAAGCTGCTTTAAATATGGCAACCAATATAATTGAACTCCTTCGTTCCCAAGGGTGGGGGAGGCCCCAGCCTTCTTCTTTCTTACAGTATTTATAAAAATAGACCTGATCAGGGCACGTAATTGACACTAGGGAGTGTTACCCATGTGAGTGTGCCTGTGCATGGATATTGCTTCTTAATATATTGTGGCCTTATAAACAAAAACAGTGTAAATCAGAAATAAGGTCAATAAAACATATGATTGTAATTTATTAGGTGTTTTTGCTACATTTTTATAGGGCTAGAGGTCATGAAACTGCAATACTTGGAAATACTTATGACATAAAAAATTATCTGTTATCAGATTCATCCTGAATGCAAATCTTTTCCAGACATGTGTTATGTAATCAAAAGATTTTACTGATGGATAGAAGTAACTGAATAGCCACCTTTTATATATGTGTATGTGTGTGTGTCTGTTTTTAAGTTACACCCCTTCTTACCTTTCAACATACATCAGTGTTCTGATGAATAAAACTGTTCTAGTTTTAGAACTGTGATATCAATTTTCAAAATTCACGCTGAAAATAATTTGTAACATGTATTTAAAATGTATTTTCTTTCACAGCAAAATCTAGGAATAAAAAGTAAAAACAAATGTACTCTAGTATATAGAGCATAAACTCAAGGCTATAACTATCCTAGGTGCAGGGGCTATGACCACCAAGGCATCACTTGCCTTAGGGAATCCCTATCAAGCAATGTCTGTGCAAAAAAAAATGTATATATTGTGACAGAGTCACTGGAATGAAGCTAAATGGGAGAGGTATGTGTCCCAGACTTCCTGCATTGTATACATAAGGCCCAGTCTGGGTCTTCTGGTCTGCCAGTCTCAAAAGAGACTGATCAAGAGATGTACCTGGGAGGTGCCTGTGAAAAAAAGCAGCTAGAATAGGCAATCAGTGTCTCAGGCCTGGGGAGGAGGTGAGGTGCCTCCTGGGACAATCTGCTATGGTGAGCAAAAATATATTGACTGTGCATTTGTACAGAAGGTCCACAGTGGGGCACACTCTGAGGATAGCCGCTGGTGGTGTTTAAATGGGGTGATACACCTCAAACTAACGCAGGTGAAAGATGAGCTGGTGAAGTACAGATGCCTGTTGAGCAGAAGGGATACACCTATTTATTTCAATGATAATGTTCTGATAACTATCTCTCCTAAATGTTATAATAAAACCTGCTCCATCAGTATGCCACTGATGTAATATCGTATGATATAGTTTGCACCATCATTTTCCACCAATTTACCAGCATTTCTAAAAGAAACTGCATGACCTGACCACTATCAAAATCATTCCAACAGTATACATTTCTCCTTAGCCAACAAGTGTCTTCTAAAATAGAATAAATATCAATCCTGTTGTACTTCCAAACTATAATCAAACCAACCTATATCAGAAAATTGCACTAATAAATATGTAAGTGGGTTCACTGGGGGGGATTTACAATTTTCACCAGCTTAGAAAAAGTCAGATCAGCTAGCACCTCAATCAGGCTTAGAGATAAAAAAAAAGTATTTTTTCCACATGTGATTATATAGGAAGAATGTATACACACATCTGCTGATCTGGTAAAAGCTGTAGGCTTAGTTTGCGATAGAAAGATGATCAGCATGGAAATAGAGAACCAATAGTTCATTGTCAATTGTTTCCTATCTGTTGTCAATTTTTTCTGTCTTCAGATAGATAAATAGAGTGTATATTTTATGTATGTGCCACCTCTTAAGCTGGGAGAATCCACACATAATAGAATAAATCTTTCTGTATTCTCTGCTCACAATGTCCTATTTGCTAATTCCAGATTCCTTGGATTCCAGAGTCTCTGACCATATTTCTTCATTGATTTGTTTTATTTTGTGCATTGTCTGTTAATCCCGACCTTCTAACGATGCAAATCGTGGCATTATCTGTCTTGAAATGTAATTTCCTGCAAGAGTGTCCTGATCAGCACTACTGGAGTTCAAAAATAATAACATGCTCTATTGCTCTGTCACTTCTATGCCTAATGCCCTGACTCTATTATACACTTGCATAACACTACTGAAATAATTGTAGCACAAATATCTCTGGGGAACATTATGCAATACTTGCCTCTTTCTCATTTCTTTTTCTTCATAAACATTCCATTCCAGTATAACACTTATATGGACTTACACATTGTCATTTGTATTGAACTTAGTCTATATTGGCTACATTGTTCCATATTACTAGTTTCCCAATACATACATGATACACTGGTGAAGATGAGTAAAAAATGCAACATTTTAATTGGACATTTTCAATTTAATTTTATTGTATATGAATAAAATAGATATTACATGCACACAAATGAATAACAACCAAACACATATGGATATATTTAATAGCATGGTTTTATGTGCTCAAATCTAGTATCACCCAGAGTAAGCCATCAGGGGGTAAATGTATCAAACTGCGAGTTTGCCAGCGTGTTAAAATCGCGGAAAATCGCGGGCGTTTACCCGCAATTTTTTTTAAAAAAAACCTGGAAATGTATCAAGCTGCGATATTGACACTCATGTTCAAAATCGCTGGCCATCTCTGGCAATTTTGAGCGATGTAAACACTCCCGAGTTTAGCTAACTCTCCTGTGTTTGGCAAACTCTCCTGTGTTGTAACAGTGAGTTGTAAACACATCACTGTTACACTGCCCCTGTCATACAGATGCCAGAGCTCCGGCAGATGTAAAAACTGTAAAGAACAGATCAAAGTGAAAAAATAAAAAAGCGTGGGGTCCCCCCTCTATTCCAGCTTAACCCTAGTGCTGCCTGACTAGTGCTGGACCCGTGAAAATTGGGGAAAAATTTTGCGTGGGGTCCCCCCAATTTTCACTTTACCAGCACTAGGCAAACCAGCCAGGGTTGGCGGCACTATAGCAGTGGGACACACGGCAGGGGTCCCCCTGCCATAATGACTAACCAACCCTAGACTGTTCAGCGCTGGGCTGCATTCCCTAGGGAGTGGGGTCCGCCGAAAAAAACAAGCGCCCCCCCCCCCCCCTAGAAAGAACCAGCCCAGTGCTGATAGCACTAGGGCTCTTCCTACTACCCCTGGGCTGTGGGAAGTAGGGTAATATGGCGGTAAATAGTGAAAAAAACAAACTGACGCCAATTTTGTTTGTGGAACTACAAGTCCCAGCCAGCCAGGTTGCCAAAAACAGTGTGGCCATGCTGGTGCTTGTATAACTACAAGCACCAGCATACCCACGGCAGCTAGGGCATGTTGGCACTTGGAGAACCACAAGTGCCAACATGCCCTGACATCCCTGGCTTGCTGGGCCCTGTAGTTCCACATAGAAAAAAGTTAACAAAACCACAAGTCCCTCATAAAAACCACATATATTTATTAAAAATAAAAACCCCACAATATATACACTACCCACCCTCTTTTTTACCACATCTAATTAATAAAAATAAAAAACCCCAAATACTCACCAATGATGTCTTCTTTCTTCTTACCAAGGTCCTGGCTTGCCCCAGTCCCTTAATATTTATACCTCCATCTTGACGGCTTGCCCCAGTCCCAGCCATTTTATACCTCCATAAACGATTGTTGAAAAACTGGAACACTTCGCCCAGAAGGGGCCCATATTTGTGCATCTTGAATCTTTGTGCTTGATTGAAGAAAGATAAAAAAAAGTCTTGAGATGCCGCAAAGATTCGGGATGCACAAATATGGGCCCCTTCTGGGCGAAGTGTTCCAGTTTTTCAACAATCATTTATGGAGGAATAAAATGGATGGGACTGGGGCAAGCCGTCAAGATGGAGGTATAAATATTAAGGGACTGGGGCAAGCCAGGACCTTGGTAAGAAGAAAGAAGACATCATTGGTAAGTATTTGGTTTTTTTTATTTTTATTAAATAGATGTGGTAAAAAAGAGGGTGGGTAGTGTATTTATTGTGGGGGTTTTATTTTTAATAAATATATGTGGTTTTTATGAGGGACTTGTGGTTTTGTTAACTTTTTTCTATGTGGAACTACAGGGCCCAGCAAGCCAGGGATGTCAGGGCATGTTGGCACTTGTGGTTCTCCAAGTGCCAACATGCCCTAGCTGCCGTGGGTATGCTGGTGCTTGTAGTTATACAAGCACCAGCATAGCCACACTGTAATTGGCAACCTGGCTGGCTGGGACTTGTAGTTCCACAAACAAAATTGGTGTCAGTTTGTTTTTTTCACTATTTACCGCCGTATTACCCTACTACCCACAGCCCTGGGGTAGTAGGAAGAGCCCTAGTGCTATCAGCACTGGGCTGGTTCTTTCTAGGGGGGGGGCCCGCTTGTTTTTTTTGGCGGACCCCACTCCCTAGGGAATCCAGCCCAGCGCTGAACAGTCTAGGGTTGGTTAGTCATTATGGCAGGGGGACCCCTGCCGCGCGTCCCACTGCTATAGTGCCGCCAACCCTGGCTGGTTTGCCTAGTGCTGGTAAAGTGAAAATCGGGGGGACCCCACGCCAAATTTTTCCCCGATTTTCACGGGACCAGCACTAGTCAGGCAGCACTAGGGTTAAGCATAAATAGCAGGGGGACCCCACGCTTTTTTTTTTTTTAACTTTTATCTATTCTTTAACTTTTTTACACTGCCAGAGCAGTGTAACAGTGATGTGTTGATACAACACGCTGCTATAAAGCAGCGTGTTGTATCTGGCGTGTTTAGAAGCAAACTCTCCTGAGCTTGCTAACTCACAGCTTTATACATTGGAGACTTGTATAGCTGCAGTGGCAAGCAGTGGTGAGTTTGATCTCTGGCGATTTTGCAAGTAGCGATTTTGACAGAAGCAGAACTCTGGCGATTTTGCATGAAAACTCAGCTTCATACATCGGCGAGTTTCAACTCTCCCGAGAAAATCGCTGGAGTTGCAAAATCGCAGCTTGATACATTTACCCCCAGATGTTTGCTTTCATTCACTAAAGTTCCGTGGAAAATACACAGTTTGATTCTGATAGGTTGCTATGAGTTACTGCAAAACATTTATGTTTTGGGAAGGGAATGTGCATGTAGTGTGGCCACTCACTGCCATGAGAAGAGGAAGTGACCACGTTACACAAGGCCCCCCAACCCCCTTCCCTAAAAAACACACAAGATGGATAGATCAGTTTAATAAATCTGCCCCACAGAAAACCAGCTAGTTGAAAATTAATGAGCAAAAATGTCCATCCTTTAGAAACTTCTTTGTCAATTTTTTAATATTCCCTAACTAGTATTTACATTTGTTGTAGGGCTGACCACTGTACTGGCTGTTTAGGGCCCTGCTAGATATAAAGGGTCTATATATCAAGACAAGTATGGAGGATCTTTCCACCATAATTTCCTTTGGACAGATGATTTGCGTATCCATCCATCGAGTAGCATGGCCGGAGGAGTAGTTGCAGTAGAAGGAAGGCAAGGTTTATTTATTTAATCAGGTTAATTTTACATTTGCTTGACAAAAGAACTCTTATTTTTAAAGGAGTTTACAGCATTTCAGCTGTTACATATATAGCTGCTTTATCTATCTAGCTCTTAACTATCTATCTCTTCTATCTATCCATCTCTCTATCTATCTACTTTAATTCTGCATGTACCAGTGACAGATGTGTGCGACATAGAAGGGGTGTTTTAGTGGAAGGGGGCTGGAGGGCAGCTCAGTGTTTCCAAAGTGCTGGGCATGTCCCCAGGGGATGTCACATGCCCCAATGTGATGTTGCATCTATCTTATTATTAGTAGTAGTTATGCACTATATTTTTTTTATATAGCACCAAAATGTTTAATGCTGTTCAATTAGATTTATATATATAACATACAATGATACAACAGAAACGTAAAATGATGTAGAAGGTGGTTGGGCTCTACTACTAGAACTTATAGTCTAAAGGAAAAGTAAGGATTGGAACAACACGTACAACTACTTGTTTAGTAGAATGGACCAGTCATAAATGTACCTACCCTCAAGTATATATTTTATCAAGTGACCAGTAATGCTGAATGGATGAGGCAACCACTTGTTCCTGATGCTTAATGCAGTACTTCATATAGATCAAGATGTTTACTTTCTAGATTGTTCAGCAAAGAGGTGATACCTCAGGGGGACCACTAAAAATTGCCCCCTGGCCCAGCTTAATTCTACAAGAAACCATCATCTTAGTGATAAATATACACATTTTACTTGGTGTGTGAATAAGGGGACACCCACCACACAATTTATTTTAATCCAATACTTTATTGAATACATTACAGTTTCTATAGTTTATACTAGATGTCTATTCATCTAAACTTCAAAAAAACACAGAGCCACATTTGTGAAGCCAGTTCAGAGTGTTTTATTGTTAAGCTGCTTTATATTTGCAATCATGTTTGCATGTATTTAGTGATTCTTGTGCTGAAGTGATAACAGGGACAGTTTTTTTGGCTTACACAGTAGTCTACTAATCTTCCTAATGTATACTTTGTGTTTGCTATCGAACCTGGTCAAATGACAGTTTGCTTCACAGGCAGTGTAGAAGCTGCACAGTGTTCTAGAAGTGTTTCCAAAGGCCTGTGTTGCATGATTTCCATTTTTGTGGTTGCATTATATTTGTATAGCACATTGCTTTGTTTTAATAAGTGTTAAGCCATTTTGCATATTTTACCCAGATTTCATAGAACACATAGAATTTCATCACCCATACTGATTGGATAAATGTTGCTCACAAAAGGGATCTAGGTGAACAATAGGAGCTGCAACCTCCCGAGACCAGCCTTAAGGCCTCTAGCAAGGTCCATAATGTCAGACAATGATTCTCTGGGTGGTAGACCCAGATACCCACATATCCACCCCACCCTTTTAGTGTAGACAATAACACCAGGTAATGGAATAACTATTACTCAATTTGGTGGAAGGTCCAAAAGGAAAGCATAAGTCACAAGATATGTTGGTGATAAGCCTTAATGTCTCAATTCTCTTGTTTAACTGAAGTCACACTCCCTCATTCTTACTTTGGTGTTGCGGAACTATCAGTTTATCCCAGGCTGTATTCTATTATTTGTAGTCTTTCATATTTCACCATAAAACTTATCAAATTTACTTTGGGTTCATTACTTGTGGCCAAAGCACTCATGATAGTAAAACATCTTTAAAGTGAAATGTGCAAACCAACTATAGTGTAGACATACTTAACACTAAACAATATTTATTCTTTTAGAAATGCATTCCCAAAATTAGGTTTGGAATTATTACACATGAAACACCTGACGTGCTCCAGGGTCTAGTCCTGCTTCATTACCAATGTGGAGTTACCAAGAGCTTTAGTCACATGTCTGCAAATTGGCCTGTAGTTCTAGTTGGTAATATTAAATGTGGGGATTAACTTCTCTGCAGTTTACCATGATCACACTTTGGTTTAGATCACTGGCTCTTTTATGTATAAGATTAAAGGGGAATGTGCCATGTCACTAACTGGAACTGACAGCAGCTCATTTGACTGGAGCTGCAGTTAGACAATTATTTGCTGCCTACAGCAAGATTTGAGCACAGTGGATAAAAGGGAAATGGATAGGTCTAGGTACTTATGGTTATTTCTTGTAGTAATGGTAGGATATAACGGCTGCCAGGTAGGGGAGACGTTATAAAGACTACCCATCCTTCCCATTAAGGCTGCTTATGTTGTGATTTTGCACTTGTTTTAACTTACAGTAAGAGCAATGACCCCACATTTCAACAACACAAGAAGATATTATGATCAATAAAACATTAGATTACTGCACTTTAGGACACGACAACTTTCTGAAAAAAATGTATTATCTTTGAATACTGTTTTGCTATGGAGTTGTTGTTGAGGGTTTGTTGTTCAGGAAAGTGAAGCTTCCCTGGCCCTCCAAAGTAATAAAGTATGTTCTTAGCAAAGTAACATGTATAGAACATTATAGCTTTCTTCTAAAGCAATGAATGAAAAATGCTCTTTGCTGCAGTGTCAAGTTCACTTAAGTTAATACTCTAAGGTGTGGAGGACAATACATTTGCTGTATTGCAGTGTTCTACCTGTGATTATTGTGCAGTTTTAATTGATTCAGTGTATCCATAGACAAAGTGTGGCCCAGATTCATTAGGGAACAATCTACTGTATTGCATAAGGATGACTTTATGACTCAATTTACTTTCTTCAATCTAAGCCTATAGACCTAGGAACATCAACATTGAAATAAACATTGGGTCGTTTCTTGTAAATATACTTAATTCACAGACTTAGACAATTGAGGCATAAACTAGTTAATGCCAATGTGAAAATGTAATTGATCAATTGGTTTGGTCCTATTTAGTGAGTTGTTTTTGTTTGTTGCTTTTTTTTATTAGTATTTTTTAGTGGTATTATATGTTGTATCATTTAATTACAAGAAATTGTTAGGTGGATCTAAGCACAAAACCTAAAACCCATTAACACAATTACCAAGTAAGGGAGATTTATACGTGATTTTGATAGAGATAAATAAGCAATATATTATGACTTGCAGCAGAGTTATAATCCCAGTCTTTGATGACTTTGGGCTGCCATGATGATCACTAGATGATAGTGTTGTATTGTTAAGCGTAAAGAACATTACATTATTTGTCATACTCAACAATATTGTATTAAAGTGTCCAGTGTTTAAACGGTTGGTGAGTGGATGGGTCAAATATATGGTCACAGAACTTCTCGGAGACTTATTGGAGCATATTCAATTCGGGTCCCGGTCCGCGGTAACGCGCTTTACCGCAGAAAGTGCCCGTTATTGCTGGTATTACAGTACCGCAACATCGCGGATTTTCGTAAGCAACCCTATGGGCTGCAAACGAAAATCCACGTTATTGCGGTAACGTGGATGACGTTCGCGGGCTGTTCCAGAGCGTTACTGCGGACCGAAACCCGAATTGAATATGCCCTATTATGTCTATAGAATTTACAGTAAGGGGACATTATCCTACATTATCCTGTATATTAGCCCAGTTGGTTCAGATAATCTCTGTCATTTATTTCTACTTCCTCAAGTGCTTACTCCCAAAGCTTTGAATAAAGAAAGCAAGAGGATCACCTTCCCCAATCATGTAGTTATGGTGCCAGTCAGATAAACCAGGGAGGTGCAGCTTATTATGGCAAACCTGTTATCACAGATAAATGGGGCCTTTGCCTGCTCCAGATATATTAAATCCCCCAGTGTAGTGAGCTAGTAGTATTACTATAGGATGGCTTAAACAGTTATTGTACCTAAGAGAATTAACAGTACTTAGTGGTAGTAATATTTAGGAAACAATAACACTGTGTCAGTCTTTATGACGCATAATGTCATTTTAGTTTTTGCATTTCCTCAGTTTCCTACTGTACATACAATAACGTTCTTTCATTTTTTACATGATGTTGATTATTGTTCTAGTTTCTCCATAGCTTTTAGTACAATATGTGCTTCTTTTTTTCTTATGGATAAGCATTTATCATTATGCTAATGTTCTAATCTAATGTCTAGGACTTTAAACCTAATACATTTTTTCGAAACCTCCTCTCAGCATCAATCTTTGACTTTCCTATTGTGAGACCATTGATCTGACCTTCCTGGTTATTGGGATAAAGCAGGCTGGGGATGCTGAATGTCACTGAGAGATGTCATGTAAAATAAAAATACATTATGTATATTGTGTTATGACAGGTAAAAGCTTTACCAGATGATGATACTGATTTATAAATCATCTGAGAGAAACTCCTCCTTCAATAGCCTCTACTTACCATTATTATTATTTATTTTCTTTTACAGATAGAGTCACCACATTGCTGCAAATACTTCTGGAAGTTGTGCCAGCTGAAGAGAATATTTCCTAAGAAAAACTGAAATCAAATAATATGCTGAACCCCTCCAGCTGCAGTTCTACATGTTGTGTTACTGGGGGCCAACTATAAAGTTAAAACAATATTATTAGTCTATTCACTTCTTCTGCAGATACATATTTTCATTTATAGTAAAGGACAACAGAACTGCTTATTCATTATTTGCACTTTCACGTTAACTTAGAAGTGCAAAATACACCTTAGGACACTTAATCATAATGGGCCTGATTAACTATGGAAAGTTAAGCACAAAATTGAGTAAGTTTTCTAAACAAAACCATGTTACAATGAAAAGGGGTGCAAATGAGGTTATTATTTTGCACATAAGCAAAAAAATGGCTGTTGTTTTCATGTAGGACACAAATACTTAATAGCTTATTTGTACACTGAATTTAAACTTTATTTAGGACATACCCTACCTCAACTATAAATCTGCCATCACATTATAAATTTACCTCTCCCTCCAATGCAACATGGTTTTGCCTTACTTGCTTACTTTTGCTTAACTTTCCTTAATGAATTAGACCCAATGTAATTATTTTATACCTTTTAGATACTTACTATCAATAATTAACCACCATCACTCTCACAAAATAAAACCACAGAAAGAGAATTGTATTCAGGCTACAGCAGTGGACCCTAATACACCTCAAGGGCCGAATGTGCAGCCATCTATCCATCGATAGCTGCACATTACCCTTAATTTCAGTAGTAAGTTAAAACAATATGTTTGATAAAAAAAAGAGTCACCACTTGACAAATAATGCTCCACGTTCCCACAGATCCAACTTCTACTCTAAAAATTCCTTCAGACTTCCTCACATGTCACTCAAACTCCCCACATGCTACTGAGACCACCTCAAATACCCCCACCACTCACTTCTAATTAGCAGCTAGTGACCAAAGTCAGTTAGGATTCAGGAATCACAGACTTTCCCATGCAGGAGAGTGGGAGATTCTCTGATCTCACTTAAATGCCCTATGTTGTGTGGTCACATAATGTAGAAGTGGCTGCTCTTATCACACTGTACTGTATGAAACTCTGAACTTCACCTGCGGCCCCAGTTATGAATTATTAAAAAACAGTCAGAGCAATGGCATTAAACTGGAAACAGCTGGAGCCAGTGGTGAAACTTTCATGGGTGCAGCACCTCTCCAAGGCTCCTGCACCACATTCCCCATGCTGCAGTGCACTCACACCACAAAATACACACTGACACCGCAGAGTGCAGAGCGGAGTCCTCATCTGAGTGGTCAGACTACACATTCTCAGAAGAGGCCCGATCTATGCTCTTTTCACTGCAGAACAGGGGGCCTGGGAGGATAAACTAAATTGCCACACCTCTACCCAAGTTTAGCTTTGGTTCCCAATGATCCTTGCTAGAGACCACAGGAGAAGGCTCACCAAGCTTTTGGACACCCAAGACTGCCTGTTGCCTATCAATGGTCTTCAGTTTAAGAGAATTGGTACTGTGCAGGTGTAAACTGACCATGATTTCCATGGACTATGTCAGTTCTTAAAGACTTATATTTGAAATTTTGCATTACTAACTATGTTTATGGAGTTTTAATGAATAGATGTATTCCTTACAATAGCCACCTCTATGAAGGTGAATGAAAACACAGATAGTATTATACCTTCAAACAATTGGAATTTGATGTTCGTGACAGAGAGTACCTCTGAAAAGGGACTATGGCATTGCAGGGGCTTAGCCATGTCATGTTGGGATGTCTCATCTGCCCAGGTGTTGTACCTAGCACTAAAGATGTACTAGACTGTCTCCACACTTCTCCATCGCCAAGTGTACCTGCCCATGCTATTATACTTCCTAACTGTCCTGGCAGTTGGGACAAAAGTCTTGACTATGTGTGGATGGTGCTACAGTACCCTATGATAGGGGCAGTTGGTAGGTATGTAATGTTAGAAAACAATTTAACACAGTCCTAGGAAAGCCAAGATTCTTGGCAGTTGCGGTTTATGATTTGTAAATTGTGATTTGTAGTGGAAGGAAGATTCTACTTTACTTAAACTTATCTGCTGTCTTAAAACTACATGGCTACCATGCAACCTTTTGTTCCAGATTGTAGAGACTGTAATACATATAGATGGACTTACTAAGCTTATACCAATGCCATCTGGCAGACATTCATAATTTCCATTCCCCCTTTTCCACTAAAAACTCTCTTCTGTGCTTTCATCAACTTAAATATAGTTAGTATTCTGCCTACATAAATTCTACAATGTATACTTTAAGGTGCCCACCTCTTTTTACAAACATTGGTTATAATATGAACACACTAAATATATTTTTCCACTGTCTTTTCTCACATTCAGAATTATCATTGCTATTGTTAAAAACCTAAATATTTTAAATTGTATTTAGCCATACCAACAATAAATATACTATGTTACTACTGTGTCTATCATTCTTCAGTCGTTACATATTTTTATTATGATTACTGTTTTTGCATGCCACAACTAAAGTCAGAATTTGGAATAATCTGGTACGTATATTTGATAACAAACTTACTTTTTTATCCTATTAAGCATTCAAAGAAATAGTTTTTTCTACATTATTTTTGGACTGTCAGGACTTGCAGAAGGCATGACTGGGAGCATCGATTCCTATGTTATGGCGGGTGACTTTCACACAGAAATATTTAACTGTGCACTAACAAATGAATGAGCAGCCTGTTCTCATTTTTAAAGTGGTTTATGAGTTTCGCTTTAATTTGTCTGTTGTTTTCAGATTAATACACATACAATTTTAGGTCCACACCAGGTTTAGATGTTCCTCACCTATTGTATCAACCAAATTATTCATCTTTTGTGGGGATGTTCTTCCAACTTATTAAAGACAAGCTATTTCAAGACCAGAGTTAAATGAGAAGGCACTGAGTTTACAAGATCACATTTGGTTTAATGACAATTTTAAATATTATAAATGAGTAACTGGATCTTAATTCAGCGAGACTGGTCAGACCCTTTCATTTTTTGGTGCACTGATCACATGCAGGTCAACATAAGAATCAAGGTCAGAGGCTGACTAAATTGCTGATGAAATTCAAATGAAACTGAATTTAATCTGAATCAAAATTAATTTGGATTTATCATATTTTCCATCAAAATGGTTCTGTGGGAACAGTTTAGAAAATAACTTAACATGTCTCTTTGTAAATGATAAGGGTTAGGATTTTTTTTTGTAAATGCCAGATTAGGTCATTTAACATAGCCAGACTGAAAATGCCGGTTTTAAAGCGGTAATACTTGGACCCCACATCTGTATGCCATTATACATGGAGTGGGGTCCGTCTATTGGCACTTTAAAACCTGCATTTTCAATCTGTCTGGGGGAAAATGACCGTAGCTCTTTAGCCCACTAAAATATTACACTGGCCGCTCATTTAAACCTTCGGAAAAAGTGCTTTTCGGTTACATAGTAAGTAGTCTTTTTATTATTATCTCCCTTCTACCAATCGTTATTGTCCCTTCGTTTAAAAGTATGTCGGCTTTCCCATAGCCGTTAACCGGTACCCAACCCGCGTAAAGAGAACAACATCTTATTTCCAAGCCTTTGTGTTATCTCCTTGAGAATATAAATCTTACAAACTTTTTTTTTTTCTGTTGTAGTAGATGAAACCTTTAAAAATTGAGTTCAGAGGTCTTTCACCTTTTGCAGAACAAGACTCTGTTTTCCTGACTTCAAGCACGGTATTTTGTTCTTTTTTCCTTGTGCACTTTGACCAAGGTTTAGAAAACGATAAATGTCATAGAGATTTAGGAAATGCTCCCACTGAGTAGAAGAGAATGAACTGCTGTTGTATTTGGTTATGTACCAATGTACCTGAATAGTACAGTGTGTTCGGAGGCCAACAAAGGATTTCTAGATTTTAAAGCTGTTTGAGTTAAGCTAGAGGCACACAGACATATAAACATTTAGCAAATGTACTTATTCAGCCTTAGATTAACATGAATACTAGAGGACCATATATAACTCTATCTTTCATTCTAAACCAGTAATTGGTGTTGTATTTGCAGCAATTCTAAAGACGACCCACTAAACCCCAACTTTTTCATCCATGTATATCCACCTATATAGATAAAATATATTGTTCTGTGGTAACCTGACATTCCACTTGAGCTCTGTTAAAACTCCTTTCTTCATTACATATGTGTTTCTGTCTGTCTGTGTGTGTTAGGGAATTTAGACTGTAAACTCTAATAGGGCAGGGACTGATGTGAGTGAGTTCTCTGTACAGCGCTACAAAATTACTGGTGTTATGTGAATAAATAAATGATGATGATGATAGCTGAAGTCCTTTACAGATCTTTGGGACAATAAAGCTAATTTCTGAATGTGCAGGTCAGTGCATTGATCTTTGGGCCAATATGACAGTAACTGTGGGGGAGTGGGCAGACATGGTGCATTACGTGTGAGTTCTCATTACCAGTGTGAGTGTCTATTTTTGCATCCATTTTCAAAAAAAAGACTTTACTTTGGTTAAGAATTGTTGAAAGCACAGAGCTGATGGAAGGTTCGTGGACATCCTACATGTCCTCCCCGTGTCTCTTATTCTTACCTAAGCAGATTGGAGGAAAAGTGGGAGAGGGCAGCATCATCTGCTCCCATCAGACTTGAAATGTGGTTGGTGACAAGGACACTATAACCCAGTGCCACGCTCCCAGCTTACAGCTGATATGGGGAAGCATTAGCTGGCAGCATCATCAATAAGAAGCTGTCAGCTGCTTCTCCTTCATGTCTGCGACCAATGCTCAGTGTGGAGCTGCCTCTAGGAAAATATAAACACTACTATTGAAACTCATTCAGTGTATTATGCATCCTTTACTCCTTGGATCCCTAGGTGACCACCTAGGTTTGCCTAATGGTTCCACCCCTGGGAAGTGATTTTTAGGTGTTCATTCACTGCTTTCCTAGGTGCTGGATACTTTAATGGTACTTGCACCTTTCTTTTGCACATTTGCAGAAAATCACATAATTTCTAGGCACACTCCAACCAATATAATAGAAATATATAAACACACAAAACTTGCAGATGTAATAAAGACAGTGCCGATAACAGTCATGATTAGTGTGTATAAATAAACTGAGCAGTATTTTAGTAGGAACATGTAATGGTTTGAATAATATAAGGTGGTGGAAATTCTGTCTTCTTGATCCTATACCCTCACAAATTGGTAGGTCCCGATCTCCAGTGCTCATACCACCTCTAACTAAAATCTGTAATCTCTCTCTCTTTTTACTGGTAGCTTTCCATCACTATTCAAGCACGCAGTGATTACTCCTATTCTGAAAAAAAGAAATCATTCTCTAAAATTACTGCCCCATCTCTCAGATCCCATGCCCCTCCAAACCTCTCAAGAGAATTGTCTACACTTGCCTCCGACACTTTCTTACATGAAACAACCTATTGGATTCTTTTCAGCCAGGCTTTTGCTCTCAACACTCCAGAGACTGCTCTGACCAAGGTTATCAAAGATTTGATTACAGCTAAAACTAAAGGCCATTACTCTCTTCTAATTCTCCTAGATCTCTCTGTTGCATTTGACACTGTTGACCACTCTCTCCTCTTCAAGACAATGTCCTATCCTGGTTCTTGTCATAAATATCTAATTGCTCATTCAGTGTTAATTTCTCTGGATCTACCTCTGCTCTGCTTTCCCAAAATATCTTCCAAATCAACACCTCCGTTCTGCACAAGATCTGCATCTCTCTCCACTCTCATCACATCCTCCCATTCCTGGGTTACAGGATGTTTTTGGGCTGCTCCCACTCTGTGGAATTCCCTCCCTCGCACAATAACACTTTCCTCCAGTCTTCAAACCTTCAAGTGTTCTCTGAAAACCCACCTCTTCAGACAAGCTTATCATCATCATGATCATCATCATTTATTTATATAGCGCAAACATATTCCGTAGCGCTTTACAATTGGGGACAAACATAATAAACTAATAAACAAACTGTGTAAATAATATTCCTCAACCACCCTCTTAAACTTACTTGGTTACCTTATCACCACCCTAGACACAGCTAACACAAGACAACAACATTGCTGTGTGACTGATCATATGGCCCACTCAAAACTTTTTACCTTTGCATTCTTGCTGGACCAATATGCACTATGATGTAGCACGTACCCTTGTGTATCTAAGTCCCATTGCCCCAAAGATTGTAAGCTTGTAAGCAGGGCCCTCTTACCTCTATCTATATGTATAAATCAGTATTCCGTGCACATCTGTAATAATGACACTTAGGATCCATGAGCAAAACTACACTGACACTTGTGGTTCCAAAACAATGGCACACTAACACTCGGGCCCCATAACAATAGCACACTGAAACTAGGGGTCCCAAAACTTTGTCCAACTGACACTGGGGATACCAGACAACTGGCTCTCTGACATTTGTGGTCCCAAAACAATAGCACAATGACACTCACGATCCCTGAGCAATGACACACTGACAGATGCAGTCCCAAAAACAATGGCACATTGACACTTGGGGTTTTTGAACATGGCACAGTGACACTTAGGTTCCACTAACATAAGTTTGCACACTAATGTGATAGGGAATATTATTACTATAAGATTATGTCAGGTTGGGATTATTATTATTATTATTATTATTAATATTATTATTATTTAATTAATTAAATAGTCCCACCATATTATACAATGCTGTAAAAATAATATTTAATCGTTTAAATCAAACCTTGCCCTATTAGAGCTTACAGTCTAAATTCTCTAACACACACACACCCTAGTGACCCTATCTGAGAAAACACATCATACTCCTAGAGAGATTGTAAATCTGGTCATAAAGGTTCTAGTTATTTATAGGAAGAGAATCTGTTGAATTATGTCTATTTATTAACATTACCAAGATTAGACCAGAGGTAGAGAAAGAGGAAGGAGGTTTTTGTACAGCTCTGTATCACTGTGTGAGAGGGTAATAACCCTGCTGACAGTAATAACCTGCCTCATCTTCTGCTCTCACTCCACTAATTGTTAGAGTGAAATCAGTTCCTGATCCGGATTCAATGAACCGGTCTGGGACCCCAGTATGATGAGTACTTGCCCAATGGATAAGAGGTGTTGGAGATTTTCCTGGTTTCTGTTGGTACCAGTATTTGGTGAGAACATGGTCCTTAAGGGCTCTATATTGATGACTTTTTTAATTTGGGATGGGGATGAAATTTCAGTTTATTTGTTGAGCATCTTAACCACATCCCCTACAACCTCACATTTACTACCACATGACACACGTCCTGTATTACTTATTTTGGATATAACCCTTCAAGTTAATGATAATCTTATTCTTACTCCATATTCCTAAAGGAAGTTGACACAAATGATTATCTAGATTACACCAGCAACCACTATAAAAGCTGTGGTCATAATATTCCGAAGGGACCACTAAGACACATAAAAAGAGACTGCACCACTACAGAGCTATTTAAAACACAGGATAATGAGCTGATTAATACTTTCAAAGATAAAAGATATCCTGAAAGATTGTTTGAAGATGTATTCTCTGAATCTCTTGCCGTTGATAGAAATACATTACTTGTACATTCCGCACATAATAAGAAGCAGATTTTGGAAAAACATGAAAGATATTTTCCTTGTAACTAAATACAATAATTCCTCATTGAAAATGAAGAATACATAGTTAAGAAAACATTTCCAATCGTAAGGTTTGACCCACGCTGAAAGTCGGATTAGATTTGGGACCTTCTGTAAATTTTAAAAGAGCGAATCATTTGCACATATATTACCATTTATTGTTAATAACCTTAGTCACATTCACTCTTATTGTTTATCTATTTATTCCTTATAGCACACTTTTGAGATCATTTATGAAGGTTGTCTTTATAATTTAGCTCCCTTATTAAAGTGTTATATACAGAAGTGGAAGCTGCTCAAATCAATTTATAGGCCATAACAGGTGCTTGAAAGGGTGGGGTTATCCTGCAAGGAACATACACACAACATTTTTTCCCCCAGCACACTGCTATAGCCAGCAACAGATCTGCCATTTCTACTGTAGATAAAAATGCAAAAGTCTTTGTTGCACACATTTGCAAATGTATGTTTAAGCCATCCGCCACGCCAAGGCGCTTTTGCTAATAGGATGGTCCTACTCTAAACAATGAGAGTCCCATATATTTGGGCCATACATATGTGTTTTTAAATTGAGAGCCAACTTACCAAAGAGGTACCCCAGAAGCCCCCAAACAGCAATTCAGTGCCAGTACCCCCTCTCAGCTAAGGTGTTATATACCTGGTCCTCTAAGGCTAGGTACACACTGCAAGAAAACTCTCCTGATGCGATAGTTTCACCAATTTTAACAATAAGAAAAAAAACCAAAAAAAACTCCCGATCAGCATGCTGATTCCTGCATACACACTATAACAATTTTATAACGATATGTGTTCTTTATCTGTCATTAGATTTGACACTTATCGGCAAGTGAGCGGAGCTGTTCGAGGTACGACAGTGTGTCTGAGTGCTGCTGTGTCTATGCTGCCAGTGCTGTCATGGGGTCTGTGCTGTCAGGGGGTCAGGGGGTCTGTGCTGTCAGGGAGTCAGTGTTGTCAGTGTGCGGGTGACGGCTGTGTTGTCAGTGTACTGTCAGTGTATAGGGGGTCTGTGCTGTCAGTGTACAGGAGGTCTGTGCTGTCAGTGTACAGGGGGTCTGTGCTGTCAGTGTATTATAGTATTAGTGTATCTCGGGTAGGAACAGTGCAGACAGGGGCATAAAAGCTGCAGGGAGATGGCAGCGGACACATATTGACCTGTCATACTGAGATCCGCTATTGGCTGACAGTCGAGTAAGTGCATACATACTGCAGGATCGGAAGGTGAATGTAAAGTGATTGGTTGGAAAATATTAAACAGTGCGACAGTACGACCAACCAAATGAAATGATGATCGGCACTTTAGGACAACTTTAGATCATCATGTAGGTATATACACACACACAGATACACACGATATCTGATCAAACGGTCGGATGTCTACTGATTTGCCTGATTATTGGACAAAAATGCTCCAGTGTGTGCGGAGCCTAAGGATACTGAGAGTCCTTCATCCAATATGCTGTTTATAAGCTATTATATATGGACATGGCCAACCGGCCCAGAATCCCAGGCGCTATTTGAACGATGTCTAAGAGACTCCACCCCTTCTGGCCTCAGAGGGCTGCTCGCAGAAATGATACCCAGGGCATTTGCAGAATGACCATAAAGGAGACATAGATTGATGGGTAAATAATCGTGCGACCAAATCTAACTCTTGTACCATGTATTAGCCGCTGACTGCTCTGCTTTCCTGACGACTGTTCCTCATCTCAATAAGGAAAAAGAAAGTTAGAACAACAATACAAATCACAATATGGTGGTGATGGTGATGATAATGATAATTAATATACAAGATGTGACATGACAGGATGGAGGGATTTACTGCAACAAAAGAGATATAACTTCCTGATCTTGGATGCTATAAAGGTGCTTGTCACTTCCTGGGTCAGACTATTGGATATAATTTCAAAACAAGCCAGGAAAACTTTAACTCCTGAAGTTCAGTACAATGTACTCTTAAAAGCCTGGAGTTTAAGGGCTAGATTTACTAAGCGGCGGGTTTGAAAAAGTGGGGATGTTGCCTATAGCAACCAACCAGATTCTAGCTTTCATTTATTTAGTACCTTCTACAAAATGATAGCTAATATGTGATTGGTTGCTATAGGCAACATCCCCACTTTTTCAAACCCGCAGCTTAGTAAATCTAGCCCCAAGTGTGTTTATTCCTATGCAGGTCTTCATAAATCATGAAGACAAATAAATCACCAAAAGTATCATTTAATATCTATAGTGTTAAAAAAAAGAAACAAAAAATATCAGGGAGGTAATGAGAGTGGGACCTGTCTGCACGAGCTGTAACTACAAAATACAGGCTCAGAACTACAAACCCCAGCAAAGCCTGGCAGACTTTGACTGCTTGACTTGAGAGTGCTGGTGCTGGTGGAACTAAAAGCGCCAGCATGTCAATGGCTGCCAGTGATGCCAAAGCATTCAGGAGCAAGCACCAGCATGCACTGCCAGCCATGGCTACAATAGTATTCAGTAGAAATAAGGCACACTGTCACAAAACATCTTAATTAACGTAGGAATGCTCTACAAGTCTTCCCGTACCTTTTTATTCAACTCCTAAATCCATAGGGAATCTTCTGTCTTCGTTCCTGACATAGTCCATAGGGATTAAAAATGAAGAAAAGAATATATAACATAACAGCACTATTTGCTCCTAGCGGAACTGCGATGAGAATAAATGAAGGGATCAGTATGTGATGAGCCAATCAGAGTGGCTTTCATCTGATTGACTGGAGTGCGGTAAACGCTCAGATTTGCTGTTCGTGTGTTGAACCATCAAAGTTAGTTAGGTTAATTCAGATTGAGACTCCGCAAGTAGCGTCATTTTGTTATTTATTTCTTTTTTAATATCTTTGTACTACTTGAGGAAAGATTACAGAAGATTTCAAAATTGATTTCGGAGTTTAATAATAAAAAAAGTTCGGGAGGTTTTTTTTGAGTTGTTAATATTGTTAAAAGAAACTTTGAATTCAGTGTCTGTGTGTTCTTTCCCCTTTGATACTGTTGTGGAACTACATGTTCCAGTGTGCCCTGGCTGCCAAGACATGCTGCTGCTTGTAACCACACAAGATGCAGCAAGTTCTGCCAGCCATGGGCATGTTGGCATTTGTAGTTATACAAGGACTAGCATGTCCGACCACTAAATTTTTGCCAGGTCATGCTGGGATTTGTAGTTCTACAATCATACTTTTCCCTTTTATATCTTTTTTCCATATTTTATTTTTTCATTTGTATTTGTATTTCCATTCATTGCATGTATTACATTACTGTTATTCTAAAAGAAATATATCTACAGACACTGGAAAATCTCCTGAAGTAATTTATAAAAGAGCAAGAACCTTGTAGAACTATCTGCCCCCTAGAAGATGAAGGGGCTGATTTATTACTAGCAGCCTCATCACAATGATAAATATAATTTCTTTAAAGGGCTCACCGTGTATGTTCCCATAACCTTCACAACAACCTTAAAAATTCTTAACCATTTATATCAAATAAACACACGGAGTCATGTATAAGTTTGCTAAAAAAAGGAGGACATTTTATTATTATATTAGTAATAAACTAAACCTATGGTGGCGGAGAAAGGGCACTGCGGGACAGCTCCCAAGCTGATACAAGCAGATAACGTGGGAACTGGCGCAAACTGCCGTACATCCACTAACCATGGGGAACGCATCCCAAACTAACATGCGCTGAATTGGCGTCAGAGTGACTGCCCTCCTTCTAAACTCACGCTGCCCTCCCTCACCGAGCCGTACAGGGGACCCTCCTCACCGAAGGACCAAAAAGAAGTTACTGGTGCCTCTAAGGGGGCAGTGACCTGCGGCCAGCTACCTTTGCGCCCTCTAATCCGCCGCTGAACGCAGTGCCTTCCTACCGCAAACCATGTAACAAAAAGTACCTTAACCAAGGAGTGGGTGGGTGGGATCTCATGCTGAAGAGTGAGGCAACCAGGAAATGCCGTCTGCTATATTCAACCCAGGACCCTCCCACAGGAGCTACCATTGGTCGGGCCCCCACCCGATGTAAACCCTTCAAGTAAGTGTTCAGCCTGTTACAACCCTGTCGTCCTTTAAGTACGTTCACCCTAAAAGCCTCACTTGTCATAATTAACGTAATAAAAATCACTTACAGCCAGTATTTATGAAAAACATATTGCAGAGTTAGCTGAGTGTTACTCAGCTGTCACAGCAAAACGTACCCGGATTTTAGAGTATTAATGACCAGTCTCTGCAATCCGCATGTGTGAGCCGGTTTGTCAGTGATAAATGTGCAGTGAAACTGAAAGCTCAGATTTGGTCAGTCAGTTCTACCAGTAAAAAAATATAATAAAAATTAAATTAAGGTCTAAATGTAAAGTATAAAAATGAAATTAAGATTTAGTTTGTGATGAGTTCACACCTTGTGACCTTGCCCCCAAAGCTTCTGATGTTACCTTGCCCTCCCTTAAGACAGTGACAGATGGACACCAGAACCGCCCACCATGGTAATGTTTGTGATGAATGGTCACATTACACCCAACTTCCATGGAGTCAGGACTAAATCAGGACTATTGGGAGGTGTGATGACAAGTTCACCGGAAAAAAATTGTGTTTCGTTCAGTTTAAACTTCATCAGGAAAAGTTCAAACTGAAGTTCAAACTGAATGAAACGCGTTGAGGCTGTTCACTATCACCCACTCCTGGAACATTTGAGGCTATACTGTCTTCCTGATCTTTGAGAGTGATCCCTTTGAGAACTTCTGTGTGGAGCCCATTGGTGTTTACCTCATGAAATATCCAGAGATCTACACTGTTAAGCAGTATTCCCTTTATCCTAGGATTTCAGATCGGCTGAGTGGAGTTTGTGAGCTGTGACTGTGCTGTGACCCAGATATATTATATCCACGCAAGCTATCTATACATCTGTTCCTGACCTACTAGGCTGATTGGAGGCCACGTTCAGGCATTCCAGATACAGATAAGCTGTTTATTTATATCTGTTTGGTACGCTGCCACCTATTACTTTTTACTATATTTCACGGGTGCCTTTGACATTCTTTCTTTTGCTTTTCTCTGTCTCGGTTTCGGTATATGGTTGGAATCTATTGGAAACTGGATGATATTGATCTTACCAGCTAGACACATATTTAAGTCTGCATTTCCGTTATACTACAGTACTTATTGACTGTCTGGGTGATTTAAACCAGCTAACACTGTTCTATTTGGCGCCACTATTCCTCCTATATATTTCTATATATTGATGATCTATTGACCGGAGTACCATCCGATATTTGGGAGGAAGCTGCCTCTTTTATTAAACAAGTGTTTATTTCTATTGGACTATATTGTTTTAAACTCACTTATTTGGTGTCTGAGCGCCATTATTTATTATATCTGCTGTTACACTATATATATATATATATATATATATATATCACTTTATTTTACACACACACACATACTGGTCAGCCGTCAGCGTCCCTTGAAATAATTTTTTTAAAAAAAACCTTAACTTACCTTACTCTCCGATGCGATCCTCTTCACTCTTCTTCAAAGTCACTGCAGCGCGAAAAAACAACATTAATCAGCAGGCAGCAGGGGACTCCTCCATGCTGCACTCCGCAATGAATGTCGGGCGGGCATGATGACGTCACGCCCGACATGCACTGTGAGCGCCGCACGGAGGAGGAGACCAGGGAGGGAGCCGGATCGCCAGCTGACCGCAAGGTAAGTATTTTTTTTTTTTTTTTTTGCAGGATTGTTTTTTTAGCGCTGCCACTGACGGGCCCCCTGGTCCGCAGGGCCCCTGGGCACCTGCCCATTGTGCCCATTGAAAAAGCCGGCCCTGTCCAGGAACATACTGTATGAAACATATCCTGAGAGAGAGAACAGTCGGAGGTCGTGTACATCACACATGATATGTTCCAATGTTTCTATATCACCCACTGGTAGATTTATTTGATACTTATACTTACTGTACTAAGGGAAAATGCCCACTTCTCAATTTCTCTTATCACAGACCCTGTTATGTAGTTACATGAGATTGTTAGTAGGAGACTGATTCATCCCCATGTCTGATACACATTTCTTACAGAAAGAGGAAGGAGGTTTTTGTACGGCTCTGTATCACTGTGTGAGAGGGAAACTATGATACTGCATACAGTAATAATCTACCTCATCTTCTGCACTCACTCCACTAATTGTGAGTTTGAAATCAGTTCCAGATCAAGATCCACTGAACCGGGCTGGGACTCCAGAGTGTTGGAGGCTTGCATAATAGATAAGAAGCTTTGGAGATTGTCCTAAATTCGGTTGGAACCAGTGTATGTAGTTATATGGGTCAGCACGGGATGTATAGAGATGGTGACTTGTCCTCCTGATGACACAGAGATATAATCTGGAGTCTGAATCATCACATTCTATCCACAGGATCCTGAGGATTAGAAGAGAGATATTAAATATTAATAAATGTCTGCATATATTCATATAAATCCTGATGTGATTATTTATGTTTTAAGTTATATATTTCTCTACACAGAATGATGTAATGACCCCAATCTCTCACCCTGAATAGAAATGAATATCACAGCCAGCAGATAACTGTGAGAAACCATCTTGATGTTTCTGGACTGTCAGATAGAAACTATAAGACATCTCCTGTACAATGAAATATATAGAGAGAGTGACAGGTGAGATGTGACATCCCCCAGAGACTGTGTATGGAAATAAGATGGAAATTGTGTGGTGTCAGTGTGACAGTTACTGGTGTGTACTAGAGACAGTATCTCAGTGTAATGTCCTCTGAGGTGTCAGTCACTGTACTACCTGATAGAGCCGGCTCTTCTGTGTAATAGTGAGGATATCATATTACATCATGTGTGTTATGTATAGATGGTGACTATTGTCCTTAATCTGTATCCTGTGGTTTTAGAATGACATTTAAACTAGAAGACATTTTAATTATGAAGTGTGATTGAATTTGTACTTTTACAAGTTTTATTAAAAAAAATTATAATTACATACTAGGAAATGGGCATAATCCATTATTTTACATTTCTCTAATAATATTTTGCACTTTTCATAAGGTTCTGTAGTTACAGATCTCATTGCTGTTAGGAACCCCTCTAGCCTGAACAGCAAAACCCGGAGTCTGCTCTGAAAGTCTGGTGTTCACTGGAGCCCCTAGTGGTTGGGACAGACTTTGCCGCAGACTAACAGAGGGTCGTGAAATGTGTACCGGCTGGGGAGAACCCAGGAACGCAAGGTGAAGTCTAGGCAAGGGTCGAGGGCCAGCAGCAGACAGCGAATCCAATAAACAAGCCGAGGTCAAAGGTCACAGGCACGGTAGCAAGGTCCAAGATACAGGCAAGAAAGGTCAGGGTCACGAGCAAAACAGGCAGGGTCCAAATCCAAGCAAGGCGTCATACACGAGAAATCCAGCAGAGTATCCACAGCACAGGAACTAGGAACAAGCAGGTCAGCAGGACAGAGACAGAAAAGCTATAACCGGCAGTGAGGCTGCAGACCTCACTGCCTTAAATACTGGTGGCCACCAATCAGAGCCTAGCTCTGAAAACACCCACAGGAGTCACCAATAAATACACCAAGCCCCCTTACATAAATCAGCCCACAGGCTGTGTCTATTTGCGCGCATGCGCCCGGCTTCCAGCACTGCCGGGACCCGGCGCTATGCGAGAGGGCAGGAACCGGAAATGACGCCCCGGTCGTCAAGGTGACGGCCCGGATGCCAGGGGGAGGAGGAAGCGAGCTGTGGCGGCTGTGAGTACCGCCGTGGCTCGTGACAGTACCCCCCTTGAGGAGAGGTTAAGGAACCCCGACACCCAGGTTTCTTAGGAAATTTCTTGAAGAACTCCTTCAAATGTTTGGAAGCATGAAGCCGTCTTCGCGGAATCCAGGACCGCTTCTCTAAACCACTATTCCTCCATTGAACTAGGAAGTGCACCTGCACCTGCACTCTCTTAGAATCAAGGATCTTATGAATGATGTATTTGTTCGTGTTCCGTACAGGTGAACTCGAAGACTGGAATTGGTTTGGGTATAACACAGGTTTATTAAAGGAGGGGGGGTGGTGAGCGCTCTCTAATGGAGGGTGTTGTAGGCAGCCTGGGGGAATAGCAAGGGAAGTTCCAACCCTTGAAAAGTAACCAGTAGAAAAAGCAATGTTCCCCTGGCGCACGGTATATAAACTTGTTGCTAAATAAATGCCTTTTATTGCTTCAATATATCAAACGTTTGAAATATACAGTAAAAACAAGTTTCAAATAAGGTTGCAACCTTGTAAACAAAAGTATCACTGATTACATGTATACAATTGCAGTGGAGTGTACACGGAAGAGTAAAATGTGAAACACAAATCACAGTATGCTAGGCTTGTAGTCTTAACACACAAATACATGTCTGCATGGTAAATAAGAGTCCAGTAAAAGTCCTACTGATGAGGGTATGCTCTCTTGATTACCATAGATCAATATCCCATTGGTAAAGTACAAGCCAATAAATGCTGCTCCAAAAACGGAGTCCAAGGTTAGATGCGTGCTAAAGATTATGTAAATAGTTCCAGCGTATCTCCGTGGTATGTAATGTTCCAAAAACAGTCGGCCCAAATATCGGTGTGGGTAGTCCAGAGATTAGCTCACATGGGCAGTGTAGCCTTTGGTCCCTATACTTGCTGCAGATTGCAGGTAGGAACCTCTGAGATCGTGTTTAATAAGATAAGTCCAAAGGTCCAGCCAGGACGTTATGAACTCTCACTTACCCTGTCTAGGGCTGGTGTGCTCTTTCCGAGAGCTGTCTCGTTGTATGCAGCTGCAGCTAGGATCCTTGGTGTGTGCCACAGTCGCGGCCGCGGCTGGGTCAATGGTGCGCATGCGCATGCGGCGATAACGTAGAGAAGCGGTCCTCAGTTAGTTCTATGGCTAGAACAAGTAGTGGGCTGAGGTGCAGTCTCAAAACCAACGCGTTTCACTCAATGCTTCATCAGGGAAATGGATGGATCCTAGGGAGAGAGCTGTTTCTTAAATACACTCAGGAAGGGATTAAGTGACATGATTGGTTGTTGGAGTCCCAACCTCCAATTGGCTCAGGACTGTGATGGATTGGCAGACAGTCCAATAAGCTTCGCAGATAGGGTTTCTATGTTTCTTAAATTGGGAATATGTTGTACATTGGTCAGATATTCCAAGGTAAATTCAAACATATAATAGAGAAGTGTGTTCCACATACTTAGTGATCAAAATACAGTAATTACAGGATGATGAGTAATACAGGTGCGCTCTACAGGCAGGATAACAGGATTCATAGAAACTGGTTAAACTCAAAGTCAATGTTGAGACCTTTGGGTACTAGTGTTTGCAGGTCGAAGATAAGCTTGGATTCTTCCTGCGATATGAGTCTGATGTAATCCCCACCCCTCCATGGTTTGACTACTTTTTTGATGCCCATGAAGCTCAGCAGGGAGGGGTCTTGTGAGTGATGTTTGCGGAAGTGTTCAGAAACGCTATGCTGTTCCATACCGTTTCTGATATTCCGTTGGTGTTCACTTATACGCACATGCAATTTTCTGATTGTCCTTCCAACATATTGGAGGCCACAGGGGCATTGCAATAAGTAGATCACCCCTGTGGTGTCACAGGTGATTTTGCTGTTGACATTGTGCTGTTCACCAGTACTATGTGATGTGAATGTGACAGTTGGTTTAGTGTTGTGTACATGGTTTGTTTTGCATGCTTTGCATCTGTTGCAATGATAGAATCCTTTGCCCCTTTCTCCTAGCCAGGTTTCTGATGTGGGATGGTTATTGGGAGGGATGGTACTATTCACTAGTTGCTGTTTGAGGTTTTTGGCCTTGGTATAAATGAATTTAGGTCTTTCAGGAAGTATGTTTTTGAGTTTATCATCCCCTAGCAATATGTTCCAATGTCTAGCGATGATTTGTTCTACTTGTTTTGAGTTTTGGTTAAATTGGGTGATGAATGGGACTAGGTCAGAGGTTGTCTCTTTGTTGTTGGTCTTCTCCTTTCGTTTCTCTAGGAGTGTGTCTCTGTTGGTGTTCCTTATTGTATGCTCGGCCTCTTTTACAGTGTTCGGGTTGTAGTTTCTTTCTAGGAAGCGGTCCCTTAAGACAACAGCTTGTTTGTCGAATTGGTCTACCTTTGAGCAGTTCCGTCTCAGCCTTGTAAATTGGCCCTTAGGTATATTCCGTATCCAGTTTTTGTGATGGCTACTATTAGACGGAATGTAGGAGTTAGAATCTACTGGTTTGAAGAAGGTTCTGGTTTCAATATTTTCCTCATCTATGTAGATTTCTAAATCTAAAAATGGGACCATGCGGTCACTGATGTTAGCCGTGAATTTAAGATTTAAGTTGTTCTAGTTGATGTAGGTCAAAAACAGGTCTAGGTCCCTCCTGTTGCCGGTCCAGATGAAGAAGACGTCGTCAATAAATCTTTGCCAGGTTAGGATGTGGGGGGAGAAGGGGTTATTGTTCCAGATGTTAAGGTTTTCCCATTCCGCTACGATCAGGTTCGCGTAACTGGGCGCGAATTTCGCGCCCATTGCTGTCCCGCGAACCTGTCTGTAGTACTTTCCCTCTGACCAAAAATAGTTATGGTTGAGTATAAAAGTAATCCCTTCCAGAATAAAATTGATTTGTTCAGTGGGGATTTGGCTCTCTCTAGTGAGTATACTCCTCACAAGTGTGCAACCTGCACTGTGTTCAATTACGGTATATAGAGAGGTGACATCGCAGGTCACTAAAGTGTACCCGGTCTTCCAGCTGGTATTCTTTAATATGTCTAATATGTGGCCTGTATCTCGTAGGTAACTCCTTTGTGTAGTGACTAGTGGCTGAAGGAAGAAATCTATATACTGGGATAAGTTGGTGGTGAGAGATTGTATTCCGGAGACAATGGGTCTCCCTGGTGGGTGGTCTAGGGTTTTATGAATTTTAGGTACTTGGTAAATAACAGGTAGCCTAGGAAATGTGATATATAGATAGTCTAGTTCAGACTTGCTCAATATGCCTTTCTCAAGGGCTGGTCTGAGGAGACCCATCAATTCCTTTTGATACTGAGTGGTGGGGTCACTCATAAGTAGTTCATATGTATTTCTATCCTCGAGTTGCCTGTTTAGTTCTTCTAAGTAGTCTTTTTTGTTTAGAACTGTAATGCCACCGCCTTTGTCAGCTGGTTTGATGACTAGCTCCGGATTTTCTCTCGGTTCTTTCAGGGCTCTTGTCTCCTTCCTGTTCATGTTGGCTATGTGTTTGGGTCGACTTGATGTGAAGATAAGGTCGAGGTCCTTTTCCACCATTTTCTGAAAAGTGGTGATATATGGTCCTTTGACGGAGCTGGGGTAAAACTTGGATTTTTCCTTGAGATTGGTCCTGATATATACAGTAGCGTCTTCTTGTGTCTTTCCTACAGGCAAGTGGTTAGTAACTAAATTAGGTGAAATAAAATATTTCTTTAAGGTTAATTTGCGTACAAATTGGTGTAGATTGATGTAAGTGTCAAACTTATTAAAGAGTTTTTCTGGTGCGAATTTGAGGCCTTTCTTAAATACATCCATCTGTGGTTTAGTTAATTCAGTATTGCTGAGATTGAAGATGCCTGTGTGCATGTTGTTTATTTTCTTATCTTGGGTCTGGCCCCTCCTAGATCTTCCTCCTCTCCTTCCTCTTGGGGTTTTGGTCTTTTCCGTGAGTTTAAGGGAGGGGAATTCCTGCCTCCATTTAGTTGGTGAAGGTTTCGTGAGGGCAGTCTTGGGGGTAGGGGGTGAGGTTGGGAGGATGCTCTCTGGGCTAGATCTAAAAAAAGATTTATATTTTCTTCAGTATCAAGCACTATATCGGGCAACGATCTAGTGCAGGCCTGTCCAACCTGCGGCCCTCCAGGTGTTCTGAAACTACAAGCCCCAGCATGCTTTGCCAGTAGACAACCTGTTGATAGCTGGAATGGCATGCTGGGACTTGTAGTTTCACAACATCTGGAGGGCCGCAGGTTGGACAGGCCTGATCTAGTGTTTGGTTCACTTTGTCCCAATTATTTCAGGAGGCCGGACTGTTGGTCCCGAACCTATTGTTGGTAGGTCGTTTTGCCTTGATTGAAGTTTTCCTGGGCTCTGTTTGAAGATCCCTTTTTCTTATCTAGTGGTGTTCTGACTGACCCTAGGGTTCAAGGGTTTGTATATTCTTTTAGAGAGCTCCCTTTTGGGAATGTTTTGAATAAGAGGGCGTTTTTGAAAGTTTTCCTTGGAAGGAGTGTGCTTGAAGTTGGTGGATATATAAGGGTTTTTTCTAGTGGGTGTTGTGTATCTGTTATTACTGAGTGTGTTACGCATGCCAGACCTTAGGTATTGGCCAGGTGGTTTGGACTCTATAGTGTCATAATGTCTAGTGTCCCGTAGGAATTTATTTTCTTTATTCCTAATGATGTCCTCTTCAATGCACTTATCTTTGTTTATGGTGAGGCTCTCTAGTTTCTGATAGTCTTCCAGGTGTTTAATGGATTCAAACTTAGCCTGGATGAGGTTGATTTCTTCCTCAATCTTTTTCAATGAGTTCTCCCTATCTGCTATAATCAATTTCATTAATGTGACAGAGCAAACATTTAAAGTGTCGTTCCATAGTTTCATGAATGAAGTGTTGTCTTGGTTAAAGGTAGGGGGTTTTCTGAGTCATAATCCCCTGTTGATGATTTTCTTTTCTATGTATTTTGAAAGGGTGGTGGCCTCCCACCATTGTTTCTGTTCCTGTATGAGGAGATGTTCAAATCTTAAAAAGTTTTCACAGAAAGTATTTTCGTTTATCTGTGGTTCAAGTATCTTTTCTTTTTCGTTGGAGAAAATGCCCTCCAACCGTGGCAATCTTCCTTCTCTCAAGAGGGAGATCATGCTATGTTAAATGATATGTAAGGAAGGGTGCAGCTCAAACCTGTGGAACTTAATAAGTTAGTTAAAGGAGGGGGGGTGGTGAGCGCTCCCTAATGGAGTGTGTTGTAGGCAGCCTGGGGGAATAGCAAGGGAAGTTCCAACTCTTGGAAAGTAACCAGTAGAAAAACACAGGTTTAAGCAGAGAGCAATGGAATGTGTTGGGGATCCTCAAGGAACCAGGGATTTTCAATCTGAAGGCTACAGAATTAATCTTCTTGATAATGAGGAAGGGACCGGTGAATTTAGGCCCCAGATTCTGGATGAACAGAATGGCCAAAACTCGAGCACTAGTGTGCCTCGGTAGTGGTATGAAGTCAACTACCACCCAGATCTTGTTGTGTCCTGTAGAGAGTGGCAGATCGACTATAAAGTCCATAGACAAGTGTGTCCAGGGTTTTTGCAAGAATGGGCAATGGAAGCAACTGGCCTACAGGACGACTCCTGGGGACTTTACTCCTGGCACAACCCTCACAAGAGAGGACATAACTCTTGACATCAGCAGACAATAATGGCCACCAGACAGTACGGGAGAGGATCTCTGAAGTTTTCTGTATTCCAGGATGTCCAGCAGTCTTACTATCATGTGCTTCTGCAAGAACAGCCTTCCTTAAATGAACTGGAACGAATAAACATCCCTCCGGAGTATTGTCAGGAGCTAATTTTTGAAACCTTTGAAGTGTGATGCTCAGGTCTTGGGTTAGCCCAGCATGGATTATTGAATAGGGAATGATAGGCTCAGGATTAGTAACTGGAACATGGTGTGCCAAGAAGCTTCTGGACAGAGCATCTGCTCGGACATTTTTAGAACCTGGATGGTAGGTGATCACAAAATTGAAATGGGTGAAGAATAGCAACCAACGGGCCTGTCTGGGGTTCAGGCGTTTGGCCGACTGTATGTATTGTAAATTCTTGTGATCAGTTATAACAGAGATCAGATGTGTAGCGCCTTCCAGCCAATGTCGCCACTCCTCAAAGGCCCATTTGATTGCCAATAGTTCTCGGTTACCTACATCATAGTTGGCTTCTGCTGAAGATAACTTACGGGAAAAGTAGGCACATGGGTGTAGGCGGCGAGTATGGGGATCCTTTTGGGATAAGATGGCACCAGCACCGACGTCGGGGGCATCAACTTCAAGAACAAACGGTACTTCGGGATCTGGGTGTCTAAGGACCTGAGCAGATACAAACGCTTTCTTTAAGGTCTCAAATGCGGTTACTGCCTGGGACGACCAGTTAGTTGGATCCATTCATTTGCGGGTCAGGGTGACTATAAGAGCCATAATATCAGCAAAGCCGCGAATGAATCTTCTATAATAATTGGCAAAGCCCAGGAACCTCTGTACCGCCTTGAGATTATTCGCTTGTACCCAATTCAGGATAGCTTGGACCTTGGTTGGATCCATGGAGAATCCCTCAGAAGAGATTACATACCCCAGGAAGGATACCTTCTGCACCTCAAACTCACACTTTTCTAATTTAGCGTAGAGGTGGTGTTCTCGTAATTTCTGTAGAACTTGTCTGACATGAACCCGATGTGCAGATAATGATTTAGAATATATGAGGATATCGTCTAAATAGACGACCACAAAATAATCAAGGAACTCCCGTAGCACTTCATTAATCAGATCATGGAACACTGCAGGTGCATTCGTTACTAAGACCAAACGGCATGACCAGATACTCGTAGTGGCCATAATGCGTATTGAATGCCGTCTTCCATTCATCTCCTTCTTTGATACGGATGAGGTTATATGCTCCACGAAGATCGATTTTGGTGAAGACTGTAGCACCTCTTAATTGATCGAATAATACGGAGATGAGAGGAAGGGGATAAGTGTTCTTGACTGTAATGAGATTCAATCCTCGGTAGTCAATACAGGGTCTTAGTCCTCCATCTTTTTTGGATACAAAAAAAGCATCCAGCTCCTACTGAAGATTTAGATGGCCTAATGAAGCCTTTCTCCAAGTTTTTCATCAATATATTCCTGCATGGATTTGGTCTCTGGACCATAGAGAGAGTACAAGCGTCCCTTGGGCAATTTGGAACCAGGAATAGCTCGATAGCACAGTCGAAGTCACGATGAGGTGGTAAGGTGTCTGCAGCCTTTTTAGAAAACACATCCCAGAACTCATGATATTGAGAGGGAAGCTGCTCAGGAATTGACTAAATGATTCACAAAGGCATCGTTAAACAAGACATGTGTACATTAAGAGCTCCACTGGACAATTTCTCCTTTCACCCAATCCACGACAGGGTTATGACGGGAAAGCCAAGGATGGCCCAGGATCAATGGAACCGATGGACAGTCGATAAGGAAGAAGGTCATAGACTCTGAATGTAGAGCTCCAAAGTTCAATTGCAGTAGCGGGGTCTCCCAGATAATCTTGCCACCAGGCAATGGACTCCCAACTAAGCCACATACAGTAATGGCAGATTTGAGCTTCACAGTCGGAATTCGCGCAGAGCGGGCAAACCCGATGTCGAGGAAGTTGCCTGCAGCTCCACTATCAATGAAGGCCGACAGGGCCACGGAACTGGCACCGAAGGTGACTTGTGCGGGAAACATGACAGCATTCTTTTGGGAAACAACTTGCAGCCCTAGGTGGACCTTCCCCAGACATGCTTCTTTTTCAGGTTTGTGAGGACAAGAGCAGGAGAAGTGGCCTTTATTACCACAATAAAGACATAAGCCTTGTGACCGTCTCTTGTCTCTTTCCTCAGGAGAGAGGCAATACGCCCCTGACTGCATAGGCTCATTAAAGTCCGTGGGAACTGGAATAAATGCAGGCGAAAAGGAAGATGCCTCTTTCTCTGTCCTCCTCTCCTTGATTCTCCTGTCAATTTTAATGGCGAGTTGCATAAGGCTCTCCAACGAGGTGGGGGAAGGATACTGCACAAGTGAATCTTTAATCTGCTCTGACAGTCCTAGGCAAAACTGGCAGCGTAACGCCGGATCATTCCACTCACTGTCAGGCGACCATCTGCGGAATTCAGCGCAGTATTCTTCTGCCGAACGCCGGCCTTACTTTAAGGCCCGTAGATGAGCCTCAGCGGAGGCAACTCTATCTGGGTCATCGTAGAGGAGACCCAAGGCATTAAAGAAAGCTTCCAAAGATTGCATGATAGGACTCGACTGCAGCACGGTGAAGGCCCAAGACTGGGGGTCACCCTGCAGGAGGGAGATGACAATCCCGGCTCTTTGCTGTTCCGAACCAGAAGACCGAGGTTTCAGGCGAAAGTAGAGCTTGCAGCTTTCTTTGAAGTTCCAGAACAGAGTTCTATTTCCGGAGAACCGGTCCGGCAAATGTAACTTGGGTTAATCGGCGTGACCGGAAATGGCTAGTGTAGTGCGGGAGTCCTCCTCTTGAGCGGACAAACACTGGGACAATCCCCGGACCATTTGATACAGGGTCTCAACATGACCCGCCAGGGCTTGAAAAGGAGACAAATTGGTTCTGCTTTCATCCATCCCAATTTCGTCTCTGGAATGTCTGTATGGCCGGTTATATTGTTAGGAACCCCTCTAGCCAGTACAGCAAAACCCGGAGTCTGCTCTGAAAGTCTGGTGTTCACTGGAGCCCCTAGTGGTTGGGACAGACTTTGCCGCAGACTAACAGAGGGTCGTGAAATGTGTACCGGTGTAACGGACTTACCTGATCCCCGCCGCTCCGCCTAGAAGCCGCATTTCCGCATCCAGGACCACGTGACCGCACCCGGAGGCGGTCACATGACCACAACCCAGAGGCAGGGAAATACTGTGGTCAGAGAATGACTAACTTGGTACCATTTAGAGCTGTATTATATGCACTCAGTGTTACAGTAAAAACAATGCAGATGGTGTGGCTTGCTTCTATTGGTCCAGGTATCAGGAAGGTCCAGTGTGCTGCAGGTCATAGGCCAGTTTAAACCAAAATATCCAAAGGTGGGGGGTCATCTCTCCATGGGTTGTGCTCTGACTTTCCCGCTAAGACTCCGGTTTCAACTAGTCTATTAGCATTTTACAGTTGGTATCACTCTGATCATTTATTCCCTAACATCAATAACCAGTGTATGCAATGTGCGATCTCTTCGGCGAATGAACCGGACAACTACTGATGAATAGGGGATTAAAATGATACTAAACATGACACAATTCCTGCAACCTGAACCTCAAATAACACTAAAGTGTACATATAATCATAATATATAAACTAATAATAAACTAAATACTATCTGCTCATAAATCACCGTGGAATGGAATCAATATAAATATGAAATATATAAATAACTAAATGTTATAGTGCGAGTGTGTGCGTGCGTATTTTACCACGTGATCGCGCCATGCCACGTATATACTGAGCGCAATCGCACGATAAAACAATATTAACCAATATACTTTCGTTCATCCAATTATACGACTTCAACAGGTTATTCCCGGGTCCGAGTAGGGTAGCCTCCAGTCTTAACAGAGAGACCCGGGTTTAAAACACGGGTCTCACTGAAACCTTTTGAAAACAGAAAAAAAAACAAAACAGAAAAACTTACATCTCAAGAGAAGCCAATCAAAGCTCCTCTTGTGATGTTGCCATGGAGACTTGAGCAGTCCCGGGTTCAGTGTGTACCCGGTTGACTGTAATTTGTCGAGGTGGAAGGCTCTGTCCCCCGGCAATATCCTAGGTTTATATACCTGGGTTATTGCTGAGGGGGCAATGTGAAAGTAGTATTAGATGATGTTTTCAATTTAATTTAATGTCATTTAATTTGCATTAATTCAAAATCCATGCTGGTTGCTAAAATTATAACATACATACCTCACTAAGGTCCTGGTTAAGAGTTGAATGCAAGTTACACTGAAATCGTAAGTGTAAATTGCATCCCGTAATTTACACAGTATTCCAAGTAGCACGGATCTCTAGATCCATGTGACTTAGAATACGGTGCAAATTGCATAAACTCGCTTCTTTTTCTGCCTTATGGGCTGGCGTGCAAGTGTATCATGTCCAAAAACATACTAGTAGGTTAATTGGCTGCTATCAAAATTGACCCTAGTCTGTGTGTGTGTTAGGGAATTTAGACTGTAAGCTCCAATGGGGCAGGGACTGATGTGAATGAGTTCTCTGTACAGCGCTGCAGAATCAGTGGCGCTATAAAAATTAAATGGCGATGATGATGATGATGTCCAGCAGTCTTGTAAAGCAGATAATGAACAAAAAAAATAATGTAAAAATAAAATGAAAGTTGTGTGTTTCCCCCCCAAACAGCACAAGGGTTGGTTATGCTGTTAGGGGGTGCACACCTTTTTTAAATGTAATTATTGTTTTACTTTGTTTTTTAATACAGCAAGGCCTCATGCACCAGCTGAAAGCACCCGCAAAAGATACGTCTCCTAGAAACCTATCCGCGTTTGCATTCAACTCAGCATAGCATGTAAAGAGCATGAACACGCCTTTATTTTGCTAGGCTCGCCCACTACCTCCCCTGTTCCACCTCCCTCCCTAGGCGCAGAGAATTGCAAGGGGGAGATCTGTCTCAGTCAGAGTGCAAACTGAGACGGATCTTTGGCCAAAAGTGCTTTTTGCACTGATCAGAAGGACTTGTGTCCGACTCTAAATCAGGCCTCAAGTTCAGTTGTTTTATTACTTTTACCTGTCACTTAAGATCTAACAGATATTTCTTTTTATCCATGTCTAAAGGTTTTTGCATTTAAAGTTTTTTTGAATGCTTATATTTAAAGAAGTTAATATGCCTTTTGAATTTGTCACAAAGTTTATAAACTGAAGTTATAGATGTATTATAATTCTTTTGAGGTGTGACAATGTAATACCAATCATTTTTGTGTCTTTTTATATTTATCTATACTTTCAAATGATCAGATAAAGATGATTTACAAAACAAGGAAGGAGGTTTTTGTACAGCTCTGTATCACTGTGTGACCCACTATAATACTGCTGACAGCAATAATCTGCCTCATCTTCTGCTGTCACTCCATTAATTGTAAGAGAGAAATCAGTTCCAGATCCAGATCCAATGAACCGTTCTGGGATCCCAGTAGCTCTGATGATAGCGTCATACACCATAAGCTTTGGAGCTTGTCCTAGTTTCTGCTGGAACCAGGCTAAAGAATTAACCTTATACCCACTGTGGAAAATGCTGCTACTGGATGTACATGAGATGGTGACTTTATCTCCTGGTGACACACAGATATAATCTGGAGTCTGAGTTAGCACAGTCTGTCCACAGGATCCTGATTAAACAAATAATATTGTTACTTCACATAATAATGTATTTTTATTGCTTAAAATATTTAATAAATGTATTATTAACATAATACCTTTCTCACAAAATTCTTCTATCTGACCAGAGGAATATAATATTACTGTACCTTGAATGTAAAGATAAAAGACACAGAGTAGATGTGTCAGAGAAACCATCTTTATGTCTCTGGACTGTCACAGACACAGATCACTGGGTATCAGGACAAACTGTTTATATCACATGAGGTCTATAGGGAAATAACCTCAGAGTCTGTGTATGTAAAACAGGAAATATGCAAATGATACAAACTTACCTTATAATATCTCACTGCTGTCAGCATTTCTCTGACATAACATTTTTGGTGTAATTTTTGATGCAGAGAAGACATATTTCATGTTACAGCCACCAGTCCACATGAGCAATCACTGCAAAGCAGAGGAGTGCTGGACTATTACCAGGTGTCAGTGACTCTATCAGGGTAAGCAGTGAATGACGGGTGATAGGGAGAATCGGGTGGAGACGAGAGAAGTTTCCTTTTCAAACATTCTTCACATGACAAGAAGCATGAAACGGACAACTGACTGTAGGTTACTAGCCAAGATGATATTCTTACAAGAACCCCTTCCCAAATAGAAGAACGACAAGGTTATAATGCCTGAGGTCCTACAACCAGGGCTGCCAAGAGGAATTCAGGGCCCGGGTACAACAAACTCATGGGGCCCCCCCATAGTTGAGTAAGCCCTAAAAATTTTTTGCGCCGCCTAACGGCGGCGCAAAAAACACGACGCGGGTTTGGTCATACATTCAGGGGCGTGTCAATGCGCCATTGGGGCGTGGCTAGCCTAACGACGGTGCAAAAATTTTCGGGAATGTGGTCATACATTTGGGGCCGTGGCAATGCACCGTTGGGCGCATAGCTAGCACATCAAAATCACTAGGTCCTGAATTCACCACAGCGTCACATATGTCCAAGCACTCCTGACTTTTAAGACATCCAGCACCACAGTGTAGTATACAAAGAATGCAGTGTGTACACAAACAGTTCAGTCTTGGCCTGCGCCCACTGGGCTCACCAAACATTGGCATTGTCCCTACTAGAATCACAACATTTCACACACTATGCTGCTCTGTCCTACCTGTTCTTCTCACTTTCTCCACCCGAGGCTGCTGGTTTCTTTAGTTGTGGCTTGCCTGGATCTTGGAATGTAGAAGGACCTATTTGGGAAAAAAATGGCTACATTTAGAAAATTTCAGTCAGACGCAGCGTTAAATCAATAGCACCCACGATTAATAATTAGGCCTTCCTCCAGCCCCAACATTAAAATAATAGAATTCACATGTAATAAATAAACCTATTTCCCGTCATGCAAACAGCCTAGCAATACCTATTTCCCGCAACCATCACTGCCATTAAATAATTCATAGTCACATTTAATAAATAGACCTCATCCTCCCCAAACTCACCTCCACATTCAATAGGCCCCAAATCACCCCATCTTAAATTAATAATCCCCACTATTAAATTGCCTCACCATCACCCTACAAACAAAATAGCGCCCATTAATTAGCCACCACCTACCGCACACACACTACATTGCAACAAGCCCCATCACAACTACACTGCGCCCTCCATGCTGCTTTCCCCCCTTTTTATTCACTCTGTGCCTCTTTGCCCCTTTTTTTTATAACTCTGTGCCTCTCTGCCGCTGTTTTCCTCCTCTGTGCCTCTCTGCCCCTCTTTTCCTCCTCTGTGCCTCTCTGCCCCTCTTTTCCTCCTCTGTGCCTCTCTGCCCCTCTTTTCCTCCTCTGTGCCTCTCTGCCCCTCTTTTCCTCCTCTGTGCCTCTCTGCCCCTCTTTTCCTCCTCTGTGCCTCTCTTTTCCTCCTCTGTGCCCCTCTTTTCCTCCTCTGTGCCCCTCTTTTCCTCCTCTGTGCCCCTCTTTTCCTCCTCTGTGCCCCTCTTTTCCTCCTCTGTGCCCCTCTTTTCCTCCTCTGTGCCTCTCTTTTCCTCCTCTGTGCCTCTCTTTTCCTCCTCTGTGCCTCTCTTTTCCTCCTCTGTGCCCCCTTTTCCTCCTCTGTGCCTCTCTTTTCCTCCTCTGTGCCCCTCTTTTCCTCCTCTGTGCCCCTCTTTTCCTCCTCTGTGCCCCTCTTTTCCTCCTCTGTGCCTCTCTTTTCCTCCTCTGTGCCCCTCTTTTCCTCCTCTGTGCCTCTCTTTTCCTCCTCTGTGCCTCTCTTTTCCTCCTCTGTGCCTCTCTTTTCCTCCCCTGTGCCTCTCTTTTCCTCCTCTGTGCCTCTCTTTTCCTCCTCTGTGCCTCTCTTTTCCTCCTCTGTGCCTCTCTTTTCCTCCTCTGTGCCTCTCTTTTCCTCCTCTGTCCCTCTCTTTTCCTCCTCTGTGCCTCTCAGTTTCTTTCCTTACCTTTTGTCAGCTTCTTTCTTTTCTTCTCTTCTCTTCTGTCTTCTCTTCTTTCTTCTTCTTTGGTCTTGTCAGGCTGCGGCGCTCCTCACTGACTGACTGCCGGGCGTGACTTGATGACGTCACGCCCGACAGTCAGTGTGAATGGAGAAGACAGGAGAGGAGGGACGCGGCGCCGCGGTCACGTGAGTATTGATTTTTTTTTTTTTTTTTTTATTTCTTATAGCTCCCCCCACCAACGCCCCCCCCCCCCCTCCCCCGCGGGAATTTTTTTTTTTTAAAAATAAAAATACGCAAAATACAAAAAAATAAAATAAAAAAAAAAATGACAAAAAATAGCAGCAAGGGCCCGGCCCGGGCCCCCTGGCATGGCCGGGCCCGGGTAAAATGTACCCGCTTCCCCCCCCTCTCGGCGGCCCTGCCTACAACACTACTCACATAACATATCAGTATAAGTGGGTGTTAGAGCAAGGTAGTGGTGAGAATCTCATGGATCTTTAGGACCTGTCCTCAACGTTCTACTAGGTGAGAGGAGAATGCGGCTCCTGTCTCACAATAGACCTGAAACTGGATAGGGCTATCAGAAAGTGCTGTTATCTTAGTACAATGTGGGAGGAGTTTGAATGGATTTGGGTAATGGATTATGTTGATTATGCTGAACCACCTACTGGGCATATTAAAGCTTAATGGACAAATAATGAAATTACTATATCCAAATGGTCTTGTATTAAAATTTAAAGCGGCGATGGCTTGTAAAGGCAAACTTGCCTTTACAAGCCATCGCTGCTTTAAATTTTACCTGCAAAGTCGCCGATTTCCAGCGAGTTGAAAATATCTGACGTTCATACATTTACCCCTATGAGTCACAATAATACTCACCAGTTTAGGATGTAATGCAGCTGTTTGAAATTGTCCCATGCTTACACTCCAGTAATGTAGGTGCAGCATATAACCACTATGGGCCTGATTCATTAAGGAAAGTTAAGCAAAAGTAAGTAAGGCAAAACCATGTTGCATTGGAGGGGGGGGGGGTAAATTTAAAATGTGATGGCAGATTTATATTTGGGGTAAGGCATGTCCTAGATCTACTTTAAATTTCAGTGTACAAATAAGCTGTCAAGCTTTTGTGTGCTACATGAAAGAACAGACAGTATTTTCCTTATGTGCAAAATATATATCAAATTTGCACCCCTTTCATAGCAACATGGTTTTGTCCAGTACACTTGAGTAAGAAAACTCAATTTGTTGCTTAAATTTCCTTAATGAATCAGGCCCTATAACACCATATAGAGTGTTATAGGTCCACAAATACTTGATAGCTTATTTGTACACTGAAATTTAAAGTTTATCTAGAGCATACTCTACCCCAATTATAAATCTGCCATCACATTTTAAATTTACGTTCCTCCCCAATGCAATATGGTTTTGCCTTACCTACTTTTGCTTAACTTTCCTTAGTGAATCAGGCCTATTATTATTATATAACCCTTGTGTCAGTGTTTAACTTACAGTAACTCATCATCATTATGTTGTATGTTAGTATAATCAGGGGGGATATATAAACTCCAATTTATACTTGAATTGTTGTGATATCATGGTTTCCACTACAGGGTAACAATACAGGCCCTGTGCTGAACAGGCTGGTGGTGGATCACAAAGGTAACTAGAAACTTATATTACAGTATGTGTCCTTCAAGCACTTCTCCCTATTCATGCTTTAATAACCGTTCAGTGTGATACTGTAAGTGCATGAACTGTACATTTAGCATTTTTTAAATAAGGAATAGATATATCTCCTTCTGGTGCTTAATGTGGCTGTGGTTATAGATCACTAATTACAAGAGGTTCGCAGTCCTCAAAATGAATAATATAAACAAAAGGTGTGCAATAATGAATCTCTAACCACAAAATAATTGTGAACCACGCATCTTATTAAAATATTTATTTAAACATTAAAAACATCACATCAAATAAATGTCAATACAATAATTAAACCATATGTGAATTTAATCGAAATTGCATCTTATGGCATCTTGGGGCAGCACAGTGGTCTAGTGGTTAGCACTTCTGCCTCACAGCACTGAGGTCATGAGTTTAATTCCCGACAATGGCCTTATCTGTGTGGAGTTTGTATGTTCTCCCTGTGTTTGCGTGGGTTTCCTCCGGGTGCTCCGGTTTCCTCCCACACTCCAAAAACATACTGGTAGGTTAATTGGCTGCTATCAAAATTGACCCTAGTCTCTGTCTCTGTCTGTTGTCTGTCTGTCTGTGTGTGAATGTGTGTCTATATTAGGGAATTTAGACTGTAAGCTCCAGTGGGGCAGGGACTGATGTGAATGGGTTCTCTGTACAGCGCTGCAGAATTATTGGCGCTATATAAATAAATGTTGATGATGATGATGATGGCCAAAAAAACATACAGACCCTCTGTGACTGGATCACTTATAAATAACTTATTGTAATAATATATTTAAAATTATTAGCACAGTGTGACAATTTATATTGTTGCAAATATAATGATTCTTGATACTGTTTATTGGAAATGTACTTATTTTATTATATTATGTGGGAGTTTGCATAGGAAATGCCTTAATTTCTGAGGTATTGGTTTGTAATTTCTGAGACAGGATGTCATGATTGAATTTATATAACTTCTCTAAAGAAAGTCCCTTATGTTAATTAGACCTTTCCATCTCAGTAGCCAACACGTTTGTTCAGCCTGTATATACAGCAGGGGAGCCCTATGTCTCTTAGTCTCTGTGGCTTGTTTTTCCTCTTCTCAGATCCTGTCTGAATAATGTACACAGAAGGTTTTGGAATATAGAAGATAATATCTCAGACTTCCTGGGGCCAGCAAAGAGTTCAGGGGGCTGGCTTGCCCCCTGCTAGGCTGTGTCCAAAACTGTATATAACAGCACTGGTTTGTACTGAAAAGTATCATTATTGTTCCATCTGACTTTCTGATCACTGGTACCTTCAACTAGTGTGAACTGTCCTTATCAGGACACTGAAGCTAATAAACATCACTTATTTCAAGATCCTGCTTTGACAACTTCTTCCCTGCTGTATTTCCTGTGACCTACAGATTAGACCCAAATCTAACAAGTTTCCGGCTGTTCTGAGGATTGACCCAGCTTTCCAGTACCACCCTTCTGCCCGCTACCCAGCAGCTCTAGCCATTGTGATAGGCCAGGGGGGATCCATCCACAGCAATCCTGATCTATAGGATGAGGTCAGGGGTACCAGCCCAGGTGCACCAGCAAGGGGGTACACTAGCAGCAACAGTTACTCAGAAGGAACAAGGTTCTGGATGCCGTTAAGGAGTCTAGTGGTGGGAGCAGCTTAGGCCCTTCCTACTGCAGCTAGAGGGCGCAATTGGGGTAAAAGAAGGGAACGGCGGCAAAGTAAGCACAGACGGTTCCCAGCAACAACAGACAGGGTAGCATAGGCAGTCCATCCTGTCACAGATTTCTGGTGGCAAGCTGTGGGATAAACACAGTCGGCTTTTCGTGTACCAGTCAAAAGAGCCGAGTTCTTCAGGAGAGGAATAACTGCTGCCAGGAGAATGCACAGAATGTCTGATTACACCGACGTCTGATTCTGTGCATTCGCCAAACAGGTAATGGGTTAATGGGTTAAGCATCTTGTGCTACGCTCAGTGGAGGCCTACAGTGGTGTGCCCTTGGAGAACTGTGCGGACTATGATATAGTGAAAAAGGCACTCCTTAAACGGTACGCTATTACTCCAGACACCTAATGTCTGAAGTTCCGGGACCTTACCAAGAACCTTCACACCACCCATGAGGAGTTTGCCAACCTGATGCGGGAGTCTGCTAGGAAGTGGGTGCGTGGAGCAGGTGCCCAGACCATGGATGAAGCCGCCCAGTTGGTGGATCAGCCTCCCAGTTGGTGGATCAGTATGTGGCAGTGAGGCCACACTGGCAGAAGCGCTAGGTTAACAGCCAACACCAAAGGACTGTACAATCAGGGGGACACCCTTTACAATCAGGGGGACATCCTTATTCTACTCACTCGCAAAAGCAAGTATCCAACCAATCTGGTAATGTTTGCCAGCCACTGCCCCACCCTGTTCCTGGGAGTTATCAGAGATCACCAGAGCCCAGGATAGAGAAGAAGCGCTACAGCTGCGGGAAAACCGTTCACCTAAGGATGGACTGTCCCACAGCACCAGCTCTTCAGACTCGTGCCCCTAATCCGAGTCCTGGGGTTGACTTGCTTAACTGGCGAAGGTGAGCCATTAGAGACTGTTTCCACCCCTGCCAGCCCAATGGAGTGTGGCTTTTCTGGTGGTGACTTGGAGAGAGGAGTCAGCCGTGTGTCCAAAAGACCCCCAGAAACATGTGGAGATTCCAGGACTTCTTTTTTTTTACGCTAAAGATTAGATCTTAATGACATTGTTATTAGTTCTTAGAGACATTGGCTGTCTGTTTGGGGTCTTTCTCCTGCTGCAGAATAATTTTGAGCAAATCAGACGCCTCCCTGATAGTATTGCATGATGGATAAGTACCTGCCTGTATTTCTCAGCATCGAGGACACCATAAATCCTGACCAAATCCCCAACTCCATTTTCTGAAATGCAATCCCAAACTTTCAAGGAACCTCCACCAGGCTTCACTGTTGCCTGCAGACACTCATTACTGTACTGCTCTCCAGCCCTTCGGCGAACAATCTGCCTTTTGTTACAACCAAATATTTAAAACTTTGACTCATCAGTCTAAAGCACCTGCTGCCATTTTTTCTGCACCCCAGGACCTATGTTTTCATGCATAGTTGAATCGCTTGGCCTTATTTCCACGTCGAAGGAATGGCTTTATTGCCACAATTCTTTCATGAAGATCACTTCTGGCCACACTTCTCTGAACAACAGATGAGTGTACTTGGGTCCCACTGTTTTTTTCCAGTTTTTAGCTGGTGGCACTGCTTGACATCTTCCGTTTTCGAAAGGGAGGTAAGCAAGATGTGTCTTTCATCCTGAATCACTACATTTTCTTGTCGACCACTGCGTCTATGGTTCTCAAAGTTTCCTGTTTCTTTGTGCTTCTTCAAAAGAGTTTGAACAGTACAACTACCTTGTGTCTAGTTGCTGTGCTCATTCTTGAATCTTTCTTCCTCAACCTCACCTTTGTAGCAGAGTTTGGCTGTTCCTCACCCAGCTTTAAGCCTTCTACACAACTGTTTCTGTTTCAGTTAATGACAGTGTTTCTACCTACATATGAACATGATGATCATTGGTTAATCATACACTATAATCCTACAAAATCCCTGACAAAAAATACAGATTCGATTTAGATTTTTGATCTATTCATTCACTTTGCATTTTGTTAATTGCTAAAAACAATAAACTATCAACACTTCTATCTTTGAAAGCATTCTTATTTTGCAGCATTTTTTCCACACCTGCCAACTTTTGTACAGTATTATGTGTGTATATATATATATATATATATATATATATATATATATATATATACACACACACACACACAAATAGAGCCAGAGAGCGCTCATAGTGTAGTATTATTAAACATCAAAAATTAAAATATTTCCCAGTATAAACAGCGCACAATTAGAAAGTAAAATAAGGCTTATCTGTAATCCTCATAAATTTTTCTCCAATTTAAGCCAAATGCAATATGGAAAACACCTATGAAAGCAAAAGAAAAGCCACAACAAATGGCCACACATGTCTGGAATTGTTTCCAAAATGTTTATTCACAACTGCGGCTGAAAACGCTTACAGGAATAAAATTAACGTAATGCTTATCCGAGCCATCATCTCATATGGAGAACTGCAATGGGTCTAGACTGAGCAGCACCACCAATAGTTCAAGGTAAAATCGGCATAGCATCCAACAAGACCATCCTACACGTTTCGTGATAGCACTTCGTCAGAGGTGTGTGGTCTAGTTGCACCAAACATACTTTTATAGTGTACATAATTACAAAATTGAGAACCATTCTGTGAGCATCATATCAGATCCTAAAGATGACGGAATTAATCACTGACTTACTTAGTATAAAAATCACATACAAAATGGCCAGCAAAATCTTGCCATAACTATATCTAATGATATGCCACCAATAAAATGGCCTCCACCAAAAAAGAGTCAAGAGAATTCCACCAATAACTGGCCCCAGCAAACATAATTACATCTGGATATAAATGCTATTAAAATAACCTCACAGGATGGTTTTCAAACCAGCAACAAAAGAATATAATTTTAACATGACTTCAAATTAATTTTAGCATATTTCCAAATGAATATTATACACTAATGATGCACATCATAATTCATACCATAGCATCACTGAATAAACATCAATTTTGTCATGATTCTGAATTGATTTTATTAATTAATAATGCAAAGTTATGATCCATGATATGGCATCCTATAATGAAAATATTATTATTTATTATTATCATTTATTTGATAGGCGCCACAAGATTTCCGTGGCGCCGTACACCGTACAAACAGTAGACTATACAGGGTGAAACAGTACAGAACAATAAGCAAAACATACCAATACTTCAGAACATCCAGGCAGGCTAATGCAATAAAGACGGAGCAGAAGAACAGGTATGGAGACAGGAGGGATATAATATACATTATATATCATGAAAAAAAGGAAAAAAATTCAACCCAAAAAAGAAATGATATCAAAACTCTCGTTCAATCCAGTTGGAAACATAGAATCAAATTCATAAATCCAAAAGGATTCCCTTTTAGAAAGTTGTAATTCCCTATTACCACCCTTATAATTAATAGGTGTTTGTTCAATATCCTTAAAGGTAAATTAATCTAAATTATTTTTGTGAAAAACACTAAAATGTCTAGGAAGACTATGAACTAAAACATTATTTTTTATGTTACGTAGATGTTCTTGTATCCTAATATTCAGCATAATTTTTGTTTTCCATATATAAATCAAATAGCAACTACACCTAACTATATAAATAGTGAAAGCCGAATTACAAGTAATAAGACTTTTAATTTTATACTTCTTATCCTTTTTTGTAAAAATATAATTTTTCTTATCCATATGTTTACAAACATTGCACTGTTGGCATGGATAACATCCATTCTTAACATGTGACAGAGAATTACAAAACAAGGTGCTGGTGGAGTCAGCAGGGACCACTGTTCTCAACAAACTCAGTACTAAAATTGATATTACATTTTTTTGCTCTTCTATATTTCACCTTTGGTTTAGGAGATAGATGAGAACCTCAAATAGAATAGAATTAACAGAATATTCCAATGTTTTTTGTGGGTTCGCTTAATACTTCTTTGATTATTATTATATTATTATTATATTATTATACCAGATTTAGCATCCCTTAAAACTAGATCTACAAAATCTACAAAATGAGACATATTTTAACTTAATGAAACAATGCCCGAAAATGTTGATTATATAGCCAATTAAATTCAGTTTTTTAAATTACTTTATCCGTCAATGCTCTATTTAACAGAATTTGCAATTCCTTTTTAAATAAAGAACTGGGATTGCAGATAACTTTTATATAGGTCATTTCATCTCTGAGGATCCGATTGGCCACATTTAGATAATCAATCCTATCTTGAGCAACTACTCCTCCACCTTTATCGAGACTCCTTGTTACTAATAAGGTATCCTTACATAAACATTGAACTGCATCTCTTTCTTTTCTTGTTAGATTATACTCAACATATGAAGCATTTTCACACTTTTTAAAATATTAATTTTTAACAGAATCAAAAAATATATCAATATAATTTGCCCTCGATTCTACAGGGTAAAACCTGGAGTGCAGTTTTCATTGTGGGTGAGATGAACGCTCCTTATCACTAGCCAATTTGGGACTGGGAAAATGTCTCTGCAAAATAAGAGTTCTTATGAATTTATTAACATCTATAAACATCTCAAAATTGTTAACTAAGCATCTAGGAGCAAAGTTTAAACCTTTCCCTAATAAATTGTTCTGTTGTTCTGTAAGTTTCTTTATGGATAAGTCAGAACCCTGTGATTTTTTTGCTAACTTAATGGGTTTTCTGTTTTGTGGAGGGTTTAGATGCTTCTCTCTTTCCTCTTCTTGTCTAAACATTCTTTTTAAACCCATCTGTGATTGTTTCCTTGGGAATAAAAAAAATTTTCTCGATGTTATGTGACCTCATACATGGTCTGTGTGTTCTGTCTAAAACACGTTCTGGTGAAGGTGATCTCAACGGTGCATATGTATTGTGCAAAGGAATACCATAATTCTGGGATGTTTGGTGAGATTCTCTTGAAATTCTAAATTTTACTGTATTGTGTAGATCTAAACTGATCTTTTAAATTCGAAATAGGAGAATGATTTTTACTTTCATATTGTCCAACTCTTCTGAACTCATGTGTTTTATTCAGTGCTTATGTCATAATGTGAAACTCATTTATTTTAGAATTCTCAAAAGCATTTCTACTCCAACTTCTAACCCTATTTAATTTAAAATCCATTTTAACTCAGTGAAGTATTCTCTATTTACAATTAATCACCTCTTCCTCTAGTTTAGTTAATCTCATTTTAATCTCTTTAACCTGTATTTCAAAACCAGCAGTACCTTTATAATGTTCAATATCTCTATCTAATTTGTTCTATATCCTATTATTTTTCCATTTCCTTAATCCCCCTCTTTCTGTCCTGTACACAGGGCCGCTGAGAAGGGGGGGGGGGTGGCGGTACTATTTACTCGGACCTGGACATACCAGGGGGCCCTCACTCTGGGATTTATTTTTCTTTTCTTTCCAACTTTTTTTTTTCTAATACTTTTACAGGGGGGTGAACAAAGGGGAGTATAAAAGGCACAGAGGGATGAAGAGAGGCAAAAGCAGCATGGCACAGTGGGATGAAGAAGGGGGAGCAGCATGGCACAGGGGGGTGAAGAGGGGTAAAAGCAGCATGGCACAGGGGGATGAAGAGGGGCAAAAGCAGCATGGCACAGGTTGATGAAAGGGGGGAAAGCAGCATGGAGGACGCAGTGCAATCATAAGGGGGCATAGCGTGGTGATGATGAAGGGGCACAGTAATGTGTGTGTGATGGCACAGGGAGTTTTTGGCAATGTAGCGTGTGATGGTGGTTAATTAATTGACTCTATTTTGTTTGCGGGGTAATGGTGGGGCAATGTAATAGAAGGGACTATAAATTTAAGATAGGGTGCTTTGGGGGCTGAATGTGGGGGTGAGTTTGGGGAAAATTAGGTCTCTTTATTAAATGTGACTATGAATTTTAATGGCAGTGATGTAATGTAAATACTATTAATTTATTGCTGGGGCTGTATGTTGGGAGGGAATAGGTTTATTTATTAAATGGGAATACTATTATTTTAATGTTAGGACTGGAGGAAGGCCTAATTATTAATCGTGGGTGCTATTAATTTAATGCCGGGTCTGGTTGTAATTTTCTAAATGTACCCATTTTTTTTTCCAAATAGGGTATCCCAACATTCCAGGACTGAAACAAGTTGCAACAAAAGAAACCTGCTGCCACATGTGGTGAAAGTGAGAAGAACAGGTAGGAGAGAGCAGGAAAGTGTGTGAAATGTTGTGATTCTAATTTTTGGTGAGTGTTCTGCCCAATGTGAGGTGCAGTCCAAGACTGTCAACTCTTTCTGTACTACACTGTGGTACTAGATGTCCTGAAAGTCAGGTGTGCTTGGACATATGTCACATTCTGGGGAATTCAGGGCCTAGCGCATTTCTCTGTAAGGGGCCCCATGAAGTTGTTGTATCGGGGCCCTGAATTACTCCTGGTAGCCCTGCCTGTACAATAAGTATCAATAAATGAGAACACTCATCTAAAACTGTATACCAGATTTTTTTTTAAAAAATTCTCATTATTGAAATTAAATGTGATCTCCTTTAATTAACGTAAACTAATTATGCGTCCCACTTTCAGATAATTCTCCAAAAAGGTGACTTCCCACCAAAACTTGATCTCTCTAGTTGCCAACTTTTGTAATGATTCTAAAGCAGAAAGTAGATCAGTATTGTCAGATTGAACATTATCAGGGTGGTCCACAAATAATAATAATAATTGTGGTTCCAAAGCACAAATATATTTAATTGCAAAATATAGCAGGATTTACAGCAAGCCATTATTATGCATAAAATATATTACAATAAAGCAAGAAAGTATAAAAACACTGAATACATAAAATTTTTGCTAGCTTCACCCGGGTACAGGGTATACAGTCATGGTCATATGTAGTCAGGATCAGAGAGGGAGAACAATGGGCCAGCGTGCTTATATGCAGCTTCAGTATAGAAAAACTACTGGTGAATTCACTATGTATACAAGCATCATGTATAGGGGTCTTCATTGGCTCAGGGTTAATGATGCTCCAGTTGTCTGCTGATCATAGGCTAATTCAAAGGATTCCTCAGGGAAGGTGTCATCACCTTCCCCCAACAGCTGAAAATATGTGCTTCTCAAGGAAACTGACCCAAATCATGTTTCACACAATGTAATTTTGAACACTTAATCTTTTATCTTCCATAACTCGTGATCGCAGGAAGCATTTGCAAAGCCGAAAGTAGCGAATTAGAGATGGCAATGTGCATATCAAAATTACACTAAACATGATACATTTCCTATATCCTGAGCCTTAGATATCTTTAATATATTAACATTTATGTATAGACAATCTAATATATTTTACTAATAAATAAATGTGGATTGGAACCTTAATAAATGTGCATTACGAATGTAAATGTGTGTTATAAATCTGTGCGATTGCGTCATAACACATGGCGTATTAATTGCAATCACATGGTAAAACAATATTAATAATTTGGTATACTTAATCTAATTATTTGAATTCCACAATGCTGTATGCTAAAATTATAACATACATATCACACTAAGTATTGTTATTTTTTTTATTTTTTACCAGTCACTTGAGATGGAAGAGATATTTCTTTTAATTTTCTTGTCTAAAGGTTTTTGCAGTAAAAGTTATTTTGAATGTTTATATTTAATGTATTGAATATGCCTTTTTGAATTTGAAATTAAGTTGTATATGTTTTACAATTCTTTTGAGGTGTGACAATTTAATATCAATCATTGTATGTGCCTTTTATGTTTATGTATCCTTTTGAATGAACAGATAAAAATGCTTTGTAAAACAAGGAAGGAGGTTTTTGTACAGCTCTGTATCACTGTGTGTGAGGGAAGCTGTGATGCTGCATACAGTAATAATCTGCCTCATCTTCTGCTGTCACTCCATTAATTGTAAGAGTGTAATCAGTTCCTGATCCAGATCCAATGAACCGTTCTGGGATCCCAGTAGCTCTGGCGGTACCGTCAAACACCATAAGCTTTGGAGCTTGTCCTAGTTTCAGTTGAAACCATTCTAAAGCATTAACATTCCACCCACTGAGGAAAATGCTGTTACTGGATGTACATGACATGGTGACTTTATCTCCTGGTGACACTGAGATATAATCTGGAGTCTGAGTCATCACAGTCTGTCCACAGGATCCTGATTAAACAAATAATATTGTTAATTCACATAATCATGTATTTTTAATGCTTGAAATATTTAATACATTTATTAATAACAACTTTTCACACAAAATTCATCTATCTGACCAAAGGTCATATAATATTACCATACCTGGAATATAAAGATAAAAGACACAGAGCAGATATGTCAGAGAAACCATCTTTATGTCTCTGGACTGTCACAGACACAGATCACTAGGCATCAGGACAAACTGTTTATATCACATGAGGTCTATAGGGAAATAAACTCAGAGTCTGTGTATGTAAAACAGGAAATATGCAAATGATACAAACTTATCTTATAACATCTCACCTCATCTCACTGCTGCCGGCATTTCTCTATCATATGATTTGTGTTGTAATTATTTGTGCAGAGAGGGCATCCTTCATGTCACAGCCAGGGCTGCCATCAGAAATTGTGGGGCCCAGTACAAATTAAACAGGCAGAACCCTCTCAATGTTGCTTCCACCACCTCACCGCCCAGCCCAATCGATAGTTTATGTTTTTGGAGGCAAATATAAAAGTGCCCAAACTCCTGTCAACACACACTATACCAGGGGTCAGCAACCTTTTTCTATCAGTGTGCCAGCTAAATAAATAAATATATATATATATATATATATATATATATATATATATATATATATATATATATATCATCATTATCACCATTTATTTATATAACGCCACTGATTCCTTAGCATTGTACAGAGAACTCATTCACATCAGTCCCGGCCCCATTGAAACTTACAGTCTAAATTTCCTAACATACACACACACAAACAGACTAGGTTCAATGGAGTGTGGGAGGAAGCTATTGTTATCTGTTATCAACCATTTCAGAGAAAAAGAGGATGACTGCTGAGTCATTTAGTCAGATTATTGACTGGAAATTGATATGTCAATGAAAAGCATTTCCTACTATCACAACAATCCCAAATATCTTCTGGTCTGGTACACACCTGACACACTTCCAAACCAACTTTCCTTCCCAGCACCCCGACTACTGACCTGATCCTAATGGATAACTATGAGAGGCGCCTTACCTTATACACGTTGGATCTCTTGCATCTGCCGGCAGCCAGTGGTGCTACAGGCTTCCGCCTGCAGCCTATGACACCGGCCTTTAAGCCTCACTAGGGCACTCAGGACTTTTGGTGCAGAGTAGCTCTCACCTCTGACAAGAGCTCACTGCCTCTGGCTTCTGCGTCAGTCTTCTAAGCGGCTTCTGTCTTATTTACTTGACTGTGGCATGTATCTTCTTGCGTCCTCCTTTGTGTCCCTCCTCCATTGCAAGATGGTGGCACGCAGTGGTTCATATAGCCACTGATGCGCCGACATTGCGATGTTATCGGGTGACGAGGCGGGCCTGGGTTGGCTCGTGACGATGCCAAAACTTTGAATGGCCGGGTGGGGATCCCTGATTGGTTCACCCATCCTGCCCAACCGAGAACTGGCAGCGAATCACTCCCAGTTTGCTGCTGACACCACCAGAAACAAGCATCCAGGTGAGTCCCCCACAATATTCACATATATTTATTTATCTAATTCCAAGAAAAGAGCAAGAAGTTTGTTTACAAAGTGCAATGGAGCTCACTGTTATTCTCAAATTTGAGAATCAAAATATGTTTGGAAATTGAAATTTATCTTTGAATAAATTCCATTAAATGTTAGATAAAAATAACAGCAAAATATTTAAAAATTATGTGCAAGTGAAAACAAAAATGTGTTCATTAAAATAAATGGTTGCATTAATTTTGATTTCTTGTATTAATTATGGGAATTGTGTTTTAGGATATACAAATATTAGTTAATGAGGTCAGCTTTATAATTTCAGGATTAAATCTTCCCTTTATATTGCACCCAAATTCCTCCAGGTAGTGGATAATCTATTTTATACTCCTTGGCTTACAAACTACATACCACACCAAATAGTAGCAGGTATGTTTGATCCACTTATAGGCAAATAAAAAATGGGTAGTTGAAGAAAATAGCAATACTAGCTCACCTGAGAATCAATAAGTAACGTAGAGTAAAGTAGACCAGCTACCTCTACTTAGATATTGCAAATTTATGGGGAGTAATTTGCTACCTGCCTCCTAAATGCTCCATACTTTCTGTGGGTTGAATGGAGCTATGTGCCTCTATTTATAACCCCTTATTTCATAATAATAAAGATCAAAAATGCATCCACCGAGACGCCGATGCGCATTTTACTTGTATGTGCTTATTCAAAGGCAAAGGCAAGACTGATTTGACTCTTATTAAATTCTTCCCATGTGGGGCTTACAAAATGACATATTCTCCATCAACCAATTGGAGGTAAGGTCTGTGATCATGATCGACAATACTGTCAGCCAGTCTGATACAGATTATCCACTGGCTCCGCCTCTCATACTTGCTTATTGGTCGAGTATCGTTACATCTATATCCATAAGAGAAACTTTGTTTATTTATAATTGGCAAAATCCTGAACCAATTAGAGCGCCATTTACCGATGGCTACACCCTTTGGAGAATCCTATTGGTTAAGTTTTGTTCTATTATCAACAATATGTCACGAGCATAATGTTTGATTGTGCTACTATTTGCTATCAATTAGGATGTTGTCCTAATGACTTCTCCTGGTGGTACAGAGATATAATCTGGAGTCTGAGTCATCACAATCTGTCCACAAGTTCCTGAGAATTAGAATAGACATAATCAGTATAGATGAATGTCTGTATATATTCATATAAATCATGGGGACATGATTCAGATCATCATGTACTCTGCCCTGCTGTGTATTGCTGTGACTCACCCCATCATACAGCAGGGGCGGGGCCATGATGAGTAATGATGGACCATGATGAGCTATTCAATACATAACATCACCAAGCCCTGCCTCCTTCCAATTCACTAAGGAAATGGGCAGGATCAGGGAGGGTGCCCTGCTCATCCGGGAGTACGGGAGAACTACCCCAAAAATCAGGAGTCTCTTAGGATGTAGGAAAGTATGATTTAAATTATGTACAGTTGTCACCAGTATCCTTGTTACTTTCAGGGACTGCTGCCTCTCTCCTTTAAGACTACCAGCAAACGTAGTGGCCCTAAGTAACTGTCACTCTGCTTTCAGCGGACACACAGCTCCACAAGACCTGGAGAGGTAGATCGGGCAATGGCAGTACTCCAGGGACCGATTGTCCCTTTCCTGTCAGGGGCAGAGATTTATATATCTCAACGCCAGCCTGACCTCAGCTATCACTCTATAATGAATGCCACTTTGCTGTCCTCTCTAGCCGTCTTTTAAACCCAGAAATGACCTCATCAGCAATTCCAGGATTGACCTGATTGGTCTTTTTCTGTGTGTACCTTTTCACAGGTAAACATTCAGACAATGAAATAGCAGATGAGTCTTTCTTGATTTAATTAGGAGCAGGTATTGTTATGAGGCTATACAACAGAGTTTGTGTAAACAGTAAAGATCACACTCCAGACACACTTACAGTTAAATACACAATGCCTTCCTCTGTAATTAAACATAGAGCTCTGTCTGTGGACCCGTTTCCTATGCTAGCACACATAGATCAAAGCTAAAGGAAGACAGGAGGCCCCCTGGTGTGATGTACATTCATACAGGACTGGTGGACAGTAAACCTTTTTCGCTTAGATTGAAACAATGGACTAGTCTGCATGTTAATGATACAAACTGGCAGTTATTTCAAAACAGAATATACGTAATCTTAAATATGACAAATATGGGGGAACCAGAGGGCTAGAAAAAGTATGTTTGATAGTCCGCATTCACCTTATTCCCTCACAACTAGCATCTAGTGTATGTGCAAAATATGTTTTGTAACGGACATATTTTAAGATCCGTGTAACTGAAAATAAGACGGGTGGGGTACGGGTTAACGGCTATGGTAAAGCCAACATACTTTTAAATTAAGGGACAATACCGATTGGTAGAAGGGCGATAATAATAAAAAACCTACTTACTGTGCAAACGAAAAGCACTTTTTCCGAAGGTTTAAATGAGCGTCCAGTGTAATATTTGAATAGGCTAAAGAGCTACTCTAGGAAATTACGTCATTTAACATAGACAGATTGAAAATGCCTGTTTTAAAGTTGCAATACTCGGACTCCATGCCATGTATAATGGCATACAGATGTGGGGTCTGAGTATTGTCGCTTTCAAACTGGTATTTTCAGTCTGTCTATGTTAAATGACGTAATTTTTTAGTTTAGCTATTTAGCCTATTTGGATATTACACTGTGCGCTCATTTAAACCTTCGGAAAAAGTGCTTTTCGGTAACACAGTGAGTAGGATTTTTATTATTATTGTTCTTGTACCAATCGGTATTGTCCCTTCGTTTAAAAGTATGTCGGCTTGTCCATAGCCATAATAATGACTGCCACCGAATAAGACGCATCTCAAAGGGTCATGCTTACCTTGTGTTACACTCCCCGACTGTGCTTCACTTCCATGTAACACCCCTGATCCATCTCTCCAAGTGATAGAGGGTACAAGTGCACAATACATGCAAATCTCAACATGGATGTAAGCTGTGTGCATGCTCAGTGTGTCTGTGCTACAGCAATATCCATCTTTACATGTCTTATATACACTTACATGTAATTCTAAGTCAGGTCCTTAGTGACTTATATTGCCAGGTGTTGGTCCTGCTGGTTTTTTCTCTATAAACTGAGAATGAACCCTTTCACTGCCAAGGACATAAGAGTTACATCATTATAGTGTCACTTCTAGGTAGGTTTTTATCAGTCCATTCCCCTCTATTAATGTATGTTTGTATGTTTATTTTGTTCCTGCTACATCAAAAAAGCCTGAACTTGCCCTGCCATCACCTAAAACAAGAGGTTGTGACGCGCTTGAACTCTACCCTCTATATGCTGCAGAGGATGGAGGAGCAGCAAAAGGCCATTCAAGCCTACACAGCCACCTACGACATAGGCAAAGGAGTAGGGATGCGCCTGAGTCAAGCGCATTGGAGACTGATTTCCGTGTTGTGCAAGGTTCTCCAGCCGTTTGAACTTGCCACACGAGAAGTCAGTTCCGACACTGCCAGCTTAAGTCAGGTGATTCCCCTGATCAGGCTGTTGCAGAAGCAGCTGGAGAAAGTGAGGGAGGAGCTAGTAAAGCATTGCAATTCAACAAAGCATGTAGCTCTTGTGGATGAAGCCCTTCGTACGCTTTGCCAGGATCCGAGTGTGGTCACTCTTTTAAAGTCAGAGGAATACATTCTGGCCACTGTGCTGGATTCTCGGTTTAAAGCGTATGTTGTGTCTCTGTTTCCGGCGAAAACAAGTCTACAGCGGTGCAAAGACCTGCTGGTCAGGAGATTGTCCTCTGAAGAGGACCGTGACATGCCAACAGCTCCTCCTTCATTTTCTTCAACACCTGTGGCTGCAAGGAAAAAGCTGACTTTTCCTAAACGACCCGCTGGCAGGGATGCTGAAAACATCTGGTCCGGACTGAAGGACCTGCCAACCATTGCAGACATGTCTACTGTCGCTGCATTAGATGCTGTCACTATTGAAAAAATGGTGGAGGATTACTTTGCTCACACCATCCAAGTAGACATGTCAGACAGTGCTTATTTTTACTGCCAGGAAAAAAAGGCAGTTTGGAAGCCCCTGTACAAACTGGCTCTATTTTACCTGAGTTGTCCCCCCTCCAGTGTGTACTCGGAAAGAGTTTTTAGTGCAGCGGGGAACCTGGTCAGTGAGCGGCGAAGGAGGTTGCTTCCGCAAAACGTTGAAAAAATGATGCTCATAAAAATTAATTATCAATTCTTCAATCAAGACCAGCACTGGCCTCCAGAGACTACAGAGGGACCTGTGGTTGTGGAGTCCAGCGGGGACAAATTGATAATGTGTGAGGATGAGGAAGTACACACTGAAGGGGGCGGGGAATCAGAGGATGAGGATGAGGACGACATCTTGCCTCAGTAGAGCCAGTTTAGTTTGTACAGGGAGAGATGAATTGCTTTTTTTGTGTGGGGGCCCAAACAAACCAATCATTTCAGCCACAGTAGTTTGGTAGGCCCTGTCGCTGAAATGATTGGTTTGTTAAAGTGTGCATGTCCTATTTCAACAACATCAGGGTGGGTGGGAGGGCCCAAGGACAATTCCAGCTTGCACCTGTTTATGGGCCATTATGTGCTCTTTGGGGCCTAGTTTTTTAAACTGCCATCCTGTCTGCCACTGCAGTGCCACTCCTAGATGGGCCACGTGTTTGTGCCACCCACTTGTGTCGCTTACCTTACACATCAAGCTACCTCGGTGCAACCTTTTGGACTAAAAACAATATTGTGAGTTGTGAGGTGTTCAGAATAGACTGTAAATTTGTGGAAATTAATGTTATTGAGGTTAATAATAGTGTAGGAGTAAAAAAAAAAAAAAAATATGGATTTTAGCACTTTTTATGCTTTTTTAAAAAATAATCAGAACCCAAAACCCAAAATCAGAACCAAAATCTTTAGTGGGGTGTTTTGGCAAAACAAATCAGAACCCAAAACCTCAAGCTAATCAGAACCCAAAACCCAAAACACTAAAAGTGGCCGATGCACACCCCTACTTTGCATGTTCCAGGAAACTCACTACCTTCTCTACATTGGCTAAGGAACTCTACTAGTGGCCAAGGATTAAGGGAATGGAGGCCCCTGGGCTAAGGGGCTTCCATTCCCCCGTGAGGCCCCTCTTGTGAGCTGCCCTTCCCTGTGAGGCCTCCCTGTGAGCCGCCTGCCACCCCACCAAGCAATTACTTCCACCTCCCAGGCCCGGCGCTACCATTAGGCAGCTTTAGGCAGCTGCCTAAGGCACCGGGCTTTTGGAGGCACCACCTGCCCTTATGCAATGTCAAAATAAGTATAAGCTAAAAATATAAAATATTTTAAGTTGGCAAGTTTGCCAAGTTCCGCGCCGGCGCCATTTTACCGGCGCACTTCATCATGGTGGTCTCCCTATGAATTCAATCTTGCTGTTGGCTGACTGAGCTGACACTCCAAAAGCAGAGGGGTCCTGAGTGGCAAGTGGACCAATCACAGACCAGCAATGTCCTAAAACTGTAAGCTCCAGCCAATCACAGTGAGAATTGCCTGACAGTTTGTCAGACGATTCTCACAGTGATTGGTTGGAGCTCTCAGTGTCAGAACATTGCTGGCCTGTGTTTGTTTCGCTTGCCGTTCAGCTCACCCTGTGCTCTTGGTGCTTTTTCTCAGTCAGCCGACATGTTGTTTTCAGGAGGTATCGCGGATCAGGGGCGGTTTCATCAGCTACTGTAGGATGTATCCTGACCCCCACCTGCACTTTGATGCTGAGCAGAGGTGCCCCTGCACATGGAGCTGACAGCCTGGGACTGGACTCTGGTGCTGAGCCTTGTCCTTGCACATGGAGCTGACAGCCTGGAACTGAAGGTAAGTATATCTTGATAAACACATTCTAATTTTCTATGCTTTTCTGTATATACAGTCTTTCTTGCCTTCACTACTGTCTGGGCCATTATATCTGCCCTTCCTCTATCATTTCTTCCCTTCCCTTGTTTGTGCAAGCCTCTTTGCCCTTCCCCATCTATGCCAACCTCTCTACACTGCCCTCATCTGTACCACCCTCTCTGCCCTTATCCCATCTACGCCAGCTTCTCTGCCCTTCCCTCGTCTGCACCAGCCTCTCTGCCCTTCCCCCATCTATACCATTATCTCTGCCCTTCCCTCATCTGTACCACTGTCTCTGCTCTTCCCTCATCTGTACCAGCCTCTCTGCCCTTCTCTCATGTGTCCCAGCGTCTCTGCCCTACCTCTATCTGCGCCAGCCTCTTTTCTCTTCCCCATCTATACCAGCCTCTCTGCCCTTCCCTCATGTGCGCCAGACTCTCTGCCATACCTCTGTCTGCCACAATCCATCTGCCCTCCTCGTCTGCACCAGCCTCTCTGCCCTCCTCATCTGTGCCAGCCTCTCTGCCCTTCTCCCATTTGTGCCAGATCTAAGTAATGAGATTACTGAGCGCTGGGGAAGGACTACAGTTGCAGGCTCAGCAGCATTGATTGGGCCGGGGGCGCCCTTGCCCCAATCAATAACACTGCTGAGAACTTTCAAGGAGCCCCTGGATGCCCGAAGCCCCTGGGCTGTAGCCCAGTTAGACCTCGGGTTAATCCGGCCCTGTGTTGCTTCTGAATGGTGGTGCCATAAAAACAATTTAAATATTAAAAGTACAATATAATATCTAGAGTAAAAATAAATCAGGAAGAGAGCGAGCCAGGGGTCCCACTGATTAAGCAGTGGTCAACACCAAGCTTGGAACGAAGAGAACCAGCAACACCTGATAGCCATTGAATTGCACAAATACAAGCTCCAGAATGCCGATGGCTGGCAGTGCTGACAAGATAATGCTGGAGCTTGTGGAAATACAACTGCTACCATGTCCTCGTTGCCATGGCCTGCTGGGATTTGTAGTTCTACAAAAAAAATCCAAGAGGAATACGCATACAGTAGAAAAAGTCTTTTAATTAAAATACCTGCCAAAAAGCCCTAATTTACCTTTCATTAAGCTCCTAAATCCATAGGGAAATATTTTTGAAAATTAGCGCAAAGAAAAACAGTTGTGTTGCCCATATCAACCGATCAGATTCTGTCATTTTTTTTGTATTGTAATTTAAAATCCTAAAATAAAAATCTGATTGGACGCTATGTCAACAGCACTAATTTTCCTAGTTTTTATAAATGTATCATTTTTTTTTTAATATAGTCTGTGGTACGAAAGGAAAGGAAATTGCAATATTTCTATAATGTACAGTATTTACACACAGGGGCCACTTTATTAGGTATACCTGTTTGTTACTGCAAACATCTAATCAGCCAATCATGTGGCACTAACACAGTACATAAAAGCATGCAGACATGGTTAAAAGGATCAGTTGCTGTTCAGACCAAACACCAGAATGGGAATGATTTCTGATCTACATGACTTTGACTGTGGAATGATTGTTGGTGTCGGAAGGGATAGTTTAAATATGTCAGATACTGATGATTTCCTGGGATTATCAGCAGTCTGTCGACATTACAGACAATGGTGTGCAAAAAACATCCAGTGAGCGGCATATCCGTGGACAAAAAGCCTTTTTAATGAGAGAGGTCAGAGACAAATGGCCAAACTGGTTCAAGCTGAAAGGAAGACAAATAACCATGCATTACAATATTGGTATGTAGAAGAGCATCTCTGAATGCACAGCAAGTCAAACCCTGAAGTAGATGGGTTACAGCAACAGAAGACCACACCGGGCTCCACACCTGTCAGCTAAGGAGCCTACTTTGGATACAGGATCAGCAAAACTTGACATTTGAAAACTGGAGAAACATAGCATATAAACCGCTTATGGTGGACCACATACAATACCATCTTTTACCTTTACCAGAGTAAACTTACAAACTATAATAAAGACACAGAGACTTGAATTGGCGTTTGAAAGATCAGGAATTTATTAAAGGCGAACCTGCTGGGGAAAATTGGTGGCCAATATAAACAGACCAATCAGGATCCAGGCCACACCTACCAGCTGTAAATTCTGTCCAAACTAATTTGGACCCAACTAGGCGTAAAAAGCCAAACTCCCCCATTTGGCATATTAGCTGAGGCCCGCCCGCCTAAGCGGAGCCCCTTAACCCCGAAGGGCTATTCTGACTAACTGCCCAATCCCTTTAAGGGGAGAGTGCCTACTACACCTTAAATGTAACAAAATGGCCGCTGATTGGGCTGCTTACCGCCACAGCTAAGGTTCCCCACCAGGAACCGCAGCCCGCCACCAACTGACCTCTCATAGCCAAACAAGAAAACCAAAAATCTGCTCTATAAAGTATGTTATACCCAAATCAGACAAATGCACACCATTGCGCCTATAGTACTGTGTCAAAACAGCCCATATGGAAGGATAACTTATGCAACTACCGCCTACTTCCTGAAAGATTTTCCGCACTACCCGATTCACCTTACCACGAGCTTTCTCAATCCGAGCTGGTTTATCCGCCCCTCTCCAATTGCGCCTAGGGATAATGTCGGACCATACTAGTTGAACTGTTGGCCAATGTAATTTAATGGCCCGACATCGGATTTTATCTGCTCAATTAGCTCTAAACTGGACCACTTACCCAGGTCATTCCCCCCAAGGTGAAAAATAAGTTCTGAAGGGCGCCCAAACCTACTCTCGTTGTCTTTGAGTACATTCAACAGAGACGCCCAACGCATTCCCCTAACACCTATCCATCTTATTGACTCTGCCCGGGGGAATTTGCTCACATCATGAGATGGGCCGCTCTTACCGGCCCAAAAAATAAATGCATGTCCGACCAACCAAATATTCCACCCATCCTGACGTGCACCTGCAACAAAAAATTGACCACATTCGCGCATGACGCAGGGTGACCCATGCGGAGGTAAAACCGGAAACCCCGGGGTGCCACGGCCAATCAGGCCCCCGGAGAAAAGAAATCATCATCATCATCATCAATAAAAGAATCACTTCTATTTTGAAAATCCCTAAAAAGAGGAGACCTGTTAAAATTCCTCTTATTTTGTCTATATCTCCCTTCATAGTGAAATCTAGGTCCCCTATTCAAAGAACCCTGATTCTACACCTGACTATTATAGAGGGGTGTTAATGTAGCGCCACCATGATAGGCAACGCTGTACAGAGAATATTTGTCATACACAACAGTCCCTGTCCCACTGGAACTTATAGTGTAATGCACACACTAGGATCCATTGTAGTCAAGCAATTGGTCAACCACTATTATTTCGGAGATTGGGAGGAAACCAGAGCACCCAAAGGCAAAATACAAGCCATACACAGATAGGTCCCTGATCTAGAATTGAACTCATAACCTCAGTGCTGTGAAGCAGCAATACTAACCATCGTGCCCATGCTGGGACAAAAGTCCTGACAGGCAGAATGGTGGTACAGTCCACTAGAATCAGGAATGTCTTATCTAAATTAGAGCAGTTAGAAGGTATGATAATTAATGAAACAGACTGCCAGGCCATGTAAATCTTGTTCTTTCTTGGGGAAGCTGATTTCTCGTCATTCGGGATCCATGTCTGAATATCCATCTGCTGCCTGACTGCACTGTGACTATTAGTATTGTCTATGATACTTTTATTCTGGGATTTATTTACACACTGTAATCCACAAATTATTATATGTGTGATTTATAATAAAATATCACAGGAAAACTGCAGAAGTTTACACTCTTGCTCCTCTCTATCTTTCTTATGTGTAATATGTAGATAAAATGATTGATTGACAACCAGTCCCACATATTACACCTGATCTGGATGTGATGGGTGTCACTCATCCAACGGTTAGTACCTCTGGCCTGGTACGTGGCTCTCTCTTATTTCTGTCGGCGCCTGTCCTGAGCCGCGGCCGTCCGCCATCTTGACTGGATTGCGCATGTGCAGGCCTCGTGAACTTAAAACCTTGCTTTTAATCCTATTGGTGAATCAATCACCACTCACTATTTAAAACACCTGTGTAATTAGTATCATTGCCTGTTATTGGTTCTCATTCCCTTGAGACTCCTAGGTGTTTCCTGTGTTCTGATTGTGTGATCGGCTTTGCTGTGGACAAGTCCCCTCTGCTCATCCGTGGTAACTTGCCCGCTACAGACTATCTCTGCTCCGCTGCATGCCTACACCTGGACAAGCCTTATCTGCTCTTCTGTGGTAAACGTACCCGCTATAGACTGCTTGCCATTTCTCTGCATACCTGCACCTGGACAAGCCTGCTCTGCTCATCAGTCGTAACGTACCCGCCACAGACTATTTGCTATTCAGCTGCTTGCCGACTTTTGGACAAGTCTCCCTTGCTCTTCAGGAGTATACCTGTCACTACAGACTACCTGCTATTCCATTGCAGTGGTACAACTTGCTATCCGCAGACCACTGACGCTCCCGCTACCTACCAGCACCTGGACACCTCTTCCTATTACCGCAGTGGTACAACTTGCTATCCGCAGACCACTGACGCTCCCGCTATCTACCAGCACCTGGACACCTCTTCCTATTACCGCAGTGGTACAACTTGCTATCCGCAGACCACTGACGCTCCCGCTATCTACCAGCACCTGGACACCTCTTCCTATTACCGCAGTGGTACAACTTGCTATCCGCAGACCACTGACGCTTCCACTACCTACCTGCACCTGGACAACTCTTCCCATCACCGCAGTGGTACAACTTGCTATCCGCAGACCACTGACGCTTCCACTACCTACCAGCACCTGGACAACTCTTCCCCTCTCAGCAGTGGTACAACTTGCTGTCCGCAGACCACTGACTCTCCCCGCTACTCACCTGCACTGGCACGAGTCTTCACCGTTCCTCAGTTGTCATACCTCTCTCCTGCTGCATAGCTGCAAGTCACTGACTCTCCTGCTGCATAGCTGCAAGTCGCTGACTCTCATTGACATTCCTGATCCTAAGTTGTTGTACTGTTCCAACCATTCACCCTACTGCCCAGAGGATCGTTGTGATAAACTCCGCCCCTCTGGTAAGCAGAATCCCACCTGGTGAATCCTGGGTAGAAACTCCTAGTGCCCATGACAATGGGAAGGAGATTGTCTCCAACCTGATCCAGAAACATATGAAACATATCCTGAGAGAGAGAACAGTCAGAGGTCGTGTACATCACACATGATATGTTCTAATGTTTCTACATCACCCACTGGAAGATTTATATGTTATTTACACTTACTGTACTGGGGAAAGTGCTCACTTCTCACTTTCTGTTATCACATCCTGTTATGTAGTTACATGAGATTGTTAGTAGGAGACTGATTCATCCCCATGTCTGATACACATTTCTTACAGAAAGAGGAAGCAGGTTTTTGTACGGCTCTGTATCACTGTGTGAGAGGGCTATAAGCACCCTGCATACAGTAATAATCTGCCTCATCTTCTGCACTTACTCCATCAATTGTTAATTTGTATTCAGTTTCAGATCCAGATCCAATGAACCGGGCTGGGATTCCTGTATGTCGGGTGCTTGTCAAATAGATAAGAAGTGTTTGAGTTTGTCCTGAATTCTTTTGGTACCATTGTAAGTTGTTGCCTACACTAGTACTGGTTGTACATGAGATGGTGACTTGTCCTCCTGGTGACACAGAGATATAATTTGGAGTCTGAGTCATCACAACCTGTCCACAGGATCCTGAGGATTAAAAGAGACATAATCATTATTGATAAATGGCTGTATTTTTATAAATTTAAATTTCTATACACAGAATAATGTAATGACCCCAATCTCTCACCCTGAATATAAATGAATATCACAGCCAGTAGATAACTGTGAGAAACCATCTTGATGTTTCTGGACTGTCAGATAGAAACTATAAGACGTCTCCTGTACAATGAGATATATATAGAGAGTGACAGGTGAGATGTGACATCCCCCAGAGACTGTGTATGGAAATAAGATGGAAATTCTGTGGTGTCAGTGTGACAGTTACTGGTGTGTACTAGAGACAGGATCTCAGTGTAATGTCCTCTGAGGTGTCAGTCACTGTACTACCTGATAGAGCCGGGTCTTCTGTGTAATAGACAGGACATTATATTACATCATGTGTGTAATAGACAGGACATTATATTACATCATGTGTGTAATATACAGGACATTATATTACATCATGTGTGTTGTGTGTACATGGTGACAACTGTCCTTATTTAAAATTCTATGGTGACATTTCCTATGTTTGATAGGATTTGCAGTTTTTAAGGTTTTGTGGTTCCATAATTACAGATTGTTACAGCTGTCAGCCTTGCTGGTTTTCTTTTCTATAAATTATTAGAAATAAACCTTGTGTTGCCAAGGATATAAGATATACCCCATTACAGCACCACTACTAGATAGCCAGGGATGTATTTCTTACGTCATTTCATTCTACATTTCCAAGATTCCTGTGAATACATTTTTTTAATCATCATTATAATCTTTCTGTTTTACATATTTAACTTTTTATTTTTTACATTTTTACATTTTCATTCTCATGGCAGCCGCATCTCCCACTGTCTTCTGGTAGGAGACACATATTATCAGTTAAAGTAAAATGATAGCCTCAGATCACACAGCAGATCATGGTCAGCTGAGCCAGAGACACATTTGGATGTCCCCAGCGCCTCCACTACACCGACGGTGGTCCTCCTCTGCTGCCAACCCTGACCTTCCTGCCATATAGGGCTGTGTTGTCTGTAAGTGATGGCTATATAAAAGCAGTTAAAAAGTGAACAACTTAATACAAATATAAATAAACATTGTAAAGTGGAAGTGAAGTGAAAAAAGATATCAGCCCTTTAGGATGACCTTTATGATTTTACACCAGTTTATAAAAAGTAAGGCACATAAAGCCGAACGGCCCTAAACTTATCTGCATGTTCAGGAGTTAAGCACGTACCTTTTAAGGGTTGAGTTGTTGTATCTCTTCAGCCAATAAAATCCTGGGCAGGGGCAGGTTGGGCTGGGGGTCAGGGGGGCATCTGACCCACAGGCCGGTCCCATAGTGGGTTACCCTGGGCTGGGTCCCTGGGCCACCTGCATTATTTATCTTTAAAATATTAGGCAGCTGATTCGAGTGTTGCCCTCCGGGCTGAAATTTTCCAGCCCTCCCCTGATCCTGGGGAAGTGGTTGGTCTTTGTGTCTATATATTCTCCCATAAAGGATGCTAGATATTCTCTTCCATCACAGAAATTCCTGCTCACCCTCCCTCCATGTGTTTTTCTATGTTAACCATTTATTTTTCCCGGTTACAGAGGAGGCACAGTTAATCTTTCAGTCGGCGACTAAGGCATACGGTGCTATCGCTGATTGGCCGAATGTCACTGCCTCCTTCAAAGCACCCTGGTTCTTGGTCCCGTTGTGTGGGGGACTCTTTGACCTGCATTGTATGGCACGTCATTGTGAGCCTACAGGGGGAGTAGTCACATTAATGTAGAGCTGGTGCCCTAGAAGAGGGCGAAGATGTCCGCTGTCGCTATGCCCCTTGAGGGGCTGAAGAGTCCCCTGATGGTGGTGCCCAGCAAGAGAAAGAAGAAAGAATTGACTTACCCATCTAGCGCTCCAGCGACAGTGAGTATGTCTTCTTTCTTCCAGCTCCTGTTCGCGGAGGAAGGATGAGCCAATCAGGGCTCACCTTTCTCCGCTGGCCAATCGGCGGAGACCGGCGAGTATATAAACCGCCGGCCGGTGCCATCTTGGCAGAAGTCCGTCAGCGGAGAGGAAGGGGGACATCTCTACTAGACGTCCAGCAACAGGAGTAGCCAGTCCTTAGGGTCCGTAGGTGACCCCATAGTAAGGAGACAGTCTCCTTGGTTAGACCTGGGTGAGGGGGTTAGGAACCACCCTCCGGCATAGTCCGTGAACACCGGCTGGTGTTCCCCATAGTGCGTAGTGAATAGTTCCCGTTAGTGCACCACACTTAGTTAGTCATAGTTGTTTGACTTAGTTGCGTTGCCGACCATTAGAGCGTTGTTAGGGTCGGGTCGCTGTTGTAGTTAGTTTAGCGTTGTGGGTGCTTATTGTAGTCTCACTGAGAGTGCAGAAGGAGGTTGTGTGTTCCTTGTCATCCGCAGGTGGCGGGGAGGTGCAGGAGAGCAGGACCGGAAGCGGGAGTGTCCCGGTGAGTATCACGCTCGATTCCCCTTTTTGGTCGGGCCCTCACTGAGTGGTGTGCGAGGTACTTGAGGCGGGACTGTTCCTTGTCTCAAGTGCCTGTAGTCCCCCGTGCCTTGGCGAGAGTAAAGTGAGGAGGCGGCAAGTGAGCTTGGACTGAGAGTGTCCTTGTTCATTGCCGTGTTCTCGGACAGCCCTTTCCTGGTAGGCACGGCCGTAATCTCTGTCTCTTTCTTAGAGGGACGTGGTTGGAGGTGACAAGGGTTGCGGCTGCTGACTGCTGGGATCGAATCACAGCTGGGACATCGGAAGCGGACTGGAGGTGACCATCGTTTACAAAGTAAGTTCTTTTGTGTTGCGTCTGTCCTGTTCCCCGCAGGCGCTTACATTAACGCCAGATTTAGCACCAATCGTAAGGGACTATGTCCTGATACCCTTGGTAGTGCCTGTGGCTGTACACTGTTTGGTTCAGCTATTAGTTGTTAGCTGACTCACAAGCACTCTCGCCGCCACCAAGCTTATATAATCATTAATAAACTGTGACCTATTTTAGCCAAACTAGAAGTTGTGATTGTGTTTATTTCATTAAACGTTAAGAGATTTTTGAGTGTTGAGAGGTCTTGTGCGTCGAAGAAGTGAATCTGGAGTATGAAGTTTAATGCTTGCATGTTTTTCTTTTAGTAAATATAGATAAAACCACAAATAACATTGTGGGTAATTTAATTTCTAAACAAATAATTTATTTAATAATCCTTTATTTATAATTCTCGAAGTGTGTAGTGTGGAGAAATATATGGGCTTTTTGTAGGAGACGGACTGTAATTTAGGTGTCTCTCCTGGTGGTTGTTTGTGAGATTATTTCCCAGGTGAGCAGTAATGTGTATGGGGTTGTGCTGGTCATACATGTTATATGAACTACACATAGCCACATTGCCCCCTTAAATCCGGGAATGTGAGTGTTGTCATTTTCAGTGCCGGCAATCACAGTGCAGCTATTTTTCCGTGTCGGCATTTCTACCATGGATGTCAGAAATGTGGTCTGTAAGTTTTTCTGTAATTCACTATTTCATACGTGTCACCTATCAGCATTTTAGTGTGGATGTGATTTATGTCGGCATTATTATCACCGTAATTTTGTACCCCACCCGAACTCTCTAGCCGAATCATGTCTGCAAAACATTGTGGGGACTCAGGAAAAACAGTACCGTGCTGATAGCACCAAGGCTTCTCCCAACATCCCTTGTCAGCGGTTCTTGGGGTAATACTGTTTTTTCTTCTACAAGTAGCATTTTCATATGCGGAACTACTAGTCCCAGCAATTCCTGGCAGCCATAAACTTCTTTGTTATCCTGATGCTTGTAGAACTACAAGTACAGAGCTGATCCCTGTAGAGACACACAGCAATATGCAAAAAAAAATCACAAACACAGTTGAAAAAGTTCTTTATTTAAAATATATTCTCCGCCTTGTTCACACTTTATTAAACACCTAATTCCACAGGGATTCTATTCTTGAAAACGGCCATAGCCGTGTTAGGTACAAACTTTCCCAGCACCTCGGCAGCACAACCTCTAAAACTATCATTTTATTCCCTGTTTTCATTTTTAATAAATATACAGAATATATACAGCTCTTAAATAATCTGGTTATTTGGGATTTGTGGAATATCAGCGCCAACCCCTGATGGGTAATCTATAGTCTGATAATTATATGCTCTTATCGTTTCCTGTGGAGACTACTGTAACATCCTATTATGTGACTTCTCCTTCTGTCAGATATTTCCTCTTTATTGTGTAAAACTGCTGCTCTCTGCCCGGACTTGTGATTCCTGCACTTTACATCTTTCCATTCACAATCTGCATCTTATAAAGTCTTCAGTGATTCTGCACAATGTCACCTAATTCTCCTAATGTAAACCATGATCCCCAGTTTGTACATATCCTTAGTTTCCCTCCTCTCTTATTACTTCCTGTCAGTCACACATTCAGGATTCCTGTCATGTTGCTCCTCTGGGCTCCCATCAATATAGTCTGAGATGTCAGAGATGTTAGCAAGACAAGTAAAACAACACAGTTTTTGTTGTACCTCACGTGGCCAGCAGGTGGCGATCAACCCAATTACCTTTCTATTGGACATTGAGGAACATTTATGAAAACTAGTTTAAAGAAAATAGTGTTGTTGCTCATAGCAACCAATCAAATTCTGTTATTTTATTTAGTACACTTTATAAAACAAGATTAAACACCTGGGTGTTGTGGACAACACTTATTTTTACTGAGTGATACTGTCCCCATTATGTCTTGTGCGTGTCCTTTCAGAAGGACTTGCACAAGGGTGTAACTATAGACATACCAGTTGGTGTAATTGCTATGCTGCTGGCACCAGGGGGTCCGGTCCCAGAGGAACAAATGTGCTTTAAAGTACAAACATAATAAGGCCTCCTGTACTTACTGACCTTAGTCATTGGATGATCCCTTCACTTTTGGGCTCAGTGGTTAAACTGTAATTATCTTATGTACTGATTTATGTAAGCAGAAAGGTTTATCACTCATGGATACAGGTTTTTATTGTAACTTTTTCTATACAAATTTACATATGTAGATATATTTCATTGTCATTTCTCTATTTATTGACATCATTACTGACATTTTTCCATTTAATGACATATTTCATTGTATATTATTGTCACTTTTGGATTCAGATGTTGAATAGTATCTCTTTATGTCCAGATTTATATTAGCAAAAGGATTTTATTGACACTTTTATTTAAAGGTGCGAGTAGATTGAAAATCACTAATAAAGTGTTTTTTTTTTTCAAAATTGCTACAAATCGCAGTCCTGACATTTTGCTTCTCCAGCAATATAAGTCTCCAAATGTATGAATCTACGATTTTGCAAACTCAGCAGAGACTGAACTGAAAATCACCAAAATCATCGCTGCTTTGCATAGGTGAGATTAGCAAACACATCACTGTTACACTGCTGGTCAATGTTAATATAACAGGAGGCACAATGCGAGTTTAAGTAAACCATGATTTATGTTTTAGAGGGTCAAAGATAATTTAAAATGATCTTACGGGGTACAAATTATTTTATGAATAAATGAGTTCTACAAGTTTCTGTAATAAACATATGTAATGTGTTTTTTTAAAAAAATGTATTACATTTGCTTACTATCTAATTACTACTGGGGCAATATTGTTTTTCTCATGATGTGTCAACACTTAATATTTCCAGATGGGATCACAATACTTGGGACACTACTGGGGCCGCCGAGGGGGGGGGGGGGGAGCGGGTATTTGCTTCCAATTTTTTAATTGTATTTTTTTTTTTTTGATCTTGTGTTTTTTTATATTTTTTTTTTTTTCCGCGGTAGGGGGGGGGGTTTGGTTCGTTGGTGGGGGGAGCTGGAACAATAAAACAAAAAAGAAAAAAAAAATACTCACGTGACCACGGCGCCACGTCCCTCCTCTCCTCTTCTCCATTCACACTGACTGTCGGGCGTGACGTCATCAATCAAGTCACGCCCGTCAGTCAGTGAGGAGCGCCGGACAAGACAAAGCTAGAAGAAAGAAGAGAAGACAGAAGAGAAGAAGAGAAAAAGAAAGAAGCTGACAGGAGGTAAGTAAAGAAACGGAGAGGCAAGGGGAGGAAAGGGACAGTGCTATAAAAAAGGGGGAGTAAAACAACGGGGAAGAGAGGCTGAGAATAAATAAAAAAGGGGAGAGAAACATAGAATAAATAAAAAAGGGGAGAGAAATAATAAATAAAAAAGGGGAGAGAAACATAGAATAAATAAAAAAGGGGAGAGGAGCACAGAGTTAAAATAAAAAGGGGAGAGAAACAGAAAAAATAAAAAAGGGGAGAGAAGCACAGAGTTAAAAAAAAAAGGGGAGAGGCACATTTAATAGTGGGGACTATTAATTTAAGATGAGGTGGTTTGGGGGCTATTGAATATGGGGGTAAGTTTAGGGAGAATGAGGTCTATTTATTAAATGTGACTATGAATTTATTAATGGCAGTAATGGTTGTGGGAAATAGGTATTGCTAGGCTGTTTGCAGGAAGGTTTATTTATTAAATGTGAATACTATTATTTTAATCTTGGGGCTGGAGGAAGGTCTAATTATTAATCGTAGGTGCTATTGATTTAACGCCGGGGCTGGCTGTAAGTTTCTAAATGTAGTCATTTTTTTTCCAAAATAGGTCCTCCAACATTTCAGGATCCGGACAAGCCGCAACTAAAGAAAGCAGCAGTCACAGGTGGTGAAAATGAGAAGAACAGGTAGACAGGACATTATATTACATCATGTGTGCATCAAACTGAGGTGTTATTGAATTTGTACTTTTTTAAGGGTGAATGGTTAGAGATATCATTGTAAAGTGTCATCTTTGCTGGTTTTCATCTCTGGAAATTAGAATTAAGAGTTCAGTAGTGCTGCTGGGTCCTGTGCTGTGTCCTGTTCAGTCCAGTGGTGCTGTGTCCTGTGCTCTGTGCTTCTAAGGGCATAGTTATTTCCCCATTATTCCCAAGTTTTTAAAAAATAAAAAAAAGTTATAAAAAAAATAAAAATAATTTTTTTAAAAAAAAAATAATTATAACCAAATTTGCAAAACCAATCCAGCAGTATATAAGCCCATTGGTTCTGCAATATTACCAAGTTCACACATTCAGCAGTAAAAGTGGTACTGCTATTACAAAGTTCACTGTTTCAGCAGTGTATAAGTCCAGTGGTACTGCTATTACAAAGTTCACTGATTCAGCAGTATAAGTCCAGTGGTACTGCTATTACAAAGTTCACTGATTCAGCAGTGTATAAGTCCAGTGGTACTGCTATTACAAAGTTCACTGATTCAGCAGTATAAGTCCAGTGGTACTGCTATTACAAAGTTCACTGATTCAGCAGTATAAGTCCAGTGCTACTCTCCTGTGCCAAATATAATTTTTAAAGGCTTTGCCGAGTGTGTGTGGCTTAGTGGTACGCTCTCTTGTGCTACATCTAATGGAAAACCAAAATTTGGAGGATAAAGTAGGGAAAGATCAAGACCCACTTCCTCCTAATGCTGAAGCTGCTGCCACTAGTCATAACATAGACGATGAAATGCCATCAACGTCGTCTGGCAAGCCCGATGCCCAATCTCCTAGTACAGGGCATGTAAAATCCAAAAAGCCCAAGTTCTCAAAAAATAGCAAAAAGAGAAACTTAAAATCATCTGAGGAGAAACGTAAAGTTGGCAATATGCCATTTACGACACGTAGTGGCAAGGAATGGCTTAGGCCATGGCCCGTGTTCATGACTAGTGGTCCAGCTTCACCCAAGGATCTAAGCCCTCCTCCTCCCCCCCCTACAAAAAATTTAAGAGAGTTATGCTGTCAGCAACAACAACAAAACAGCAAAGAACTCTGCCTTCTAAACAGATGACATCACAAATCCCCGAGGCGAGTCCAAGGGTGTTGTTGGTTGTGAACCCTGACCTTCCCATCACTGTACGGGAAGAGGTGACTCCATCAAGCATTTGCAGCACGCCCTCTGCATATGCTGGAAGGATCACCCACAGTCCAGTTACAGATTTGGCTAATGAAGGTGTGAATGTTGTACAAGGGGAGGAGGATATTGATGTAGCTGGCGCTGAGGAGGATGTTGATGATTATGATGCAGACAGATACCAAATTGCCTTTCTCAATTTCTATTTATATTCTAGATTATATAACGGCTGAAAAGTTTTCTGTTTTACTCCTAGTGGAGAGGGGATCTGATGCAGACAGATACCAAACTGCCTTTGTCCATTTCTTTGTATATTTGAATTTCTAGTTCTACAGTCTATGCAGGCTGCTTTATTTATATTTAACTACAAGTGTAGGGCAGGGGGGGGGCATAGATAGCCACCAAAGTAACGTGGTCCATTTAATTTCACTTTCTAGCTCCACAGTCTGTGCAGCCTGTATTTATATTTACAAGCCTTGCAATCTAAATTAACTAGAGGTAGTGACGTGGTAGAACTCCAAAAGGCAATTTGGAAGCCCCTGTACAAACTGGCTCTATTTTTTAACTGAGTTGTCCCCCCTCCAGTGTGTACTCGGAAAGAGTTTTTAGTGCAGCGGGGAACCTGGTCAGTGAGCGGCGAAGGAGGTTGCTTCCTCACAACGTTGAAAAAATTATGTTTATAAAAATGAATAATCAATTCCTCAATGAAGTACAGCACTGCCCTCCAGACAGTACAGAGGGACCTGTTTTTGTGGAGTCCAGCAGGGGGGACGAATTGATAATGTGTGAGGAGGAGGAAGCACACACTGTAGGGGGAGAGGAATCAGAGGTTGAGGATGAGGACGACATCTTTCCTCAGTAGAGCCTGTTTAGTTTGTACAGGGAGAGATGAATTGTTTTATTGGTGTGGGGGCCCAAACAAACCAATCATTTCAGCCACAGTTGTTTGGTAGGCCCTGTCGCTGAAATGATTGGTTTGTTAAAGTGTGCATGTCCTATTTCAACAACATAAGGGTGGGTGGGAGGGCCAAAGGACAATTCCATTTTGCAACTATTTTTTTGGCATTATGTGACCATTCAACAGTCGTTTGCCATGTTCAAAAAGTAAAAGAAAATGCCTACAAATTCAATAAATTAAATCAAAAGTTAAATGCCCTGTCATTATTTAAAACAAGAGGTTTTGACGTACTAGAATTAGTGTAGTGTTAAGATGTTATAATATAAACACTACACTTGGAACTTGGAGGAGCTATTGTGGCCCCGGTATCAAATTGGGTACCAGGGCCACCCCACTACGCAGTCCAGATACTTGTTTGGTGGAATTCAGATCAGTTGAGGGTGTATTTATTTTATTGTGGCCCCGGTATCAAATTGGGTATCGGGGCCACCCCACTACGCAGTCCAGATACTTGTTTGGTGGAATTCAGACCACTTGAGGGTGTATTTATTTTATTGTGGCCCCGGTATCAAATTGGGTACCGGGGCCACCCCACTACGCAGTCCAGATACTTGTTTGGTGGAATTCAGGCCAGTTGAGGGTGTATTTATTTTATTGTGGTCCCGGTATCAAATTGGGTACCGGGGCCACTCCACTACGCAGTCCAGATACTTGTTTGGTGGAATTCAGACCAGTTGAGGGTTTTATTATTATATTGTGGGGACCACTCTATACCACACTACCACTCTATACCACTCTATTTAATACTTTAATTCTATTTAATACTTTAATTATATTACTAATTCCCATAAAGAGGAATTGCCGCTTCTATTTAATACTTTAATTATATTAGTAGTTGCCATAAAGAGAAACAAAATAAACAAATTTTACCAAAAGTATAATATGACTTACAAACACTACACTTGAAAGATGGTGCCTTTAAATGAAAAAGTCAGTCTTCATTGCATGACTATGTGCAACAGGGACAGTTTTTTGGTTTACAAAGTCAACCAATAACACTTTGACCCTGTCTGTCTTTAACATACTTGATGGGATCTCAATGACGAATGGTCTGTACCATGGTTGGAGGAGGTATTGTGGCCCCGGTACCAGTCCAGATAGACGTGTATCAGATATTAAACAACGTTGACTGTTGCTGCAAAATTTTTAAATAATATTGTGGGGAACACTACACTACGCAGTCCATAAAATTTTTGGGTGGAATTCAGACCCGTGTAGGGTTTTTTAATAATATTGTGGTGACCCACTCCTTTACGCAGTCCAGGTACATTATTGGTGCGAATCATACAAGTTCAGGGTTTTTAATTTATATTGTGGTGACCCACTCCTCTAAGCAGTCCAGGTACATTATTCGGTGCGATTCATACCAGTTGATGGTTTTCTTATTATATATATTGTGGTGACCCACTCCTCTACGTAGTCCAGGTACATTATTGGTGCGAATCATACAAGTTCAGGGTTTTTAATTTATATTGTGGTGACCCACTCCTCTACGCAGTCCAGGTACATGTTTTGGTGCGATTAAGACCAGTTGATGGTTTTCTTATTATATTGTGGGGACCACTCCACTACGCAGTCCAGAAAGATACCTCGTTGCAACGTTTTGGACTAATAACTATATTGTGAGGTGTTCAGAATACACGGTAAATTAGTGGAAATGCTTGTTATTAAATGTTATTGAGGTCAATAATAGCGTAGGAGTGAAAATAAGCCCAAAAACTTGATTTTTTAACTTTTTATGCTTTTTTCAAAAAAAATCCGAATCCAAAACCTTAAATCCAAACCAAAACCTTTCACGAGGTGTTTTGCGAAACAAATCCGAACCCAAAACATCGAGAAAATCCAAAACACAAAACACGAGACCTCAAAAGTCGCCGGTGCACATCCCTAGTAATGACCACTTTAAAAACTGCTAGAATGTCATTTTAAGATATAAGTATCATAACAGCTTTAGTTTGTGGTGTTTATCAGACAAAGTAAAAAAAAATAGAAGATGGAAAAGGTTCTTTGGTTAAGGTATAAAAGAGTGTTATAGATATGAAACATCATTTATTTGAGGTATTTCAGATATCTTTGTACGATTTTGGAAATGTTGGTGCTTCAGGTATTTGATAAAACATATACTGTATCATTAACACTAAAGTATTTGCTCTACAGGTGATGTATTTAAGAGGGTAATACTGCCACTACATATTAATCTTCGGTGAGAAGGCTGATTTTCTAATGCCACTTTTCAGTTCCCTTTGTTGAAAAAAATGTAACCATAGAAAACAAAAATATTTAACAAAATATATTCTGTAAAACAATCCCCATGTGAAAAACTAATAAATCATAATACAACTACAGTTATTGCATAGCTGCACTCTTTAGTAATGAGTATTAAAGTTTACCTGGGCAGAGCTAAAACTCCATTCTGGTCAGGAGTGGGTGCTGCACGGATCTCAGGAGTGGGTGCCGTTGGAGATCTCGCGAGATCCGACGGCGTGATGACGAGGTTTTGCCTCGTTCTGAGGTTCGTGATCGGCGGGAACCCCCGAACAGTGCTCGGATCCGGGCTCGGATCGGCACTGTTCGGGGGGAATGTGATTTACTAATTCCGGACCCGCTCATCTCTAAAAACTAGCAATAATACCGCACGCTAAAACTAGCAATAATACTACACGCTAAAACTAGCAATGAAACCGCACGCTAAAACTAGCAATGAAACTGCGCGCTAAAACTAGCAATGATACCGCACGCTAAAACTAGCAATGATACCGCACTCTAAAACTAGCAATGATACCGCACACTAAAACTAGCAATGATACCGCACACTAAAACTAGCAATGATACAGCACGCTAAAACTAGCAATTATACCGCACTCTAAAACTAGCAATGATACCACACACTAAAACTAGCAATGATACCGCACACTAAAACTAGCAATGATATCGCACACTAAAACTAGCAATGATACCGCACTCTAAAACTAGCAATGATACCGCACGCTAAAACTAGCAATAATACCGCACGCTAAAACTAGCAATGATTAAGCAAAGGATTTGTATCAGTAGATTGCTGGGTGAGATTGGCGCTCTTTACCCTTCAATGGCAGAGGCAATAGTGGTGGTGCTGCCTAAGTCAGAGAAAGATATGTTGTACCCTGAGTCCTACCGCCCAATTTCACTTTTGTGAAATGATGTTAAGATTCTAGCAAAATTACTGGCTTTGAGGTTAAGTAGAGTGGTGCTGGAATTAATTCATCCGGATCAGACGGGATTTATGCCGGGCAAGTCCACGTCTATCAATCTTAGAAGGCTGTATACTCTCCTGCAGGTGCGGTCACCCTCTTCTGAGAGCGAAGTTGTGGTGTCCTTGGACGCAGCCAAGGCGTTTGACTCGGTGGAGTGGTCATACCTGTGGGAGGTATTGTCCCGATTTGGAGTGGGCCCGGAATTTATAAAATGGGTTAAACTTTTATATTCACATCCAGTGGCGCGGGTCTGTGTCAATGGGCATCTTTCTCAACAATTTCAATTAGAGCGGGGTACTAGACAGGGATGCCCGTTGTCTCCGGCCCTGTTTGCATTAGCAATAGAGCCGCTGGCCTGTAAGATCCGGCATGATAGAGAAATTGTGGGACTTAGATCAGAGCACAGAGAGGATAAGGTGGCATTATATGCAGATGATATGCTGCTGTTCCTTTCAGATCACGACACTTCCCTAAAACATTTGCTGCATGTGGTTGATGGATTTGGGTTTTTTTCCGGCCTAAAAATTAATTGGGATAAATCTAGCGTGTTCCCTCTGGGATGGGAGTGTCCCGTGACAATGCCAGAAGGCTTACAGTTAAAATGGGCATCGAAATTCAAATACTTGGGAATATGGATCTCTAATACCCCCGCTGAATATGTAGAACTTAATTTGCGGCCCCAGATCAAATACATTAAAGAAAAAACTCATGTATGGAAGAAGCTCCCACTTTCTGTCTCCGGTAGGATAAATTTAATTAAGATGATGGTGCAGCCAAAGTTTTTATATATACTCCAGCAGTCACCTGTATATATTCCACCCTCCATTTTCCGATGCATTGATAGCTATTTGATTTCATTGGTTTGGGGAGGGGGAAGGGCTAAGGTCAAGCTCAGCTCGCTGTATAGATCCAGATCTTCTGGTGGATTTGCACTTCCTAACTTGAAATTATATTATTTTGCCTCTCAATTGGTCCACCTTAAGGCATGGGTTTCGGACCCCGATTACCATGAGCTACATTGGGTGTTGATACACCAATTTAATTCTAATCACACTCCCTTACAGTCACTGCTGGTGGGGCGGCTTGGTATGCGGGCTACTCCGCTCCTGATTCAGGCAGTTAAGATTTGGACAATCTGTAATAAAATAATGAAACAAACTGACATTGATCCATATACTTCTATCTGGGGGGCAAAGAAATTTGAGAAGTTGAATACAGTGAAGAGGGCCAGGGAGTGGTCTCGGTTGGGTGTGGTGTCGGTAGGTCAGCTTTATGATACAAATCTATTTAAATCCTTCGAACAGTTGGTTGGGGAATTTTCTGTACCCAGAACAATGTTTTATTCTTACCTTCAGTTACGACACGCTCTAAGCACACAATTTAAAGGGGAGACTTTGGTGTTTGGGGTGGATCCACTGAGGAAACAATTACAGGCCTTGGGTTATAGAGGTCTGATCTCTCGAATGTATTCATGTCTTCTGTATGAATCCACTGCAGATGATTTGGATGGTTTGAGGAATCAGTGGGAAATAGATATTGGCCCTTTATCAGACAAGGAGTGGGAAATGGTTACAGACAGTACTAAAGGTTATACTTCATCATTAAAATTTCAACAAATACAGGTGTTTATCTTACACAGGGCCTACTTTACCCCTATTAGATTGGCAAAATTTCGCCCGGATGCTACCCCTAACTGTCCGAAATGCAATTCGATCAATGCTAACTTTTGGCACCTTCTATGGGAGTGTTCATGTATACAAATCTTCTGGCGAAGGATCAGGAGATGTATTCAGGTTACTGGAATTGAAGTGTCTCTTAGTTCACCGGCCACTTGTCTCTTTGGGCTCCGATTGAAGGGGAAAGTTAATAAACTGACAAAAATGTACATTTCACAGTTATTGATGTTGGCTAAGGTCTGTATAGCGAGGCTGTGGTTGGCCCCGACGAGTCCCACGGTTAAAAATTGGAAGGCACTGGTCAATACCACCATAAGGCACGAGAGATTTGTTTATACTAGCAGACAGGCTCTGAAGGAATTTGAGAATATATGGTACAGATGGTTAGAGTCTCCATTCTATCCTATGTCATCTAGTACAGATGCTCTATCTACTTAAATGTATGGCTACTGCAGTTCTTATAATGAGTATCTGAGTCCATGTAATAAACCCTGCATGTGTAACATACTTATGTATAAGCATTTACGATGTATGATCCTGAATGAATATAGCACATTTATTATTATTATGCTTTAATGTAATCTTGTAAATTCCGTCATTTAATTCCGATATGTATGCGATTGTTTTTCTTTTCTTTTTGTTGTTTAGTATGTTTATATCTTAAAAAATTTCAATAAAAATACTGGATTTAAAAAAAAACAAACTAGCAATGATACCGCACACTAAAACTAGCAATGATACCGCACTCTAAAACTAGCAATGATACCGCACGCTAAAACTAGCAATAATACTGCACGCTAAAACTAGCAATGATACCGCACACTAAAACTAGCAATGATACCGCACACTAAAACTAGCAATAATACCACACGCTAAAACTAGCAATAATACTGCACGCTAAAACTAGCAATGATACCGCACACTAAAACTAGCAATAATACCGCAGGCTAAAACTAGCAATGATACCGCACGCTAAAACTAGCAATGATACCGCACGCTAAAACTAGCAATGATACCACACATTAAAACTAACAAACAATAAATAAACATTGATAAGATAACACCAATTTTTAATCTGACCCTGGGGAAAGGGGCAATCCATCCCCACCTCATTGTCTGCTTAGTGGTCAAGTGTTGTGGGTAAAGGGGAAACCATCATGTTTAAAGGGCAGCAGGGGACTGATTGTGTAAAGCTTGTTTCTAGAACTGCCAGAAGATTGAGGTGGTTTGAGAGGAAGAAAAAGTTTGTTAGAGACAGAGCATGCATTCCATCAGACACATTTACAGGATCTTGAAAGTAACGTGAAAGAGGTGAAATATTTGAGGTGTGCTGAACTTCTAGTGTGTGGAATTGGAATAAAGTGCATGGGACATGTGGCTGGATTTGGTGATATTTAACTGCCTGACAGAAGCAGAAGTATTGAGAGGCAGATAAGATGATTGCACGATCTAAAAGGTCTAATTTAGTGCGAACAGGTTAAGGACAAGACAGTTAAGGAATGAAAATAGGAAATAGGTTTATGAGTGTTAATTAAAGGAAAGTGTAGTAGTGAGGGGGCAATATGGATAAAGGGACATAATGGAGTGGGAATGTTTTAATTCTGAGTCTAATGCAATAGTGTAATGTAAGAAAGACAGTTTCTTAAACATTGTGGAATTTGGTTGGCGTTTGAAAATTAGGGACCAAAGAAAATAAACAAAAATAGAAATGAAAGACCAAGTTATATTGTCCATGGCAGTGAGATGGTTAATGCAGTTTCTGGATGTATTAGACGAAAGTTGGTCCTTGTTCAACTGTTTTGTTGACCTATTGGTGACACTTAGTTCTGGAGACCCAGTGACCAAGCTTTGAGAGTTACAGCAGTGACAGTTGGTTCTGGAGATCCAGCAGCTGTCACACTATCTACTCGAGCTGCTAGATATCCTGAATCAGCTGTCATACATGTGTAGAGATACTACTGGGCAACAAGTTCTGGATTAACCATGCCAGTCTGGCACTAACTGTGTGGCCATGCTCATGGGGGGTTAGCCCCATATCTAACCACATATCTATATCTAGTTAGGCAGGATTAGCACATTAGCCACAGAAATAAGGGAGATGTTGGCATATTAATCTAGAATATTGCAAATAATATGCAGTTTATCATCCTGATTATTCATTAGAATATACCCACATACTTTACATCTTCATAGTAATCATAGAGATACAGAGACAAGGGGTGACAGGAGCAATTTCAGTGTTTGAGAGACATCTGTGTTGTGTAGGTTATGGGAGGGTGCTGTGTGTTTCCAATGTTCCATGTAGTCATTTGACTCTTTCCAACAAGTCACTTTTATCAGAATTTAACTTATGTGTAAAACAGAATACTAATTTGCACCCCTTGCATTGTAACATGGTTTTGTCCAGGAGACTTAAATAGGAAGTTTCTTAAGTTAAGATCCTTAATTAATCAGGCCCCTGGCCAGGATCTTACTGGACCAACTCTCGTTGGTTTCATCCTAAACGGTGCAGGGGTGTCCGAAAGCAAAGAAACCAAATCCATCCAGTGGAGGGCGCAGAACAGGCTCACCAGGTCAAAGTTATTTCCAGCGCATACCAATGGAAGGTCCGACTGAGACCTTTACCCCATAGTATGTCTACTGGGATCCAATGTTAAAAGTCTTTTGAAAATTATCTTCCAAATTCATCCAGTGGAAGGCTCAAAATAGGCTCCGCGGGTCAATGTTCTGGCCTGTGTACACAAACGGGAGTTCCGACCTTGTCCTTAAACCCTTTAAAATCTGGCAAGGATCCAACTGAACCACCTCGTGTTGGTTTCATCCAAATCTGTGCAGGGGTGTTGAAAATATGCGCCACCTGCTGTTAGAAAAAAACAAAAAAATCTACCAAGCCGGGCCCTGGTAATTTTTGTCCCCCCCCCTCTCCTCTCAGTGCTCCACTCATGTATAAATCAGGCTCAAAACTCAGAGAAGTAGTCAACTGGACGCTGTAGACTCGATTTGTAGAATATATATTGAACTGTTTTATATATGTTTACTGTGTGGAATTTGATAGTTTTATAATGAAGGCAGTAGAGGAAGTGGCGCTATTGTATACTACTGTATGTGTAGATATTATATCTACACTGTCATTGTGGGATAACCATTGTAGGTACAGTCTTGGAGTGGATGTGTTCTAAATAGCACAATGGAATAACGTATGGGAAAATCTGAAAATGAGGTATCCTAGGAGGAGTACAGAAGTAGCGAGGTGTGGTGTAATATTCCTAGAGACTACTGACGGGAATGCAAAAGCGGTAACTAGCACCAGACTATGCCAAGCTGGGCTGGTCACACTATAACAAGGAGTCCTACAGATTAGGTTTCTCTATTTATAATTAGAAACATGTATCAGTGTGGTCAGCATGTGGCAGAATTCACTTGGGGGGTTCAGTCCTGTAGTTATCACGTGGGCCACTCCAGGGCAAACCAGACCATTACTGAATAGCACTGGGGTCTTTCTGGTACCACTTGGGCAGTGAGTGTCATAGTGTATAGTTAAGTGTTGTTGTGGAATTACAAGTCCTTGCCAGCCCTAGCAGCCATTGATTACTTGGCAATGCTGGTGCTTGCAGCAGTCTAAGTGCCTGAATGTCCTGGTAGTCAGAGCAAGCTGGAAAAATATCTTATCATGAAAAAACACACAGACACTGATTGTTTTAGTATTTTCTTCTAAATACACTCCCCACAATCCCTCTTTCACCTCTTTATTAGTCCCCTAAATCTATAGGAAATCTTCTTTTCTTCAGTTCTGAAGTATCCAATTGGAATAAAAATCTAAACCATAAGGCAATTATGAGACTTACTCCACGTAGAACGGTAACACAAATGAAAGAACTTAATTGACCACGAGAGGTCAATACCGAAAAGTTTTGGGTTATTTTCCCATGTTCCAGGGAATTAGATGCAAACTGCTCTCATTATCTACTAGCTCACCCACTCCCCACTCCCCAAGTGGGGAGGGGCTAAAGTGTCCTAGTACTTTTCAGCACAGGAACAGTTTGCCTAAGATGGGCCCAATTTTCCTAAGGAATTCAGCAGAGGATCACATGCTCCGTATTCAGCCTAGGCCTATAGCACTGTGGAAACTCAATTGCTGTGAAGACTAATTGATTTTTAAATCACTTTTTATTTATTTATTGATTGATTTATTTTAAATACAAAGCAAATATACAAACTGACTTCATCATCATCATCTACACCAGTGAACTGCATCCGGCAGAGCTGGATTAAGGTTTTGGGGGGCCCGGGGCACTTTAGACAGGGGGACCCCTAAGGTGTTCTATGGCTATGATTTTAGACATATACACAGACAATACTGTGTGCACTACTGTTAGGTGCACGCAGCTCTGCCTTCACCAGTAGTACAGTGTGAAGCAGGACATACCTCCCAACTGTCCTTGTAGTTGGACCAAATCCTGACTGAGCGAGACAGTCACCCAAATTCGGGACTGCTCCACCAGATTCAGGACAGATGGCAGACTGTCCTACTCTCTCCTACCTGTTCTTGTCACTTTCATCACCTGTGGCTGCTGGTGTCTTAAACTCAGCTGTTGCTTGTATAGATCCTGGAATATTCGTGTAAATCTAAAACAGCCCTGGCATTAAATCAATATCACCCACATTTAATAAAAAAAAACCATTTCCCTCCCCACAAAACAGCCCAGCAATAAATTAATAGCATTTACATGTAACAAATAAACCCATTTCACACAACCATTGCTGACAATTAATATTTCATATTGACGTTAAATAAATTAGCCCTTCTTGTCCCCAAACTTAGACCCAAATTGAATAATAAATTAATAGTCCCGAAATCAGCACAGCATTTAAAGATCCCATCAACTCACCTTAAATTAATTGTCCCCACTTTTAAATTAAATATCACACCAATACCTGTAAAATAAATTCATATCACCCACCATTAAATAATTTGTCCTCAGCAAAACTACACCATTAACAATGCTGTCTCATTCATTCTCTCTCTCTACCTCTCCCTTAGCCCCTCCCCCTCTCCCCCTCTCTAATACATCATCCTCAACCACATAAAAAGGCAACTTAGCAAATGTACACTCCGAAAGTGTTGTACTAAACAAACATCGGATCACCTGTCATCTGTCTCCTGTTTGAGCGGCTGTCAGCTGTAAATCCCCCTCACGCAGGAGCGCACCTCTCAGCAACAGAAACCCTCCCCCTCCAGACGGACAAATCCTTGGCAGCACGCCAGATGTACAGCAGCACCGCGGCTGCTGTACATTTTTACATCACCGACTTCTAGCTGCTGCACATGCGCAGCAGCTTCTCTCCTTCTAGTCGGCGGCCATGGCATCCGGTGTGCCACGTGATGTTGCTAAGTGCCCCGCAGCAGCGCAATGCCTCCAACAGGAGAAAAAGCACAAGATCCTCTCTCCCACGTATGTGCCTTTCCTGACTTCCCCTCCCACTGTACCCAGAAGTTCTGCCCTCCTCCCTACTTATCCTTTTTCTGAGTATGGATCTAGCACTGTCCCTTTCCTGTTACTTGCTGTGGTTATCCAGTTTTGGTGAGTTTATGTTCATATAACTTTCTCTCTTTAACCACTTATCTCCGTCATCTATTCCCTCCAGCAGTCTCTTCCTTTGTCTCCCACATTAACTGTAAACTGACAGCACAACAACGTTGACAAGCAGCAACTCTCTCTGTCCTCGGGCTTAAAGTGGTAGCTCTTCGGAACAGGGATGTCTGCAGTCACTTCCATATTGTGCAATGGTGGGCCACGGAATTCTGGGAAGGGCTTAGGTGTGCCAAGGGTGAGAAAAGGTTACGGAGCACTGACCTACACCATCATTATGTATGTGTGAACCAGGCTTTTGGGAGGTGCAACAGATATGTCTCCTTAGAGGGGCTTACATAGGCCTGTGAGTTTATATAAAACGGGGTTCTTGAAAGCGCTTCACACATGATGGCAGCTAAAAACTTATGTCAACTATACACACGTTGAAAAAATTGTCAAATATTAAGAAATGTATAAGAAGTTTAAAGAGCTATGTGTCTCCCATAGATCTATGTTAGAGTATGATAAATGCAGAATCAATATATAACATAAAAATATATTTATATTCAGTTGAAGTGCTCTTCATGAAATTTCCAACATTAAGATCCAAACATGAGAAACAAAAATAAAAGTAATAGTGCAACATTGTCTGAATCACCGAAAGTTCAAATTATTAAATCTTGGTGTTTCTAATAATCCAGTTTATTCCTCCAAATTGTGCTTCCTCTGAGTAGTCTCACAAACCACAAACTTGTATATCACATATTATAAGGTGTAGGCTGTGAATAACACTTCACAGTGAATCTCCCCTCCCGGTCACACACTTACTAGAGGTTTTTCAAATATCAAAATCTTTATAACATATCATTGGAATATCCAGAGTAATTCAGGCAACATCATAAAGGGATTTGTCTCATATGGAACGTCATCATGCAGAAGAAATGAATAGTGCAATATGTTTTTTGTATAAAATCAATATAACAAATTATTAGACATTAGAATTAGACATTAGAAACATCCATATTAAAAACCTAAAATCCAAATAAGCAACAAGTGGTATGTAGGTATTCCTACCAGATAAATATGAAAAGCAAGCATATCATATAGATGCCACTAGGCCACTGGGCAGCACAGTGACCTAGTGGTTAGCACTTCTGCATCACAGCACTGGGGTCATGAGTTCGATTCCCGACCATGGCTTTACCTGTGTGGAGTTTGTATGTTCTCCCTGTGTTTGCGTGGGTTTCCTCCGGGTGCTCCGGTTTCCTCCCACACTCCAAAAATATACTGGTAGTTTAATTGGCTGCTATCAAAATTGACCCTAGTCTGTCTGTCTGTCTGTGTGTCTCTGTGTCTGTGTGTGAGCGTCTGTATTAGGGAATTTAGACTGTAAGCTCCAATGGGGCAGGGACTGATGTGAATGAGTTCTCTGTACAGTGCTGCGGAATTAGTGGCGCTATATAAATAAATGATGATGATGATATAAGACCCAGGGTGAATGAAGGATGACAAGTCTCATCCATGTAGTCAATACTGGTAGTAGTTCCTATATCACACTACGGAAACTTTCCGACACAAACAAAAGGGGTCTTTTTCCAGGTAACAAGTGGGTTATGTTAGGGGCTGGCTGGCAAATTTTAGTCTGGGAGAACGAGACTTGGCCCAACAGCCTATTAGGAACGTTTTAAAGAGAAAAAAATGCAATTGGCCCACAGACACGACCTAAGGCATCCCAATATGGGACTGGCCTGGGGGTTGCTTGCCCTCTGCTCCACAGTCCAACTAGCCCCCTGGCCCCTGTGTGTATGCCCTTACTGTACTTAATTTTCACTTGAATGCCCAAGACTCCAGGCATAGGGGACGTCATGTACAGGTACCTTCAAGATAAAAGCTAAAGACTTCCTATTGTGCATACTCAGAACAGCACAGCAGATTTTTGTGGCTGTAGTTGGATGAAAGTCCAAATCTAAATCAGGCTCTAACTGTTCAGCAAAGTATTTACAACTATATACAGATGCTGGGTCATAAATACTGTTATTTCTTCATACATATTGTACATCTCTAAGAGAATCCCACCAGCTTATAGAATTCACTTTGTAACGGAATCTCGTCCCCCATCTCCAACAACGTGAGTTTCCTGCAACATCTGAGGTACAGGAATATTATTAGAACTTACAATGTAAAATATCACAGTTACTCTTTATGTTTTGTCACTATAATATATATGTCTAAAATGTCTGCTGATTACTTCAAATAGTACATGTTTAAATAAATATTGTCTCCTAATTCAAAAGGTTGCAAAGTATAAATGTACATACATGTAAACACAGGACAGCTATTTTTTTGAAATGTTATATTGTATTCATGTGTGTAAAAGAGGAAGGAGGTTTATGTACAGCTCTGTATCACTGTGTGAGAGGGAAGCTGTTAGCTTGAAAACAGAAATAATCTGCCTCATCTACAACATCCACTCCGCTGATTGTCATTTTATAATTAGTATAACCAGACCCAACTTGGCTGCCACTGAACCTTGACGGGGTCCCAGAATCACGGTTATTTATATTATAGATTAATCTCTTTGGAGATTGTCCTGATTTTTGTTGAAACCAATACATGTTTACTCCAGTACTAGAACTGGATGTACATAAGATGGTGACTTGTCCTCCTGGTGACACAGAGATATAATCTGGAGTCTGAGTCATCACAATCTGTCCACAAGATCCTGAGGATTAGAAGAGACATAATCATTATAGATAAATGTCTGTATATATTCATATAAATCCTGATCTGGTTATTTATGTTACAATGTATAGATTTCTCTACACAGAATGATGTAATGACCCCAATCTCTCACCCTGAATATAAATGAATATCACAGCCAGCAGATAACTGTGAGAAACCATCTTGATGTTTCTGGACTGTCAGATAGAAACTATAAGACGTCTCCTGTACAATGAGATATATATAGAGAGTGACAGGTGAGATGTGACATCCCCCAGAGACTGTGTATGGAAATAAGATGGAAATTCTGTGGTGTCAGTGTGAGAGTTACTGGTGTGTACTAGAGACAGGATCTCAGTGTAATGTCCTCTGAGGTGTCAGTCACTGTACTGCCTGATAGAGCTGGGGACATTATATTACATCATGTGTGTTGTGCGTTCATGGTGACAACTGTCCTTATATAAAATTATGTGGTGTTAGGATGACAGGAGGGTTGTACTGTCTGTAAGTGGTGACTCCATAAAAGCAGTTAAGGGGGTATATCCAATTAGCTTTCCGGTTCACGGAATCGCGCCGGAACTGCCCGCGAAGTCAATCCTCGATACCGCAATAACGTGGATTTTTGTTCGCACTCCATAGGGTTGCTACGAAAATCTGCGTTATTGTGGTACCGTATTACTGGCAATACTGCGCAGGTTTCGCGGTAACGCGCGGTGCCGCAAACCGGAAAGCTAATTGAATATACCCCAAAGAGTGAACAACACAAATATAAATAGACCCTGTAAAGTGGGTGTAAGCAACCTGAAAAATACATCAGCCCTGTAGATGATCTTTTTTATTTTACACCAGTTTAATGCTCGTGTAGTTTTCATTTAGTACATACAGATAAAATCACAAATAACACTGTGTCTAATTTAATTTCCAAACATATAATTTATGTAATAATCCTTTATTTATAATTTTATAAGTGTGTAGTGTGGAGAAATATATGGGGTTTGGGGAGCAGACAGTAATGTGTATGGGGTGGTGCTGGTCATGTTATAGGAACTGTACATATCTGATATCAATCTACTCAGGAGATTTTATCTTATGTAACCTGACACTATGTTACTGCATTTTATCTAATTTATTGCACATATTAAACACAAATTATAAGAAAACACTTTTAAAAAAGCTGTACAAATAAAATTCAAAAGTTAGCATAATTGTAACACAATTACAGGTGGCTGCATCTGCAGATACGTCTGTCAGCACAACCCCTGGTGTAAAGATCCGTGCTGATAATATTGATGATGATGATGATGATAGTGATCATGGTTATGATAGTGATGATGATGATGGTGATATGATGATGATGATGATGATGGCGATGATGATGATGATGATGATAATGATGATGATGATAGCGATCGTAATGATGATGGTGATGATGATGATAGTGATGATGGTGATGGTGATGTGATGATGGTGATGGTGATGTTGATGGTGATGATGGTGATGAAGGCGATGGGGATGATGGTGATGACAGTGATGATTATGATAATAGTGATGATGATGAAAGTGATGATAGTGATGAAGATGTTGATAGTGATGATGATGATGATGATGATAGTGATGGTGATGGTGGTGATGATGATAGTGATGGTGATGGTGGTGATGATGATAGTGATGGTGATGGTGGTGATGATGATAGTGATGATGATGATGATGGTGATGATGATGATAGTGATGATGATGGTAGTGATGATGATGATGATGATAATGATGATGATGATGATGATAGCGATCGTATTGATGATGGTGATGATGATGATAGTGATGATGGTGATGGTGATGTGATGATGGTGATGGTGATGGTGATGGTGATGATGGTGATGAAGGTGATGGTGGTGATGATGATGACAGTGATGATTATGATGATAGTGATGATGATGATGAAAGTAATGATAGTCAAGATGATAGTGATGAAGATGTTGATAGTGATGATGATGATGATAGTGATGATGATGATGATGATGATGATAGTGATGATGATGATGATAGTGATGATGATGATGATAGTGATGATGATGATGATCAGCATGGATGTTTGCAGTATATTAAAGGATGAAATAAATACGTAAAAAATACTTACAGCCCAGGTTATGTGAACACCAGGCTCTGGTTACCAATATTTCCAGTGGATGAACATCATGGGGTCCCCCTGCAAGCACAGCAACCAGCATCACGCTATAGCTGGCTGGGCTGCTCACTCTATAATGTAGAAACCCTCAGCATGGGGACCTCCTGTTATAGGGGACACACCCAGCATGGGGACCCCCTGTTATAGGGGACACACCCCGCATGGGGACCCCCTGTTATAGGGGACACACCCAGCATGGGGTCCCCCTGCAAGCGCAGCAACCAGCATCACGCTATAGCTGGCTGGGCTGGTCACTCTATAATGTAGAAACCCTCAGCATGGGGACCCCCTGTTATAGGGGACACACCCAGCATGGGGACCCCCTGTTATAGGGGACACACCCAGAATGGGGACCCCCTGTTATAGGGGACACACCCAGCATGGGGTCCCCCTGCAAGCGCAGCAACCAGCATCACGCTATAGCTGGCTGGGCTGCTCACTCTATAATGTAGAAACCCTCAGCATGGGGACCTCCTGTTATAGGGGACACACCCAGTCTGTTCAGTATGGGGCTGAATTCTCTAAGGGAATCATGTCTGCAAAACAATGTGGGAAAAACAGCCCCGTGCTGATAGCACCAGGGGTTCTTGGGGTAAAACTTTTTTTAGTCCAAAAGTAGCATTTTCATATGTGGAACTACTGGTCCCAGCAATTCCTGACAGCCATAAACGTCTTAGTTATGCTGGTGCTTGTGGAACTACAAGTACTGGGCTGAGTCCTGTAGAGACACAAAGCAATATAGAAAGAAATCACAAACACAGTTGAAACATTAATTTAATTAAAGTAAATAATCTGCTTCGTTCACACTTTATTAAACACCTAATTCTAAAAGGATCATTTTAGGTGTTACTGTGGTTGGTTTCTGTAAGTTCCATCACACAGTATATAAAAGCAGAGAAGTAACATTTGGTGACAGAATAACTGGCAACCTACAAGTCAGTCAGAGAGCAAATAATAATTATATATAGGACAGATATACACAATAGGGCAGTGAGCTGGTCCTACACCCTCCACTTACTCTCAATATTAATTTAAGCCATAAATGAGACTAAACCAAGCAGTATTTTATGAGAAAAGAATGAAAAGTTAATGTAATGAAAGAGGTGGTTGTACAGTGGTTGGAGGTTGATGTGACATTTACACTTTTGCACTTATTCATATTTCCCACTCTCTGGACACATAAGTGCAGTGTTAGTGTGTGAGGACATCTCCTGAGAGCAGGTAGTAGGAGGTCACATTAATGTGCGCTGGGAGGACCATCTAGGAGCACCACTAAGGCGTATTGTGGTGAGCATCCAGTGCGCTTCATAAATGATGCCCACATTGTACACACCAGGGCCAGCTGAAGGTTACGGTCAGTGAGGAAACTGCATTAGTCCTCAGGCTGTGTATAGGAAAGAGGGAATTGATCCGTCATAAGTTGAAGCTAATACACATTTCTTAAATTTATACAAAACAGGTCTAATCTCAAATAGAGCCTGGTTCTGATGAGATCCAGTGAATTATAAATGTTCTCTGTAGAATAAGAATAATTAAAGTTTAGGTAAAGGAGCTGATAGCAACACAAATCACCATCAGATGACAAAAAGTGTGTCCCACTCACTGCAAGAGTCCCCAATCACTAACGCACATGGTAATGGAGGGGTACGCTGATAAAAAAAATCATTTGGCATGTGAAAAAAAAAAAACCAGTCATAATCATTCCCCTAATAAATACTGATAACTGTGCACACTAATTATAAATGATTCAGCTTTGCATAGGTTCAAATCAATAATATTTATTTAATATTCAATCAAAGAGGAATGATACAAAGTGCCAATGTGTAGTCAGAATTTATATACAATTATTAGTTATGTATTTTACTGAAAACATTACCTTTAACCTTTACCTATTACCATGAAAGCCTAACACTAGTGGGAAAAGAGTGACATCTAGTGGCTGTCTTAGGAACACTGTGCATTGCTCTCTGCATTCAAACATATTCTGGGCATGAATTAGAGTTTGATATATGTCTATTTGTATCATGTAAAAATGTGACTTGTGTAAGATTTGTTACACTGTACATGCGCCTGTGGTTTGAGTTCAGCATATCTTAATCTTACGGCCTTGTACATATAGAGCAGTGAATCATGGCAATCATGTGTAAGTACAGAACAGCACAGGTTCATATAAATATAATAAAGACGTTTATACCATCAATAAAGAAAGGTATCAATGCAATTTAATAAGATATCTGTGAAGACCACCGTTCTGTGAAGATCACCCATTCTCTCTAGAATGGCGATGTTTAATCTGAGAGCTGATATAAAGAAAAGATGTGAAGAATCGAGAGACAATTTACATTCAGTTTTTCCAAATAAATATATATTAGATACCAACAATACTAACAACACGTGGTTGGAAGATTTAAATAAATTAAAAACCTTGTTATACAAACAGAGTAAGACATGGTGGAAAATAACTACAATGGAAAATTATATTAAGCAATATATTACTCCACAAGGTCTAAGACCCAAATTATTTCCTACATATGAGCTGGCTACCAGTGTGTCTGCTTGCTCCTGCTGGCGTCCCGGCCGTCGCTATGATGACCGGGACATCACTTTCGGTTTCTTTGTCCCACTTGCTTGCGCATCAACCGGGACGCTTGAGGTTCCCTGCAGCCGCGCCCGGCAGCTGTCTAATAGCTGGGAGCTCGAGCGCAGGTCTGTTAAAGGGGCAGTCATTCATGGCTATTAAATATCATGCAGCTGGGCACTCTGTTTCTTCATTGGCCAGCAGTGCCAGTGATTAATTAAGCAAGTCCTGGGAATACTTTCAGGGCTCCTCCCTGATTGGCTCTTAGCACTACTTAAGGCAGTGAGGACTGAGCCTCACTGCTGGTTATAGCGTTCTATTCCAGTCTGCTACCTGCTCCTGTGCTACATTGGTGTTAAACCTTGGATTGCCTATTTCTGTGTATGACCCCTGCCGGTTCCTGGACTCTGAACCAGTGCCTGTGACCCTGATCTTCTACCTGTACCCGGACTCTGAACCTTGCCTGTGGACCTGACCCTGCTTGTACCTAGACATCTCTGCCAGCGCTGTCTGGTCAATCGGACATTACCATCACTGTCCAGTCCGCGGATCTCTGGCCAGTCCCTTCTCCATGTATTACCTACTGTACCTGTGTGCTGCCGGGTGACTATAAACTTGTACTATGCTGAGTGTAAGTCCTGGGGGCATCTGAGTACCTGTGAGCATAACCAGTCTCTACGGGAAAGGCGGCTGCTATAGGTAAAGACCTCTTCTCCTAGTTCTACAAGTTTATGCCGCACAGGTGGCCATAACATAACCGGCCTAAAAAAGATTGGAGGTAATTCTGTCATGGATAACAGCGAGCCAAACCTTTCTCCAGCCCAGGTTCTGGTGAACCAGATCCAGGCCTTGTCACAAGTTGTACAGAGTTTGTCTCATCACTTGTCAGCACAAGAAGAGTGCTCCAGAAATCCGCAGGTTCCCCAAGTCTCCGCTGGCGTCTTTACAGACCCGAAATTGAACCTGCCTGATCGTTTTTTCAGGAAGCAGAGCTGCCTTCCGCAACTTTAAGGAGAGTTGCAAGTTATATTTTCATCTAAGACCACGCTGCTCTGGCTCTGAGCAACAGAGAGTCAGTATCATAATCTTCTTATCCCCAGTCCAGCATTAAGGCAAGGATGTTGTTCTGCTGAGGAGTATTGTGCAGGATTCCGGTGGTGGTCAACGGATAGTGAGTGGAACGATCCGGCGCTGCGGAGTCAGTTCTGTTTAGGCCTTACCGAACAAATCAAAGACTCCTTAGTTCAGTATCTTACGCCAACCTCACTTGAAAGTTTGATGCAACATGTAATAAAAAATTGATCGCTGAATCAAGGAAAGGAAAGCTGAGAAGGAGTCATCATTACCTCCTTGCTCACCACCATAGTCTGGTTCTACTTCTCTGAACCCCTGAACCCATGCAGTTGGACGCTTACCGTCTACCTCCTGAAGAACGTTCCAGACAATGCTCCCGGGGTCTCTGCATGTATTGTGATCAATCGGGCCACCTAGTTTGTTCCTGTCCTATCAAGTCAGAAAACACCTAAACCTAAGAGCAAGTGGACGAGGTACGCTTAGGCCTTCAAATTATCTCTTCAGAAAATTCTTTGTTAGTCCCTGCATGTCTAGTCTTCAATGACTATTCCACAGAGGTGTCATCCTTCCTCGATAGCGATGCGGCAGGTAACTTTATGGATATCCACCTGGCTAAGACGCCTGGTATTTCAGAAATCAGACTGGGTTCGAGCATTACCGCCTGCAGTTTGGATGGTAACCCCTTGATTGGGGGCGGAATACTGGCTAATGAATGTTCCACTATAAGTTCCGTGTCATTATCCAACATAAGAAATATATGCAGCAGTTTGTATCTCCACTTTTCAATGAACAGAAACAGCCTTATATTTCTTAAATTAAACCAGCAAACAGATCTCTCTCACAGCAGCCCTTTAGGGAAACGCATTTACAAGATTTCTGTAGTCATCAGCATATTGTCTGCTCGGGAGACTGAGCTCTGCAGAGTATTACATGAAGCCAGATCATCTGTGTTAATTAACGTATCCTCTTCACATCAGCTCCGCAGAAGACTATGTTCTTTAAGCTGTATATCGAACTCAGACAATCCCAATCAATATGTTGTTAATCTTTCACTGTGATATCTCTCATCAGAGATCAGTAGTATATCCAGAACATGAAAGGGAAGATGAAAAAGTGCATTATCTTGTTTAAAAAGATTTTATTTGACACTTATAAAAACATTCTGTATAATAAAACAAGATAAGAAATAATCTTTCTGAACACGTCTTTAAAGATGGACTCTTGCCCGAACAATTTATTATAAATGCATTGAGTCAGTGCTCTTAAGATCGCCCGCAATCAAGGACACAGATTGTTACGATAGAGAACTTCTTAACAGACGTCTACCCCCAACCAACGCGTTTCGATTATGAAATCTTTGTGAAGGCATACAGGGAATACTGCTTCCTTCCTATTTAAAAGCGTTCGCACCCAATCTCCCAAACAGGTGTGTTCCCTTAATTCTAAAACTACTAATAAAATTGCATCAGTCATTCTAAAATGAATCGGCACTTCACATAAATACGATCTCCTAAAATATACTCATATTGTCCAGTTTGAATATAATTCTTTAATTTACAGGAATCTCTACTTCATATACAAAAACACATCACTTTATGCTTCTTTTTAATCCCCACCCTGTACACAGGATAAACCACAATTTCAAATTAAAGCGCTTCTACCTTTAAATCAGACACTCGCAAATGAAAAAAAGGTCAATCCTCTCAAATAAGGGTCATATATAACTTATCTTTCTCAATATAAAATAAACCCACAAATATATGATAACCAATGTATAAAGAATTAAACCTTTATACTATGAACAGATATGGAATTGATTAATTTAAAAGCACCGCTTTGTTAACATCACAAAATCGACTTCTTGAAATGGAAACAATACTTCATTAAAATTTAACCATGTGTAAACTCTTAATTAAAATAGAAACTCTCTCTAGCATACTATTTCTAACATCGAGGAGATGTCCAACATTATTAATCCCTGGAAATGATCAGTCATCTCTGTCGAGTCTGCAGAATAGATTCTAAAATAATTAAACTGCGCCACCTCTGTCTCAGAACAAAAGACATTTTTCAAATCTAAATAGACCTACTTCTAACAAATATATAGTTAATATTATCCATATTCTCAGAGTTAATAAATAAAATCTCTATATACCATCGTACACAAAACAAAATTATCTATATATCTCATAATATCATATATAATACATAGAAAAACAACACAGTATCATCTATTTTCACAATGAAAAATCATTACTAAATATATATGTATGGTAAAAGATCTTATCAGTTCTATCATATCACTACCATATGGACTCAAAATGATATCTTGTTGTCACATAGCCATCTATTAATTCATACAGGATTTTGGTTTTATTGCTTTATCATATAGACCTTCCTGTTGATTTTCTCCAATCTCCTCTAGATTTAATCATACAGAAAAGAAAATGGATTCCATATTAATTTTCCAAAAAAAACCCCAAAAAACAGAGATGGAAGCTTTCACTCAGATAAGGAACCATTTAGTCTCAAAATCCTTATTAAGGCCCTTAGGAACCAGTGTATCCATACAATAAATCATTTTCATTTCTGCTTGTGCTATCCCAGAATCTTTTCTTCTCCAATCTCCTCGTATTTTTTTGTATACCACAGATATATTTATTTTCTTTTTCATCACAGTTATGACTTTCTTTAAAATGTGCTGATAATGAGTGTTGCTCATAACCTTTTTAAATGTTCCTAATTTGTTCGCTCCAACTCTCTTTCAGCTTCCTAGATGTCCTACCGATATATTGTCTATTACACGTACATTCCACAATGTAGACACAATTTGTGGAATTACATGTAAAAATGTGCTCAGACTCTCCTGAGGATATGTGATTTTTGCTTATGCCACCAACTTTGTTAGAGCATTACAGCGGAGGAAATTCCATCACATTTCCTTGGCGGTAAAGAACTTTTTAAAAACTGACAATGACATGCAAGAGATACGGCCTGTGTCCCAAAATATTTAGGGTCATTTTCGGGATTGTGCAACAGAATGTAAGCAGCAGCTGCAAGAGGAATAGAATTTGAGGGGGAATGTACTTTAGTCCAGTGAAGTAGTCATGTGTGAAGAGAGTGCAGACACTGTTAGCTTGAGTCAAGTGATTCCCCTACTTAGACTTTTTGAGAAGCAGCAAGAGGAATTGAAGGGGGAAATGAAACAAAGCAAATCTGCTAACTATATTGTAATTGTAGATTAAGTACTTAATTTGCATTGCCAGGATCCAAGAGTTATCAACATCTTGAAATCGGATCACTACATTTTGCCAACTGTGTTTGATCATAGGTTTAAGAGTAATGGTTTTATTTCCCACTATCCCAGATCACAAGAGATACAATGAGCTCCTGGTCAGCAGGCTGACAGCTCAAGTGGTACATGACACAAGAACGTCTCCTCCTTCAGTTTCTCTGGCAACTGCTCCTAGGAAAAAACTAAGCATTCCCAAGACACCATGGTGATGCAGATGAGGCAGCACAACTTTTTGACATTTGAGCTGGTCTAAAAGAATTGCCCAAAAATGGTGACAGCTCTGCCATAAAATGAACTACAAATTCCATGAGGAAAGCCATTATCGGCAATTACATCAAAGTACACAGACTTCTGTGATGGTGGATTTCAGCGGGGATGAATTAATATTGTTAGTGGAAGATGTACACAATCATGAGGGTGAATATGATGACAGTGTAGATTGCATGTGCTGAAATCTAGCTAAGAGAAGGTAGCTACCTGATGCTGGTATGCTTGGTAATATTTTGGGTAGAATGGCATCTTGGCAATTTTATATTTTTCTACAGTAAACGTTCACCTTTATTAGAGAGGTTTTTTTTTCTTTAAAAAGGTGCAAGCTTTTAATTTACATTTTGGTTTCCCTGACTTAAAACCACTGTGCACTTGAACATAGGCTTTCGCACATGAGGTAGAGGGATTAGTGTCATCATGACTGAGACTGAAGAGTGACAACAACAATGTTTCCCCTCCTGTTATTGTATGAGCTATGGCACAGTAGAATGTTACTGGAGACTCTTTAGAACACTTACATCCCTATTATTACAATTTCTGTTTCAGCACTGAACCCTGCCACCTCTCCTGCGTCTGAGTGAGGTATGGTACAGTAAAATGTAACTGCAGATTTAGACCAAGCCAGCCAGCCCTATAATTTCTATTTCAGCAATGACAATTAGCAATTTTGCAATGGAGCTCTCCTCTTTGTGTGTAACCTATATAACACCGTACAATTTGACTGCAAATTCAGAAGAAAAGCCTGCCATGACTAATATTTGTATTTCAACACTACACTTAGCAATGGAGCTCTCCTCTTTGTGTGTTACCTACATAATACAGTAGAATGTGACTGTAGATTTACAGTTTTACACAAAGCCTGCCAGCCCAAGTATTTGTATTTCAGCAATGATAATTAGCATTGGAGTAATGGAGTTCTCAAAAATGTCACTGTATATTTTGTTGAACAATGCTACCTCCTCCCCTTTCTATTCTATGTAGCTTGCTGCCCAACTGCTCTACAGACTGTGCTCCCCTTCTGTGTCCCTCTGTGAAATGGCGCTCGATCGCCATGGAGTTCGGTACTTATAGAATTCAAACTCGCGAGATCTGCCAACGTAACGGTGACATTTTGCCTCGTTTTCGATTCCGAAAAAGCGCAAAATTACTGAACCGGCTCGGTACTCAGATACGCTAAGTTCGGGTGTGTTCGGTTCTCGTGGAACCGAGCCTGAGCATCTCTAATCATAATGTGTGCTAAGGCAGACACTCTACTGGGTCATGGGGTTAAAAAGTACATGTTCAATGGTGTCATCACAACTCCCATCTTGCCTTCAAAAGGAGTTCCCTGCAGATGCTCTTTGACTGCTCTTATTTGCAGACACCTTGTCAGCGTTCTGCTGTTGTTGTGGAAGACAACTCAAAGCATGTAAGTTACATTACATATGTCTCAGACCTGTATGTAACTGAACCTAAGTGCAGTCCTACACTAGTGTGTAACTTGCAGCCTATTACCTGCAGACTGTCATCCAAATAGCCAAATAGCTTACTCCTCTCATAGAGGCAAACCCCTCTCTTTGTTACAGAACATATAACCGTTGTTCCTGTAAGCTTCCAGTATGTTGCACAGTGTGTTGTATGATAGGAAATGGTAAATGGATTCCATTTAAAGTCTATTAAATTAATTATTTTTCCTTAATGTTTCAAATCCTCCACACAATTACCAACTTCTCAGTTCAGTTCAGCTTAATATTGTTACTGTTCTAGGTATGTATCAATGTAGTCTGTGAAATGGTGAAACTCTCAACTGAATAATTTCAGTATCAATATTAGTCTATTATACAGTGTCTGGGGTGACAGAGTAATCAGAGGTTCACACTACTTCTTTTTAGTCTCTTACAAATTAATCAGGACTGTGTCTAGAAGATTAGTTACCAGATAGTTCAATATCTACTGAGAAGTAGGTTATTTCATTCCACACTATACACAGCAATAAACATGTAAGTACCAATCTGGTGTTACAGAGACTGGGGGCTAGATTTACTAAGCTGCGGGTTTGAAAAAGTGGGGATGTTGCCTATAGCAACCAATCAGATTCTAGCTTTCATATATTTAGTACTTTCCACAAAATGACAGCTAGAATCTGATTGGTTGCTATAGGCAACATCCCCACTTTTTCAAACCCGCAGCTTAGTAAATCTAGCCCTGGATCTTAATAAATCTCTATGAATTACTTCTCTTGTGTATATGACTTTCTTGTGGTTTGTGTTATCTGTAACTGTTTTATAAATATAAGTAAATACACTTAGCTGATTGTACGTTTATGTATCTCATATATCTGTATCCTGTGTCTTTCACAATCTCTCAGTTACTCAGTCTGTCTGCACTCTGCTTGTCAACTATTTCATTTTTCAACACAGCTATTCTGTTTTATGATACACTTCAACTCTGTTCTCTTCATCTACATCTTCCTTACTGCCTCACAGTGGCACACCCGTCTTCCTCTATACACCCAACTACTTATACTTATACCAACATTGACAAACACTGCTTCAGGAGATCAGGGGGAGGTGGGCGTGTTGGGGCCGGAGTCCAACGGATCATGACATTTGTCCCCACCCCTAAACAGACATCTCACTTTCCGACCAATTACACCAGGGGGAGGGGCCACGATGATGTGCTATTCGCGTCCTATGCTCCGCCCCCGCCACTTTACTATTGTGAGGTGATTAGGAACCGGGAGGACTCCCAGAAATTTGTGAGTCTACTGGACATTCCGGAAGAGTAGACAACTATGCTTCTACTTCAAACTCCTAACTTACACCTTCCAACAGTCATAATTCTAAACAGCATCCTCATGAGCTTTACCAGCATAAGACTCTAAATAACATTACTTATCTGCAAACCAATCATTCTCAGCTGTTCACTATGCATGAAGAGTTACCAGCATTGCAATGCAGTTATCACTATCTGTGTATGATTAAATTAATCCTGATGTGTCCACTTCTCACTTTCTCTTATCACACACCCTGTTATGTAGTTACATGAGACTGTTAGTAGGAGACTGATTCATCCCCATGTCTGATAGACATTTCTTACAGAAAGAGGAAGGAGGTTTTTGTACGGCTCTGAATCACTGTGTGAGAGGGTAATAACCACCCTGCTGACAGCAATAATCTGCCTCATCTTCTGCAGTCACTCCACTAATTGTTAATGTGAATCCAGTTCCAGATCCAGATCCACTGAACCGGGCTGGGACTCCTGTGTGTCGGCTGCTTATACCATAGATAAAAAGCTTTGGAGGTTGTCCTGATTTCTGTTGGTACCAGTGTATCCAGCTGCTTATACCAGTACTGGATGTACATGAGATGGTGACTTGTCCTCCTGGTGACACAGAGATATAATCTGGAGTCTGAGTCATCACAATCTGTCCACAGGATCCTGAGGATTAGAAGAGACATAATCATTATAGATAAATGTCTGTATATAGTCATATAAATCCTGATGTGATTATTTATGTTACAATGTATAGATGTCTATACACAGAATGATGTAATGACCCCAATCTCTCACCCTGAATAGAAATGAATATCACAGCCAGCAGATAACTGTGAGAAACCATCTTGATGTTTCTGGACTGTCAGATAGAAACTATAAGACGTCTCCTGTACAATGAGATATATATAGAGAGTGACAGGTGAGATGTGACATCCCCCAGAGACTGTGTATGGAAATAAGATGGAAATTCTGTGGTGTCAGTGTGACAGTTACTGGTGTGTACTAGAGACAGGATCTCAGTGTAATGTCCTCTGAGGTGTCAGTCATTGTACTACCTGATAGAGCCGGGTCTTCTGTGTAATAGACAGCACATTATATTACATCATTTGTGTTGTGTGTACATAGCGACAACTGTCCATATGTTATATTCTGTGGGTTAAAGTTGACATTTACTGGTATTATACTATAAGACATTTATTATGATGCAGATTAGATCATTACCAGGTGCCAGTGCTTTTTAACTCATCCATCTCCCCCCTGGAAACTGTACAAATATATATATATGAGGAGTGTCTAAGGACCTTTCCATTATCTGTTTGGATATCGTGGTACTAGTGTGGTGGGAGCGCTGCAGAGATCTACATATGAGCTGATTGATATCTATGCATACATCTCTGAATACATCCCAGATGAGTACCTAAAGATACCAATATATGTTTGTTACCTTGTGTTTTTATGTAAGTGTGTTACTTACTATTTTATTAGTAAAATCTGAGTTTTACAATATTACACTATATGAGTTTTTTATATTGCTCCTATGATGCTGAGGTTCCAGTCCTAACAGAATTATACACTTGGATGAGTGACGTTACTGGTAACAGCTGCACAGCTTTGGAGTTATCCATTCAACTGAATCTTACATCTTCTGGTTCTATCATCTGGTACGCAGATATATGTTTATTGGTGATTGCATTGGTGGCATTGAACACAGTGTGCTGTCACTTTTGTATATATCTAATCACCCTTTCGGTTTCATCAGCCTTATCGGAGAGAAGTTATAATCTTTGAGTGTATATCTGACTCATCTACTTTAATATCTCTCACTACATCATTATATTGTGGTAATACACTATGTGGCGCCGTGTTTCCTTTATTCCTTTATATATATATATATATATATATATATATATATATATATATATATATATATATAATATAAAAGCCTAGCGGCGTGTGTTAGTCTGTGTGTGGAAAAAAAAACGAGCTGCAGCGCCACCTGCTGGGTGGATTTATACACTGACCTACTAAATTCTTAGTGTGTGTGGGAAAAAAAATTCAGAAAGGGCTGAAATTTGGTATACTAAGATGTTTTTAATTTGTTAATTTAATTTGTTAATTGTTAAAAGTGTTTATAAAGATTTTAAAAATATATATATATATTTCTTGAAGGAGAAGTGACAGTTGGGAGTGGTTGGTGGTTGCCGGGGATGACAGTGGGGAGTGGTTGGTGGTTGCCGGGGGTGACAGAGTGAGAGGAGTGTGATATTCAGGACCGCTAAGAGAGATCCCTGTGTCTGGATAGACATCTGGATAGATGTGGAGATGAAAATGAAGGATGAGGTGATGGAGAAGAATGATGAGGTACTGACATGTGGACAAAACCACGTTAAAAAAGGGCGCTTACGTCGGGAAGTAACGCTCTTCCCCTGAGGAGGCCTGGGCTATGGCCCAAATGCATGACAAGAACCTTTTTAACACCTTAAGTAGCTTGATTTGACTAGAATGCATGAGTATCATGCACGGGTTAACTTGTATATATATATATATATATATATATATATATATATATATACATACAAGTTAACCCATGCATGATACCTCATCATTTTTCTCCATCACCTCATCCTTCATCTTTATCGCCACATCTATCCAGATGTCTATCCAGACACAGGGATCTCTCTCAGCGGTCTTGAGTATCACACTCCTCTCGCTTTGTCACCCCCGGCAACCACCAACCACTCCCAACTGTCACTTCTCCTTCAAGAAATATATATATATTTTTTTTAAATCTTTATAAACACTTTTAACAATTAACAAATTAAATTAACAAATTAAAAACATCTTAGTATACCAAATTTCAGCCCTTTCTGATTTTTTTTTTCCACACACACTAAGGGGTATATTCAATTCCGATCCGATCCGAAAATGCGCACTACTGCCGATAATACGGTATCGCAATAACGCAGATTTTCGTACGCATCCCTATTGGCTGCGAGCGAAAATCCACGTTATTGCGGTACCGCAGATTAGGTTCGTGGCCGTTCCGGCGCGATCCCGCGAATCGGGATCGGAATTGAATATGCCCCTAAGAATTTAGTAGGTCAGTGTATAACTTCGCCCAGCAGGTGGCGCTGCTTTTTTTTTTTTTTTTTCACACACAGACACACGCCACTAGGCTTTTATATAGTAGATATATATATATATATATATATATATATATATATATATACATATCTCAGTGTGCAGGAGGTTTTTAGTCTTCGGGTTGTTTTGTTAGACAGCTATTAGGGCGGAGGAGTGCATTTAAGGGTTTAAAATTTTGAGAAAGTTACAGTTTTTTTACAATTTGGTAAAATATGCCCCATTTTAAAGATAGGAGATTTCACAAAATTTTATAACGTTGCGATTGTCAGATAAAGTCTTGTGCTGGGAGTACTCAGAGTGGCTTCACATGAGAGCACAGTTATGGATGACCCCTTCGATAAGAAATGTTCTTCTTTTAGCAAGAGAAATTAGCTATGTTTGCCTGATAGAAGGAAGAGGGCTGGGGTTAGCGTTTTTAGCCCTGGTACCTCTCTCCTTATAAAGTTTCATAAGTCCATGCGGTGCCAGAGGCGGTGGTTACAGAGCTCGTTTTAAAAGTGCTCTGTGCTGCACCAGGCCAGAACGGAGTAATAACTGTGCTGAATTATCAGCACTAGCTAAAAGTGTGCAAATGGCGGTGTTATTGGCTGTGGAAGGTTTCCGGTGCCTCTAGAGCTACTTGTCTTCTGAACTGGCCCTAATGCCCCGGAAACCATCAATCGGGGCCAGTGCTTGCAGTGTAAGGCTTTGTGCATTAATCCTACAGGGATTAATTGTTGATCATTACCCAGTAATAGCAGGGTGAACGCATTGTGTAGAAGTGCAGTAGGCTTTGGGGCCCAGTGATGGAGATCGGTGGAGATGAGTGGTTGGCAGGAAAGAAACCTGATAACGGAGAGAAATAGCCAATAAAACACCCAATGTAAACAGAGAATTTATATTCCCTAGTGTCCTGGTAGGCAAGGTTCATTATCACTACCATCCACAGTAGCAGAACCTTCCATAAGTCTAAGTCATATATGCATATTTTCTTATAACGACCAGTGCCGTAACTAGACATTTTAGTGCCCTGGGCGAGGCAGGGCACCGGAGCCCCCCATCTAAGTGGGAGTGACATTTGGCAAGTGGGTGTGGCCAACCTAATGTGGGGGTGTGGCTAGCACTTTACTGAAAGAATTCTGTTACACATATTTGCAAATGCATGATATATATATATATATATAGTGGTGGGATTCAAATAAACTAACTGTGTTGATGACTGTATGGAAGGGCAAACTGGCCTTCATCAACAATCATTTTGTACCTTGTAAGAGTGCTTGGAGAAAAATGTTCCTATATATTCTATGTGCAACAGTGCAGATTAACAAATGCCTCTCATGGATAAAATGAAGTAATCTCAGGCTCTAGCTATGAAAAGTGTAAATATGTTTACTATTTGATTAGCAAAGTTTCTCAACAACTTATTTACATGGTACCTCTCCCCCCTTAAAGTCTGTATTAAACCTAACATTGAGTGCTAGAAAAATGGCTTCTATTCAGTGAGGGCAAGAAGGATTTCAACATGTAGCTGTTAGGATCTCCAGCAGCCAATACCACAAAACCCGGAGTCTGCTCCGAAGGTCTGGTTTTCACTGTTGCCCCTAGTGGTTGGGACAGACTTGGCTGCAGTCAAACGGAGGGTCGTGAGATGGGTACTGGCTGCGGAGAACACAGGAGTGAGGAGTAATGGCAGACAGCGAATCCGGTAAACTAGCCAAGGTCAGGGGTCACTTGCAGAGAAGAATAGTCAAAAACACGCCAAAGGGTCAGGGTCACGAGCAGGTCAGCAGAAACCGAAGTACAGGCCAAAACATCAGGGACACAGACAAGAAGGCAAAATCCAGTAAGCAAGCAAATAGTCAAAACAGCAATCCAGCAGAAACAGTGAGCAGGTCAGCACTAGTGCACTACACAGACGCTATAACCGACAGGGAGGCTAAGCCCTCCCTGCCTTATATAGTGACTTGGGCCAATCAGGGCTTATCTCTGATGATTGCCAGAATGGGGACCAAATAGACACAGCTATTAGGCAATTAGCGCATTGCGCCCGGCTTTAGCACTTGCCGGGGCGCAGCGCTTCATACACTCGGCGTCCGGCCGTTGCCTTGACAAAGGCCGGGCCCGAGTAACAGGAGATGACGTCCCGGCCGTCTTCATGACGACCGGGACGCTCATTGGAAGTGAGTCGCGGCGGTGCCCACGGCCGCCGCGGCTCCTGACAGCAGCACAATTACTGAGCTATTAAAATATGTTCTGACTGTGTCCATGCTGGTACCAAATATTTTATCATATGTTAAAAGAGAGATAGAGAGAATTGACAACAAGGTGCAGAGATCTTATGTTATAAGTAAATATTTCATAGTTAACAATCTCCCCCTTTCCTATTTTCTCTACCTCATTTTACATTAGTGCCTTACACTAACAAAAATATCTTTATTAAAACATATAGCCAAAAAGAAAAACAGACCAGTTAGCCAGTTTAGGCATGTTTACTTTAGAAAAGAGGCGCCTAAGGGGAGATATGATTACTATGTACAAATACATTAGGGGTCAATACAGAGAGCTTTCATGGGAACTTTTTACCCCAAGGACCATACACAGGACACGTGGTCATCCCCTAAGGTTAGAGGAGAGGAAATTTCACAACCAGCAAAGGAAGGGGTTCTTTACAGTAAGGGCAGTCAAGATATGGAATTCATTGCCAGGGAAGGTTGTGATGGCAGATTCAATAGATATGTTTAAGAAAGGGTTAGACAAATTTTTAGCGGAAAGGTGTATCCAGGGATACGACCGTTAATTTAAAATAAAGGATAGTAGTGGATATAGGGTAAAAATTGGATTGCAAAATTGAGTCTGGGGGGATTTTCAAAATTGAAACAGATGGACGGTTGCCTACTCTGGATTAATTTCAAATATAAGTGCAGGATCGCAGGAGATCCAAAATAGGTTGAACTTGATGGACTGGTGTCTTTTTTCAACCTCATCAACTATGTTACTATGTTACTATGTATATATGGAGAAGGGTTCATTTTTTTTGTGTTCCTGAGCCTGTCCCAGTCTCGCTGGTAAGAAGGCTCTGGCTGGACATCCTGCACCCCAGGACCTCATTAACATCAGCGCAATAGATTGTGTTTCTCACAAACATCTGTGATCCATTAAGAACCAGTTGGCAAAAATGACTATCACATACTCGGTGTCACCGGTGATTACCTCCTGGATCTGGCGCGACTGCAGCATTCCATCCAGCTTCTGAAAGGAACTAATACACACGGTTGTGATGAGAGAGAGAGATTAACTTACCGCAGTGGAACGCATGTGCGTTCCACTAACAGGATGTTCGGCATTTAGAACGCAAATTTGCGTTCCGAATGCCGAACTTCCTGTCGGTGGAATGCACATGCGTTCCACTGCGGAGGTAAAGGGCAGAAGATAGGGCTAGGTAGCGGGCCTCTGCTGCGCCCCCTTGGGCTTGCGCCCTGGGCGACGGCACCGCACGCACCGCCCTAGTTCCGACTCTGATAACGACATCTAGTAATGATGTGTGAGAATGGGTAACTGGTCTGTTTTTCTTTTTGAGTAAAGATTATATTACTTCATATTGTTGTTATTTGACAGCATGATTAGGTATGTTGCAACTGATTTATTGAAGACAAGATATTTTTTTGTACTTTCTTTAGAACTGTCCCATTGGGTGTTGAAGAGCAGAACGCTGTTGCTAGCAAGTGATTGCTTTAATGGATGAGTGAATTGTGTTGCATGTCACAGTGTCATTACAAAAACATATTTATCTGGTGCATTTATTCCATTGTAATACATTGGTTATGTTCACACCGTGTAAAGCAATTAATGCACTAATATATGCATATATTCTGGAGACAGAATACGGAATGGATGAAAGCGGAACCAACTTGTTTCCAGCTCAAGTCCTGGCTGGCTAAATTCAGACGCTTTCACAAATGGTTGAGGGATTGTCCCAGCATTTGACCGCTCAGGAAGAGGCCTCAAGGACTTCATAAGCTACTTCGGGTCCCACCTGTGAACCTAAGATGACTCTGCCGGACCGGTTCTCCGGAAATAGATCCTTGTTTCGGAATTTCAAGGAGAGCTGCAAGCTCTACTTTCGATTGAGACCCTGGTCTTCTGGTTCAGAACAACAGAGAGTCAGGATTATCATCTCCCTCCTTCAGGGTGACCCCCAGTCCTGGGCCTTCTCCCTGCCACAGACAAGTCCTGAAATGCAGTCGGTAGAAGCCTTCTTTGATGCATTAGGTCTGCTATACGATGACCTGGATCGAGTGGCCTCATCTACGGGCCTTAAAACAAGGCCGGCGATCGGCGTAAGAATACTGCGCTGAATTCCGCACATGGTCGTCTGACAGTGGATGGAATGATCCAGAGTTACGCAGCCAGTTTCGCTTAGGACTGTCAGAACAGATCAAAGATTCATTAGTGCAGTACCCTTCTCCTACCTCATTGGAGCATCTTATGCAGCTCGCCATTAAAATTGACAGGAGAATTAAGGAGAGGAAGTCTGAGAAGGAGGCATCTTCCTTTCCATCTGCTTTGATTCCTGTTTCCACGGATGGTGAGGAGACTATGCAGTTAGGAGCGTATCGCCTCTCCCCTGAGGAAAGAGACAGAAGATGGTCACAAGGCCTATGTCTCTATTGTGGAACTAAGGGCCACTTCTCCCGCTCCTGTCCTAATAAACCGGGAAATGAGCATGCCTAGGGAATGAGGGGAAAGTTCACCTAGGTCTGCAAATTGTTTCCCCAAAGAATGCTGTATTGATTCCTGCACAAGTCACTTTCGGTGACGGTTCTGTGGCCCTGTCGGCCTTCATTGACAGTGGAGCTGCAGGCAACTTCCTCGACATCGGGTTTGCCTGCTCCGCGGGGATTCCAACTGTGAAGCTCAAATCCGCCATTACAGTCTGTGTCTTAGATGGAAATCCATTGCCTGGAGGCAAGATTAATTGGGAGACTCCACTACTACAGTTGAACATTGGAGCCCTTCATTCAGAGTCCATAACATTCCTCCTTATCGACTGCTCATCGGTTCCATTGATTCTGGGTCATCCTTGGCTTTCCCGTCATAAACCTATTGTGGATTGGGTTAAAGGAGAAATTGTCCAGTGAAGCTCTTATTGTACACAGTCTTGCTTGACTCTGCCTCTGCGAATGATTCAGTCTATTCCGGAGCAACTTCCTTCACAATATCATCAGTTCTGGGATGTGTTCTCCAAAAAGGCTGCTGACACTTTACCACCTCACTGTGACTTCGACTGTGCATCGAGAATATTCATGGTTCCAAGTTACCCAAGGGACGATAGTACTCTCTCTCTGGTCCAGAGACCAAATCCATGCAGGATTATATTGATGAGAATTTGGAAAAGGAATTCATCAGGCCATCTAAATCTCCAGTAGGAGCTGGATGTTTTTTCGTACCCAAAAAAAGATGGGGGACCCTGTATCAACTATAGAGGACTAAATCTCATCACAGTCAAGAACACCTATCCCCTTCCTCTCATCTCTGTATTTTTCGATCAACTAAGAGGCGCTACTGTCTTCACTAAAATTGACCTTAGTGGAGCCTATAACCTCATCCGTATCAAAGAAGGAGATGAATGGAAAACGGCATTCAACACACATTCTGGCCATTATGAATACCTGGTCATACCGTTTGGTCTTAGCAATGCACCTGCAGTGTTCCAAGATTTAATTAACAAAGTTCTTCGTGAATTCCTTGACTACTTTGTGGTTGTCTATTTAGACAACATTCTCATATACTCTAAATCGTTACCTATGCATCGGGGTCACGTCAAACAAGTTCTTCAGAAACTACAAGAACACCACCTGTACGCCAAACTGGAAAAATGTGAGTTTGAGGTGCAGAAGGTATCATTCCTGGGATACGTAATCTCTTCTGAGGGCTTCTCCATGGATCCAACCAAGGTCCAAGCTATCCTGGATTGGGTGCAACCTAATAATCTCAAGGCGGTGCAGAGGTTTCTGGGCTTCGCCAATTATTATCGAAGGTTCATTTGTGGCTTTGCTGACATTGTGCCTCCTATTGTCACCCTGACCCGCAAAGGGATGGATCCAACTAACTGGTTGCCACAAGCAGTAACTGCATTTGAATCCTTAAAAGAAGCTTTTGTATCTGCCCAGGTCCTTAGACACCCAGATCCTGAAGTACATTTCGTTGTTAAAGTTGATGCCTCCAACGTCGGTGCTGGTGCCATCTTATCTCAAAAGGACCCTCATACTCATCGCTTACATCCATGTGCCTACTTTTCCCGTAAGTTCTCTTCCGCTGAAGCCAACTATGACGTGGGCAACCGGGAACTGTTGGCAATTAAATGGGCCTTTGAGGAGTGGCAACATTGGCTCGAAGGTGCTACACATCTAATTTCTGTTATAACGGATCACAAAAACCTACAATACATACAGTCGGCCAAACGCCTGAATCCCAGACAGGCCCGTTGGTCGCTATTCTTCACCCGTTTTAATTTTGTCATCACCTACTGACCAGGTTCTAAAAATGTCCGAGCAGATGCTCTGTCTAGAAGCTTCTTGGCACATCATGTTCCAGTTATAGATCCGGAGCCTATCATTCCCTCTTCCAGAGTCCATGCTGGGTTAATCCAAGACCTGAGCATCACGCTTCAAAGGTTTCAAAGATTAGCTCTTGATAATACTCCGTTAGGATCCTTATTTGTCCCAGTTCATTTAAGGAAGCGGTCCTTGCTGAAGCACATGATAGTCAGACTGCTGGACATCCTGGAATTTATAAAACGTTGGAAATCCTCTACCACACTGTATGGTGGCCATCATTGTCTGCTGACGTCAAAATTCATGTCCTCTCTTGTGAGGTTTGTGCCAGGAATAAATTCCCCAGGACTCGTCCAGTAGACCAGTTGGTCCCATTGGCCATTCCTGCAAAACCTTGGACACACTTGTCCATAAACTTTATAGTCGATCTGCCACCCTCTGCGGGACACAATACCATTTGGGTTGTGGTAGACCGGTTCAGCAAAACGTCACACTTCATACCGCTAACCAGGCTTCCTACCGCTTGAGATTTGGCCATCCTGTTCATCCAACATATTTTCCGTCTCCATGGACTCCCTACTGATATCGTTTCCGATCGTGGTTCCGAATTCATAGCACAATTCTGGAAATCCTTTTGTACCCTTCTCGGAATCAAGATTAGTCTGTCGTCTGCATACCACTTTCAGTCTAATGGGCAAACTGAAAGGGTTAATCAGTCCTTAGAACAGTTCTTACGGTGTTATACTTCAGAATTTCATGACAACTGGTCCTCCTTGTTACCTTGGGCGGAGTTTGCCTACAATAACTCATCTCATTCATCTACTCAAACCTCCCCGTTCTACTGTAATTTTGGTTTTCATCCCAGGTCCAATTCTTTATATTCCCTCAAATCTGATGGTATCCCAGAGATTCGTTCCATAGCCGCTGATCTTAAGGTCGTCTGGACAAAAGTGCAGTCCTCTTTAAGACGAGCTTCTTTCTTTGCAATAAAAAATTCGGACCGCCACCGTACCACCTGTTCCCTCAAAGTGGGCCAAAAAGTGTGGCTTTCTAAACGGAATATTAGGCTCAGACAACCCTGCAGGAAACTGGGGCCTAAATTCATCAGTCCTTTCCACATTGTCAAGATGGTTAATGATGTGGCTTTCAGATTGAAAATTCCTAGTTCATTAAGGATCCCTAACACATTCCATTGCTCTCTGCTTACGCCTGTGCTACACCCAAATCGAACCCAGCCTTCAAGTTCGCCTATGCAGTTTAAGAACAAACCACAGAAATATACCATTCAAAAGATTCTTGATTCTAAGAGGGTGCAGGGTCAGGTGCACTTCCTGGTACAATGGAAGAATCGAGGTGTGGAAGAACGGTCTTGGGTTCCGCGAAGACAACTCCATGCCACTAAACATTTGAAAGAATTCTTTAAGAAATTTCCCAAGAAACCTGGGTGTCGGGGTTCCTTAACCCCTCCTCAAGGGGGGTACTGTCATGAGCCGCGGCAGTACTCACAGCCGCCGCATCTCTCTTCCTGTGCACTCTCGTCCCGGCAGTATAGGAAGCCGGGTGCGCACGCGCGTCCATTAGACCAACGATTAGATGTAGCTGGCGACTGAATTAACAGGCATTAGTCTGCAACTGTACACTTCAGGGGCAAGCTCTGATTGGTCTGTTTGTATAGCAGGCAATTAGCCTGCAGGTGTGCATTCCTCAGGGGCAAGCCCTGATTGGTCTATGTCTGTATTTAAGGCAGTGAGGTCTGCAGCCTCACTGCCGGTTATAGCTTCCTGTTACCAGTTTGCTGACCTGCTCTGCCAATTGTCCCTGTACTGTAGATACTCTGCTGGATTGCCTGTGTATGACCCCTTGCCTGGATTTGGACCCTGTCTGTTGTTTCCTGTGACCCTGACCCTTTTTGGCTTGTACTTTGGACCCTGCTACCTAGTCCGTGACCCCGACCTCTGGCGTGTTTACCAATTACCCTGTTTGCTCGTGACCCTTGACCTTGGCTATCGTTTTGACTACCCGCTGCTTTCTACCAGTCTCCTGGCCGCCGCTGTGGTCCTGTATTACCAACTCACACTACACCTGGAGCTAAGTCTTGGGGGCATCTGAGTACCGGTGAGCGCATCTAGCTCTAAGGGAAAGGTGGCTGCTAAAGATGAAACCTCCGTCATCTAGTTCTGTGGGTTGGTGATAAGGGCCAGCAGCCTAACACATAATGAATATCACACTTATGGTGCTAAATAGCAACATTCACTTAGGTGTAGCATCTCGCTTTATAAAATGACCATGTCAGTGTTCTGAATGAGCCAGGTATGAACCAATGAGGTGCCGGAGGTGTGCCTTACTCAGCCTATCAGAATGTGTTATATCATTCTGCCACTTGTAAATAAAAAGCTTCTGTCCATTAACTTTATAACATATGTGCAATGTATTAAAATATATCTAAAAACACAATATAAAAAACATTCAACAACTAATTTTTCACTGTGCACAAGTTAATACAATCTTATACAAAATGTACTACACTGTGTTGTAGTAAGTGACCTGTCAGAGTAACTAGCAGTCAAACCACTTGGGCAAGGAGATACATGAAGCTTTCCAAAGTGATCACGATACAAGATACCCAGCACTCTGGACTGCAGCCAAATGTAGTGAAAGATCTATTCTTATGTAAACTGTGTAGTAACTGATGGAGGTATAATAGGAGCCTAAGAAGTAACAATGTATCCATCATGTACTCATACATGGCAATATTACATGCTGTTGAAAAAAGTGGTCTTGTAATTCTGCTATCTACCAAAACTGGAATGAAAATTAATATGTAACTTAGAAGTAGAGCATCAAACACTTCAGAAATATTATCTCATATCGACGGTGACCTAAGACTGCAATGAAGTCCTCAATAAGTGTGACTCATATAGATAGATCACAGCTACATGACACATTCAGAGAAGCGAATAACCTTTAGAATATTTCACTTACATGATCCAGTTGTATTGAGTAAAGTATATGAGTTAATATAGAGGTTATCATGTAACCTGCAGTCAAATGGCAAGTTCAGAATAAGTTGTAATGACCCATTCTGTAGTTTACCCAGACAAAATGTCACACTCTGTCTGCCTCTATGTCAGACTGGTAGTATACTGGGTTAAGTCTATTAGGTTATATTCCCTCAGCTATCATTAATCACTGACTGCAGTGCACACAGCTCTGTCCCACAATTAGTTGTGTAGTCCTAACACTACATTCTGACATTGAGATAGAGGATAGATATCTGCCTTATAGGAGCCAGTTTGATAATTTGCCTAAACACTATATTTATTGACCAGCCTTATTCCCAGCTGTCCGATGTCCTTATAATGTCGGGTGAAGCTGTCACATAAGATTACAGACTCAATAAGTACATTTCTGTTTGGTCTTAGTAAACCCGACAGCGATGCATCAGATACGAACCCACTATTAATTCTGTAATTTAAAAACAGCATAACACTTTCTGTTCTTATAATATTATATCAAGGAAGCGCCGTAGTATGTCTGACATCCATATATCATTCTGCTGTCCGATCTGTCACTTATATCGGATATGGTTTCAATTTAGGTCAGGGGGGGACCTTGTTGTGGTGTTTGCCCCCCTCCACCCCACTTCTTCCTTGTCTCCCCACTTCAATTCCCCCCAGCCCCCCAATGGGGTGCTGCCAATCACCCTGTCAAACCCATTATTAGCAGCTGCACCCCAGTCTTCCCAGCACCCTCTTGCCCCCATCTCCATGAGCTCCCCCTCACCCTGTCTTTTCCCCAGCTTTTCTTGCTGCAGCACTAGTTATGTAGCCTCCAAACTCCCCATCTCCTCCCTACACTGCCCCCGCAGGCTTACTGTAAGCCTGCGGGGTCCAAACATTGCCACTTTAAATTGACATGAATGAATGGCGCACTGACATCCAAGTCAAGTGCCGGACAGCTGCCCTGTCGGAAGGACTGCCTGTCTGCTACAGCTGCCGTTGGAGAGCTGGATCTTCGGGTTTAAGGTAAGTCTGCTTAAATCCACTTCTTCTTTTTCAGGTTTCGGAATTTTAGTGGAGGGGTAAATCGTGCCGGGTTTCTCATCCCTGTTAACACGATTACTACCGAGTTAGGTCACTTGTTGGTGGGCTGTAGACTGTCAAAGTTCTCCAACTATGGCAGAAATGTATTTGTCAGATAGCGACCAGTTAATATAGTACTATCGCTCAATAACCAGAGGTCACGGCCCTCTTCGAAATACTTTGGCTCTTGGTCCCCCTGTGAAGAGGATCATTTAAACTGGCTTGTACGGGCACGTCATTGTGAGTCCAGAGGAAGGTGGTTACTCTGACATCAGGGGGTAAATGTATCAAGCTGAGAGTTTTCCGGCGGGTTTGAAAAACCAATCAGATTGTCGCTATCATTTATTTAGTACATTCTGCAAAATGATAGCTAGACTCTGATTGGTTGCTATGGGCAACATCTCCACTTTTCTAACCTGCCGGAAAACTCTCAGCTTGATACATTTACCCCCAGGTTTAGCACCGGCCAAGTGTTACGGAGTTTGGTCCTGGGACCAGTGGCTAGTGCGGGATGGCCATATACTATTTGGTCATTGCTATTTTTTGTGCGACCTCACAATTTGCCTTCTCCACCACCATTTTATATTCAAGAAACTGTGACCTATTACTTTGCCAACAAACTCTTGTGTTGTGTCTTTATTTTAGTATTTAGCACTTAGGACTTAAGGTGTATTATGTGGGTTTATAACAACGAAAGTGTAACATCTACAATCTGCAGTATTGTAACAAAAAAAATGTGACTATTTATATTTAATGAATATCATATGCCTTTCTTAATTTGTCCCAAAGTTTATAAACTGAAGTTGTAGATGTATTATACTACTTTTGAGGTATGACAAAGTAATACCAATAATTATTTGTGCATTTTTATATGTTTCTTTATCCCTTTGAATGCTCAGATAAAAATGATTTGTAAAACAAGGAAGGAGGTTTTTGTACAGCTCTGTATCACTGTGTGACCCACTATAACACTGCATACAGTAGTAATCTGCCCCATCTTCTGCTGTCACGCCATTAATTGTAAGAGTGAAATCAGTTCCAGATCCAGATCCAATGAACCGTTCTGGGATCCCAGTATCTCTGATGGTAGCATCATGCACCATACGCTTTGGAGCTTGTCCTAGTTTTTGCTGGAACCAGTCTAACAAATTAACCTTCCAACCAGTGTGGAAAATGCTGCTACTGGTTTTACATGACATGATGACTTTATCTCCTGGTGACACTGAGATATAATCTGGAGTCTGAGTCATCACAATCTGTCCACAAGATCCTGATCAAACAAATAATATTGTTGCGTTACATAACAATGTATATTTATTGCTTTAAATTTTTAATACATTTATTAATTACAACTTTTCACACAAAGTATATATATATTTGACCAAAGGACATAAAATATAACCATACCTTGAATGTACAGGTAAAAGAGACACAGAAGATATTTCAGAAAAACCATCTTTATGTCTTTGGACTGTCACAGACACAGATCACTGGGCATCAGGACAAACTGTTTATATCACATGAGGTCTATAGGGAAATAACCTCAGAGGTTGTGTATGTAAAACAGGAAATATGCAAATGATATAAACTTATCTTATAACATATCACCTCATATCTCACAGCTGCCGGCATTTCTCTGTCATATCCTTTTTGGTGCAATTATTGATGTATAGAGGACATACTCCATGTCGCATCTACCAGTCCACACGAGTAATCACTGCAAAACAGAGGTGTGCTGGACTATTACCAGGTGTCAGTGGCTCTATCAGAGTAAGCTGTGAATCATGGGTAATAGGAGAATGGAGGGAAGAGATGAGAGAAGTTTCCTTTACAAACATTCCTCACATGACAGGGAGAATGACACTGGCACCTGGCTGTAGGTTCCTAGTTGAAATTTCTACTGGACTCTGTTTCCAATTAGAAGAACCACAATGTTATAATGCATGGGATGCTACAGCACTGTTCACATAAAATATAAGTATGTTAGAGTACAGGGGGAAAGTGTTAGGTAGTGGTGAGAATCTCAAGGATCTTTGGGGCTTTGTCTCAGCATTCTACTAGGTGAGAGGAGAATGGGGCTTCTGTCTCCCAATAGTCCTGAAACTGGCACGGACAATCAAAAAGTAGTGCTGACTACAGTACAATGTGGAAGAAGTGTAAATTAATTGAGATAAGCTGATAAGGAACAGGGCTTATTTTGTCCCTAATTTGTTTACAAAAATAATCAATGGTATGAAACTACCATTGTAAAAGATGTATTGGATGTGCTTTGCAATAAAAAATAGATGACCAGTTTTGGAAGTGGTGTCATCTGGCAAATTAAATCTTGATAGCCACCTACTCGATCCTGATTGTTTACTGCCAGCAAATAAAAAAAATAGAATTGAATGTTATCAATTTCTAAAGCATAATGCAATTCACCCAAAATTAAGATAAGTTATTAAGAAAACTTTTGAAGCATCCTCAAATTATCTACATAAATATTATATAGAGAGATGAAAAATGAGAAATATTTAAAAATTAGCCACCAGTCTTTGGGCATGACTTGGCAGACATTTAGAGCAGTAAAAAGTCCTTACAGCTCCAGCAGCCTTGAACAGAAATCCTACTCATTAGGGATACATCATTCTTAATTTATACTTTTTCCCCATAATCAGCTCCTGGAGACAATAAGCACCCCTCCACTGGCCTTGTGAGCTAAATTCACTGACACTCACTGAGTTGGCCTCAACCACCCGTTCCTTCCCGTAATAGACTACTGTGCCCTAAACCTAATTTAAATTCCTAATTCACACTCACCTCTGATACAGAGGAGCCACAATCACTCTCCACTCAACGCTGTGGGACCTTCAGGTTAGCTCTTTTGATGAATCGCGGTGGTTCACAATCCGTTACAGCTCACCAGGTTTCTGGGTAAGATCAAACCTCATTGAATGACACTTAGTGACCACACCACCTAAAATATACCACACAATGGTGGAAGACATCATTCTGACATATCTATCACTGGCAGTGCACTCGTGGTCACTACAAGTCTAGTTTCTCCCAGAAGCCTACAAGAAGACCCCCCTCTCTCATTGTCTCATATCCCAAGGTATAGAAAATAAGAGTCCTTGTTTTAAAACCCATGGCTAACGAGCACTATATCCCCAACTGGTCAGTCAATATAGTGTTGTACTTCATAAATCCTGTGGTTAATTAAAGGGGATTCCTGAGGCAAGCCCTAGTCTTCAGTCTTTAGTCCCAAGCAAGCCGCAACTAACTGACAGCTATTATACCATCAGCTGCCAAACCATATTAAAATCTTCCCTAAACCACTTCCCTAAACATTTGGGATTTACCTGTTTCAACAACCAGTGTGTTCACACTCAACTTTCCTTCAGACAGTACCCAACTACCGTTCAAGCATAAAGTCTGAGCCAACTCTCTAGTTGTTCTCTTTTAATTATCTACCTATTTTTTGCAATATCACCATTTTTATCAATTACAGGCTAGTATTGCCGGCTTTCGGCTTTGCTTATCACCATACGGAGCTGTTATATTATATTTTGTTCCATCTGGACTCGAAGGGAGAGTGTCCTGGTTTGATTTACTTCCTCCCCTCCTACCCCTTCCTTTCAGCTGGAGTTTACCATATCACTCCCTCCCCATACAAATGCTACAATCCCTAGGTCTTGAAGGCACTGTCCTATCCTGGTTCTCATCCTACCTATCTAATCGCTCTTTCAGTGTTAATTTCTCTGGATCCACCTCTGCTCCGCTTCCTTTATCAGTTGGAGTTCCACAAGGCTCAGTCTTAGGTCCTCTGCTATTGTCTATCTACACCACTTCTCTTGGAAAACTAATAAGCTCCTTTGGATTTCAGTATCATCTCTATGCAGATGATACACAAATTTATCTATCCTCTCCTGATCTTTCACCATCTGTGTTGTCTCCCGTTACTGACTGTCTTTCTGCCATTTCATCTTGGATGTCTTCTCGCCAACTCAAACTCAATCTTTCAAAAACTGAATTAATAATATTCCCACCCAAAAACAGAAGCTTCCTGCCTGACATTTCTATTTCTGTCCATAACATGACCATAAATCCCACCCCGCAAGCTCGTTGCCTAGGTGTAATTCACAATTGTCGTTTATTCCCCACATCAACTCTATATCTAAATCATGTTACATACACCTAAAGAACATTTCCAGAATACGCACATATCTGACACAAGACACCGCAAAAACATAAATTCATGCACTCATCATCTCCCCCATCGACTATTGCAATTCCCTCCTTATTGGTCTTCCCCTACAATCTATTTTGCATGCAGCGGCTAGACTGATTTTCCTTGCAAACCGTTATTCCTCTGCTGAGCCACTCTGTCAGTCTCTACATTGGCTGCCTGTATTTCAACGAATCCAATTTAAAATTCTTCTACTAACATATAAGGCCATCAACAAAATTGCACCGACATACATTTCCTCACTTGTCTCGAAATATCTCCCTACTCGACACCTCCGTTCTGCACAAGATCTACGTCTCTCCTCCACTCTCATCACATCCTCCCATTCTCGGTTACAGGATTTTTTCCGGGCTGCACCTACTTTGTGGAATTCCCTCGAACGCACAGTAAGACTTTCCTCTAGTCTTCAAACCTTCAAGCATTCACTGAAAACCCACCTCTTCAGACAAGGTTATGATATTCCTCAACCATCATCTTAATTTCCCTAGATTACCCTATTACCATCCTCTACACTGCTAACGCAAGTCAACAATTTCAAACAAACAAAAACAAATCCAGGCAGGCCGATCATTTCGGGAATAGGATCCGTCACAAGAAATCTCTCATCTTTTGTTGATACTTATCTTCAAAGATTTGTATTTGCCTTGAGGTCTCATTTGAAAGATACAACCAGTTTTTAACATCTACTGGCTGGGTTAGAATGGAAAGACTCTTATAGGCTCCTCACATGTGATGTGGAGGCTCTATATTCTAACATTCCACATACACATGGTTTGGAAACAGTGAAATATTTTCTGGGTAAGATTTGACTATGGATGTTTCTTTGGCTGAATTCATTTTGTTGTCAATCAAATTTATTTTGGAACACAATTACTTTATATTTGATTCTGAATTTTAATTACAAGTTAAAGGTATGGCTATGGGAACTAAGTTTGCCCCGAATTATGCAACTCTCTATATGGGCCTCTTTGAGGACCTGTACATATGAGGTTCGCCGCTTGGTGGGGGGGGGGGCTTGTTCTCTATGGCCGTTATATTGACAACTTATTTTTTGTTTTGGATGGAGATGAGGATTCTATTAATCTATTTATGTCTCATATAAATAACAATAATTTTGGTATTAGATTTATTAGTGTTCATAGACAAACACAGATAAATTTTTTGGATGTGTCATTGTATATCAATATGGGTACAATTATCTTGAAAACTTTCACAAAAGAGGTTGATACGTATAATTATTTACATTTCCAAAGTGGGCACGTCAGAATTTGGAAGACAAATATTCCTAGAGGTCAGTTTCTTAGAGTGTGTGGAAATTGTTCTGAAATTGCTGACTTTAAAGAACAAGCTGGTAAACTATATCAGTCATTTGTTGAACAAGGATACTCTAAATTATTATTGGATAATGTCCTGAGAGAAGTGGAATTGATGGATCGGAATCTTCTATTGATCCACAAAGAGAAGTCTATGGAAAGAACAAATGATAAATCATTAGTGTTTGCTACCCAGTGCAACAATTTTGCACAGAGTATTAGAAAGATTATTTGTGAAAACCCTACTATCTTAGAGATGGATGACCTAATAGGGTCTCAAATAAACAAAGGTAAAAATGTTGTCTTTAGGAGGGCACACAATTTGAAGGAGAGATTAGCTCCCAATCACTTTGTGGGTTCATATCTCTTCCCGTGACCTCTCTCCTTCTGTACTATCTCGTTTAACCAACTTTCTTTCTGCTATCTCCACATATGTGTCCCAAAGCTACCTAAAGCTCAACATGTCCAAAGTAGAGCTTATTATCTGCCCTCCTGCTAGAGTCACCACCTACCCTCAAATCTCCCTCACTGTCAATAACACCATAATTTCCTTAGTTTCCTAGCCCGCTGCCTTGGTGTCACACTTGACTCTGTCCTCTGCTTTATTTCTCAAATCCAGACTCTCTCCCAGTCCTTGAAAATATCGATTGGCAATGGAACGATGTTCCAATCCTTCAGAGTGTACAAACTCACAACCAATTGTCCGAAATTCTAACAATAGTTCCTCCAACAGCAACGCCTTTCTGGGTGTGTATATTTAAATTTATAATGTTGACTCTCCATCTCCCACATGGTGCAGTGTGAAAAAGGCAAGGAAATGGGAACAGTGTTCTTTTAATGGAGAAGAAATAATAAACCTGTTTTATGTGCTCCATATGTCATTTATGTATTCTTGTATGCAGTGTAGAAAACATGTATTGTTAACACATGTGAAGGTACATATTCTCATTAAACTTTCACTTGTTTACATGTGTCCATCTCTTCAATTCTGTATTATATATAGGCAGAACATACTATTTGTATTTTTGCTGTTGAGGAAATTGACTAACCTCTCATGGTAGCAATGGGGAGTATGTTTGGATTACAATAGGTTTTGGTGAATTTCCTACTGTGAGTGTCATAAATTCATTCAATGTCAGAATTTAGTTCAACTTGAACATTGTATTGCTTAGCACTAATAAAAGTTAAATGTCCTGATCTGATCCCTGGAGAAGTTCTATATCTCTGCTTTCACTTCTACACAAATGACAAGCATGAAACATTAGAGAACCCCATAACTATTATTAGTTCAGTATGAAAAATAACAAATTCTACATAACATAAGCATCAGCACAGTAACATAAATATCAATTTCTTAGAAAGTGAGCTTCCATCTGGTGTGCATTGTCTGCCAAATGTTTCTTCCCACTAAAATTATATGCAAAGTCATCTCAAGTGACCTTGATTGGGGAGAGGTAAATTTATTACTAAATATTCTTTTTTGCTTCAACAGTTTCAACTTCCGGTAGGAAAGGTTTTACTTTTTTGCTTGAAAGTGTATTGTTTCTGTGGCAATGGTGTCATCAGTTTACAATGAATTATATGAAGTCATGACCAGCTAAGAGCACGTACTACTTATGATGGGATTTGAAGTCAGTTTTCTTTAGCAGGCTAGTTACTGAGGGAACATGGGTGGCTTGAGTGGTGGTGCTTGAGAAAAGTTTGGTGAAGAAGTTTAAGTTATGACATGCATTGTAAATCTCATTGTTTTTATGGAATGTTAATATCTAAAACTGCTGTTGCTTAATTGTGCCAAGTAATTCATTTAGTTTGCATTCAACACACCTTTGGCACCTATTACAGTACAGTATTTATTTTGGATAAGCATTAACTTTAAACACTGAGATAGGACATGTGCTCATTCATCCTTGTAAAATTGCTGAAGCTGAGTCAGGTTAGTGTAGTGATGGGCAGCAAGTCTGAGGTCTTGCTTTATGTTTTTAATTGTTTTAATTAGAGGTGAGCGGTTTTGATTCTGGGAAATCAGACAGATCCAAATTTTAGGGTTTCGAGTCGAACCGAAACACGACTGTTTTGTGCGGTAAAATGTCAGATCTCGCAAGTTTTGGATCTATAACTTCTATATATAGCCCTCTCCCTGTTCTCATCTGCCATTTTAAAAGTCATAGCATGTGATGAGGAGGATGGTTGCCATTATGTGCTAACAAAATCATTGGGAGATGGTTGGATGGAGTGAAAGAGGCCGTTTATATTGCAATACCTGTGATTGTCTGCAGTTTATTTACAGATCATTCTGCTACAATTGTGTGCTGACAGCAAGGAAACAAAGATAAACAGACAGAAGAGTGTAGCTCTAAAATCTACAGAGCCAGATGATAGAAGGTAAGTGTGAGGGAAAGGCTCTTACTGTCATAAGGGTGGAGACTGGGTATTAATTTAATTGTGAATGTGGGTGACAATCATTTAGTAGTGATTGGGCAATACTAATTTATTTGTAGTTGGCAATTTATTTGATGATGGGGAACATTTCATTTAATAGTGGGTCATAGTAATGAGTATTAATTTATGGAGGTGTGATGGTATTATTTAATGCTAGGGTGGATTGGTGGCGATTAGTTTAATGTGGAGCTTAGTTCAAGGAGAAAGGGAGCTATTTGTTAATTATGAATACCAATATTTAATATTGGGGCAATTTGTGGGTAAATAGGTTTAATTATTAAATAGGAATACTAATTATTTAATGTTGCTGCTAATTGGGGGGGGGGTAGGTCTATAAAATGTAAATGCTATTTAATGTCACAGCTGATAGGGAGGCAATAGGTCTGTTTAATATGTCAGCACTGGTTTCAGGTAAGGAGGCCTAATTATTAAACATAACTGCAATTGATTTAACGTTGGGGTAGGTTGTGGGGGAAAGAGGCCTAAATGGTTCACTCACTGCTAGACTTTTCATATTTTATGTGCCTATCCCTTTAATTCAAAACAAGGCTCAAACATTCCAGGATCCAGACAAACAGCAACTCAGGTTACGACACAGGCAGCAATGAGTAGTGGAAATTTCAGAAAGGTAGGAGAGATCAGGACAGCCTGCCAATTTTGTTTGCCTGTCACGCTCAGTCACGACTTTGTCCCGAATGCAAGGATAGTTGGGAGTTACGTCCCGTTTCTCCCTGTACTGTTTCTTAAGGGTCAGCTGTGTGTACTATTGTTAGATGTAAGTAGCTTGCCCTTAATAAACAGTACAATGTGAGATGGGACATCCCTCATAACTAGTCTTGCAGTCTGAGCAAAGTTCCGACTGAGTGGGACATTCCCACAAAATTGGGACTGCACCACCAGAATGAGAACAGTTGGCTACTGTTGCCCTTGTATTGGAAAACAATGGGAACAGTTGGAGAGCAGCCTAGCACTATCTTAGATGATAGCCACACTCCTTGAGTAAACTCTGGGAGCGTGGCATATAACCCCCCATTTATAAATCCTGCATTTTGCCCTGGCAGCGCCTACTAGTTGTTGTAATAGTGTATGTAACACCCCCTCTGGTGTTGTTTTTCACACCTCTCAGGTGGCTGAGTGTGTAGCCTGGCACTAGGACCCAGAGAATGTTGCTTAGCAATATCAGGCTGAGAAGATCTGGATGTGGAGAGAGAGTGTGAGCCAGGGACCCAGGACAGGAAGGAGGAGGTCCTGGGACCCCCCTTGTAATCTGGGGAGCTGATCCATTGCCTGCTGCCACTCGGAGCCAAAATATAACATCACAGAATACTAGTGACATGGGACAGAATTCAGTAATAATTACCTCAGGAAGTGACAGGATGATAGAAAGGAGCAGCACACAGGGAGTGTCTGTCAGTGTCCAACTGAGAGATATTACCAGCAAAAAAATGGGAGATAGATAATACCCCCACAGAGAATGGGAGAGAGATATTACCCCTGCAGAGTATGGGAGAGAGATATTAACCCTGCAGAGGATGGGAGAGAGATAATACCCTTGCTGAGGAAGGATGAGTGAATACTGCTGTGAAAGAGAGATGAGGGTGAGATAAAAAGTCACCTTTTTGCATGTGACGACCCCATTGACATTATATCCATAAAGACCTTAAGAGCTGAGCAGGAGGAGACAGGAGATGTATATAGAAACTGTACATATTTATCATTGCAACAGTCTAAGAATTTGCTGGAGTGAAGAAGGCGTGTAAATAACGAGTTCATTTTGCAATATAGGGATGGTCTGGAGCTTGCATTATTGAGTCATCTGATTCCACCACCAAGTTACATCACTTGTGTCCCAACATCTTCACAGTCATTTACCCCCATGCCACGACCTAGCCAGGGATGAGAAGGAGGTGCACTGCCTAAACTGGGCACCTCAACACTACAAACAGCAAAAGGGGGTTACATATAGTATAGTGTGGAAAAAGCAGGGTGCTGAATGACTGAGTAGCACATCCCAAAAAACAAATAGCTTTCTTGCTTTTAAAAGCCAATTTCATTTCATGTTTTAATCTGCATGTAACTTTGTGAGGAGCACTATCAGTGGCATCTAAAGAATTTAGTGGACTAAAACCATGTTCTTGTATCCTTCCCTTGCATGTACTATCATGGTACTGATCGGATGGTAAGCTTTGCTGACCCGCATTTATCGCAATTTGTCTCCTTGATTAGTGGCAACAACCTGTTGTTGTATCATTATCTTGTCTACATTGATGTAATTTACATACAAATATCTAAATGTTTTATTCTCATTATTCATCCTATATTGGCATGTTTTCCAAATTTTTTCAAATATTTAATTGTATGTAAGCAAAGTTATAAGTTGATATATTCAATTGCCCTTTCTTTCCCTGTATATGTATCCCTTATCTTGAGCGCTGAATTCTTAGTTTATTAGCTGTACTCTTTAAACAGTTTGGACACCTATATTTTAGATTTTCTGGCTACTTTCCAAAAAATTTCCCCTAGTATTTTAGTCTGTGCTCTGTTTTCCCTATTTTAAGGCTTTTTGTGTTTTATTTTTTATAGTGTGCTCTTTGACAGTGAGCAGCACACCCCCCCAAAAAATATATATTTTTTTCTTTTAAAATCCCAAGTGTTTCAATCAGAAAGCAATTGTGTGAGGGCAGTATCAGTGACATCTGAATTATTTAATGGACAAAAAACAGGGCACTGTGAACGACCTGGCACTGTGTGCTACCGTGTTTCCCTGATAGTAAGACCTACCCTTACTTCTGCAGAACAGTCCAAAATAAGCCCTACCCTGAAAATAAGACCTAGCTAAATCCCCATTTTCCCCGGTCCCTGCACTACACTACAACGCCCCCAGCTCCGCCCCCCCCCCCCGCATTGAATGGATGCGGCTGTTAAAGATTTAACAGTGGCATCCAATCACAGCTGCAGCGTCTCACTCTCTCACAGTGAGCGCGCACCCTCCCCTCGTTTTCTGTGAATGACGCTGGCGTGCGTGCCAGCATCATTTACAGCAGGAGGAGAGTACAAAAAAAGAGGAAAGTGAAGACAAATAAAAACCTGACAGCTGTGTCACCAATGTACTACGAGCAGGCTACATGGACAAGACATGCTCATTTAAGGAGAGCTATATTGCTGGACATGACAGATTGGGTCCACTTCTTCTGCAGGAAATGAGGGCGCAAGAAATCCATGTCGGAATTCGGGGTATGGGCACTTATGATGATGCTGTTGAAGAAGATGACATGACCATTTTTGAGTAAAGGCAGATTTTTTGGTTCACACTTATCTGCTTATTGGTATTACTGATGACCGGCTTACATACATCATTCTCCTCATTAATTTGTTCAAATACAACACACTGTAACATTTTCAGATTCACAATTATGCCCCTCCTCCTTTTGCACATTAGCAAGTTCCAAATTAGCATCCTAAATTATGTCTAAATCATTGTCGTTACTACTCATCCTCACATTTCCAAAGGTATGCATTTGACGGCTAGACATTCATACGGTCGACATTCAGAAAGTCAATAACATTACATCAACAATTCAAATGTCATCAGAAATTTTAGGTCTATAATTGAAATGTAGACAGTATAATATGGTCATGGATATGGTTAGGGATAGGGTTTGGGACAGGGATAGGGATAAGGCTATGGATGGGGTTAGGGATAAGGTTAGGGATATTGTTGACACCCTGAAAATACTGTCTATGCATTCAGCAATTTTCTCAAACCATTTCAGTTGTGGAGTGCAGTTGTGAAGAGATCAGTACAAAAAATGTACATATATACATGAATGTTAATGCTATAAATTGTAATGTAGTGGCAAAATCAGCTCAATGATCACATGATTTTACCTACTTTTTACAATTTTTAATTAAATCCAGATCCAAAACCAAAACACAAAGAAGTTTTAAAACCAAAACAAAACACGGGGGTCTGTGCATATCTCTAATTCCTTGCGGTCAGGTCATTTGTAGCCAGCATTGCTCTTGCAATGTGCCTTGGATCATTGTCCTGTTGAAAAACAAAAGTTCTCCCCAGTTTCAGTTTTTTAACAGAAGGTAGGAAGGTTTGTCCAATATCTCTCTACAATGTGAACCATTCCTATACACAGCTTGAGAGCTTCCCCATTACATGATGCGACCATATCAAAACTCACAGTGGGGATTCTGCTACCTAACTAGTGAACAGTCTTTGATTTGGTCCATATACACCTCAATCCAAAAAGTTCTTGGATTTTTTTACATCAACAATGGACTGCATTGAGCTATGAGGAGTGTTTAATGTCTTTGTAATTGACTTGTATCCTTCCCGAGACTCAAAAAAATCAGGTCTGTGTCTTATTTTGTTTTTTGGAAAGTATTTACCATTGTTTGGGACCTTAGAGAATAAGAGGGATATTAATATTTAAAAGTCATTAACAACAGGTGATCCTCGAATTTCTTATATAAATAGTTAGTGAGCACATTTTGTATCTTTTGAAGTAATGTATTTACACTTTGTGCAAACGTGAGCTTACACGGGGTAATCTGTTTTAAATTTTAGTAACTTGTGGAAAGGCTTTGAAACACCAATTTTAAGATGGCATGGTTCTCAATACTTTTTGAATCAGTGCAAATAATAATCGTTCAAATTTTTTAAAATTCAGAATCTGTGATAACACAATGTGACATATTCATGTTCATGTTAATGCACAATTACTATTTATTTGAAGAATTTAATACATTTAAAACAACTGTTCATTAGTACTTGGTATCATATTTTTTGCAGAAATCACAGCTTCCTGTTAGAGATCGCGGCGTATCACCCTCAGTCGAATGGACAGACAGAAAGAACCAACCAGTCCTTGGAACAGTTCCTACGCATCTATGTTTCTAAATTCCACGATAACTGGTCCTCTCTCTTGCACTGGGCGGAATTCGCTTACAACAATTCCTGCCATTCCACAATACACACATCCCCCTTCTTCTGCAACCTTGGGTTCCACCCGAAATCAAACTCTTTCTCTGCTGCTGTTCCCAGTGGGGATTCCGGAACACCTGCTTTTACTGCCAGGTTGAGATCTGTCTGGAAAAAGGTGCACTCTGCACTAGGTCAAGCCTCCCAAAAATCCAAGGTCTTCGCTGACCGCCATCGTGCGCCATGTTCTTTGAAAGTGGGGGATCGGGTTTGGTTGTCCACACGGAACATCAAGTTACGGCAACCTTGCAGAAAGCTGGGGCTCCGATACATTGGACCATTTTTAATCGAGAAAAAGATAAATCCAGTGGCATTCAGGCTGAGACTTCCACCTTCGTTAAAAATACCTTCAACATTCCATTGTTCTCTTCTAAAGAAAGCGTCTGCCCCCAGCAAATTCAGTCAGCCTTCCTCTAACAGGCCTCAGCCTTTGATTGTGAATGGGGACCAGGAATACGTCATCGAAAAAATCCTTGACTCAAGGAAGAATCAAGGCCAAGTTCAATTCCTAGTCCACTAGAAGGGTTACGGCCCAGAAGAGAGATGTTGGATACCACAGAGGCGTCTCCATGCTGAGAGGTTAATGAAGGAATTCTTTAAAAAATTTCCTACTAAGCCTGGATGTCGGGGTTCCTTGACCCCTCCTCAAGGGGGGTCCTGTTAGAGATCGCGGCCGCCGCGGGTTTCGGCCTGGGCAACAACCGGGACATTACAGACTCCCTGTCGCCGCGCCCGGCCAGCTGGTTAATAGGCGGGCGCGCGCGCACAGGGCTAGTTAGGTAAGAGCCAATCATGGCTATTCAGGTGCCTAGGAGGCAGTTTGTCGGTGGGTCATTTATTATTATGATGCTGGGGACTGCATTATGATTGGCCACCAACACTTCTATCTATTAGGCTTTTCCTGTGAGGGCTCTTCTCTGATTGGCTGCTTGAACTATTTAAGGCAGTGAGGACTGAGCCTCACTGCCGGTTATATCGTCCTGTTCTCAGTTCTGCTGCCTGCTTGTTCACTCCTTGCTTGGTGTTTATACCTTTTGACTGACTTCCCGTGTATGACCTTTGCTTGTTCCTGGACCTTTGAACCTACGCTTCTGACCCTGACCATTTGCCTAAAATCCGGATTCTGCTCCTCCGCTAGTGCTCCTGACCTTTCGCTTGTCCCTGGATTCTGAACCTGTGCTTGTGTCCTCTGACCTTGGTTTTCTCTGCCTGAAACACCACGCTGCTATCTGCCAATCACTCCACTCCTGGGTTCTCCTTAAGCCAGTATACGATTCTCGACCCTCCGTCAGCCTGCAGCCAAGTCTGTCCCCACCACTAGGGGCTCCAGCGAACACCAGGCTTTCAGAGTAGACTCCGAGTTTCATTGTGCTGGCTTGGGAGTTCCTAACACTTCCAAACATTTCTTGTAGCTACCCAAAAGTTTTCCTATTCTTGCTTTGGTAATTTTATCCAATTCTTCCTTCCAAAAATAGAAATAGATCTATTTACTTCCTGTTATTGTTCAACTAGTTGCTCCCTGCAGCTTTGCTTTATATCAAGTCTTAGCTGTGTAGCTGTGTCTGCCTCTGAAGAGCTGTTCCCTGCATTCTTGCTTATAATTAGTCCTGAGCTGAAGTGTAGGTGTGTCTTCCCCGATTAGCTGATTGGTAAGCTGCACTATTTACATACCCCTCCTGTGTTCATACCTGGCCAGCGAGAGTTGGGTAGCGTTTGACACACATGCTTCTTGACTCCTGTATCTTGTTCAATTTATTTTATCTAAGTTTGTTCCTGACCTTGCACTGGTTCCTGCCTCTGCACCAAATTTCTCTCTCCCCACAAAGCTAAAGATCAACATATCCAAGTTTATCAACTTCACTCTTCCCGGAATCACCAACTCTCTTCAAATCTCCCTCACCATCAATATGAACACAACTTCCTCAGTCTCCCAAGCCTTGTTGTCACACCTGACTGTGCCATCTGCTTTATTCCTAATTCTTTAATCTTCCACTCTCTCACCCAGTCCTGTTGCCTCCACATTGGAAATATTTCCAGCATACACCCTTTTCTTACCCAAGATGCTACCAGTCCTTCTTAAATTTTACTAGAGATGTTTACTGAGCCCCGTGTTTTGGTTTTGGTTTTGGATCTGTATTAACTTCGTATTTTGTTTTTGGCAAAACCGTCCTTGTGTGTTTTGGTTTTGGATCTGTATTTTTTTGAAAAATTGCTAAAATATTATAAAATCCCATAAGTTTGCTCTTTATTTGTTCCTACATTATTATTGACCTTAATAACACTAATTTCCAGTAATTTCCAGTCAATCTTGACCACCTCACAGGTCACAATATTATTTTCATACACTTCGGCCAAATATTGCAGCGAGCTGACTGGATGTTAAGCAACAGAGTAGCGACACAAACACACAGCAGTTCATAGCACATCTAGGAAACATTTCCACACAGCAGTGACAGAAAAGAAAAGTGGTGCAAGATGGAATTCTCCTTGGCCCTTCCACGACCTCTGATGTTAGATATTAAAAAGTACATGTACAGCTTAACAAACCAAGCACTCCAGCGACAAGGAGTGCCACTTTTGTGGCTTAAGTGTTGGGTTTGTTTGGGTCTACACAAAACAAGCTACCAATAGCTTAGCTGCCTTAAGCCCACAAGCCATGATATTTGGAAAGTAGGGGAAATGTATTAGTCCAGCATAGCGGAAAATACTTTCAGTGTTGTGAAGGTGCTGAAACCATTCAAAGTTGTCACCTGTGAAGTGAGTTCAGACACTGCTAGCTTGAGCAAAGTGATTCCCTTAATTAGACTTTTGGAAAAGCAGCTTGAGAAACTGGAGGAGATGAAACAAAGCAATTACGCTAAAAATGTCGGACTTGTAGATCAAGTACTTTATTCGCTTCACTAGGAACCAAGAGTTATCAATATCTTAAAATCGGATCACTGCATTTTGGCGACTGTGCTTGATCTTAGGTTTAAGAGCTATGTCTTCTCTTTCTTTCCAACTTACCCAGATTTCAAGAGATGCAAGGAGATCCTGGTCAGCAAGTTTACAGCTCAAGCGGTACATGACACGATGATGTCTCCTCCTTAAGTTTCTCAGGCAACGGATGCTAGGAAAAACTTAGCTTTCCAAAGAGACCCAGGGGTGATGCAGATGAGTCAGCACAACATTTTGACCTCTGGTCTGGTCTAAAAGAATTTCCCAAAAATCGTGACAGCTCTGCCATAAAATGAACTACAAATTCCATGAGGAAGACCTTTACCAGCAAATAATGGAGATTGGAGAGTGACAAGAACACTGCTATCCCTGTTTCTGCATGACCAATGTCACTGAGACTGGAGATTGACAAGAACATTACTTCCCCTGTTTCTGTGTGAGCAATGGCACAGAGCAATGTCACTGGAGACTGATAAGAAGAACACTGCCTACTTTTCTGTTTCAGTGTAAGCCATGGCACAGTACAATGTCTCTGGAGACTGCAAAGAACACTGCTACCCCTTCTGTATCTGTCTGCGAAATGGCGCCAGATCTACATGGAGGGAGATACTTAAAATCAGTTTAATTTGATGTTGATCAGCAATGTAGTCAGCCTCTGACCTTGATTCTTATATGTGTACACAATTGACCTGCATGTGATCAGTGCAGCAAAAAATGAAAGGGTCTAACCAGTTTGGCTGAATTAAGATTCAGTTATTTATTCAGGTCAAACAACTATGTTTTACCATTTTTGTGTGGCTTTATAGCTGGGCTTCAGGGTGAGTGGGCACTTGTTTTATAATATTAAAATTTGTCATTAAACCAGAGGTGCCTTCTCGTTCAACTCTGGTCTTGATGTAAGCTTGTCTTTTATAAGTTAATAGAACATCCCCTCATAAGATGAATAATTTGGTTGATATAATATGTGAGAAAAATCTAATCCTGGTGTGGACCTAAAATTGTATGTTTATAAAACTGAAAAAAACACACAGATTGAAGCGAAACTCATAAACCACTTTCAAATTGAGAACAGGCTGTTCGTTCATTTGTTGGTGCACTCTTAAATATGTCTGTGTGAATGTCACACATCATAACACAGGAATCGATGCTCCCAGTCATGGCTTCTGCAAGTCCTGACAGTCCAAAAACAATGTAGATAAAACTATTGCTTTGAATGCTTAATAGGATAAAAAAAAATAACTTTGTTATTAAATATAGGTACCAGATTATTCCAATTTCTGACTTTAGTTGTAGTATGCAAAAACAGTAATCATAATACATATATGTAATGGCTGAAGAATGATAGACACAGTAGTAACATAGTATATTTATTGTTGGTATGGCTAAATACAATTTAAAATAATTAGGTTTTTAACAATAGCAATGATAATTCTGAATGTGAGAAAAGAAAGTGGAAAATATTTTTAGTGTGTTCATATCATAACCAATGCTTAAAAACCTGTTTGTAAAAAGAGGTGGGCACCTTGAAGTATACATTGTAGAATTTATGTAGACAGAATACTAGCTATATTGAAGTTGATGCAGGCACAGAAGAGAGTGATTAGTGGGAATGGAAATTATGAATGCCTGCCAGATGGCATTGGCATAACCTTAGTAAGTCCATCTATATGTATCGTAGTCTCTACAATCCGGAACAAAAGGTTGCATGGTAGCCATGTAGTTTTAAAACTGCGGATATGTTTAGTAAAGTAGAATCTTCCTATCACTACAAATCACAATTTACAAATCATAAACTGCAACTGCCAAGAATCTTGGCTTTCCTAGGACTGTGTTGAACTTGTCAATGTTTCATTTAAATTTTGTGCTGACATTACATACCTACCAACTGCCCCTATCATAGGGTACTGTAGCACCATCCCAATAGTCAAGACTTCTATCCCAACTGCCAGGACAGTTAGCAATGGCAGATACACTTGGTGATGGAGAAGTGTGGGGACAGTCTAGTACAGTGGTTCCCAAACTTTTGCAGTTCGCGGCACCCTTAGAGTCTCCAAATTTTTTCAAGGCACCCCTCCAAAAAAATTACTGAGCAGTCCTGTTTTAGAAGTAGTTGGGTCAAAAAATTGTAATAAGTATTTAGGTCACAACAGAAATACTTATTTAGTTGTATGCAAAAAATGCCCCTCTGCATCCAGACACTGCCCCCTCTGCATCCAGGCACACTGCCCCCTCTGCATCCAGGCACACTGCCCCCTCTGCATCCAGGAACACTGCCCTCTCTCACGTTGCCCCCTCTGCCCTCTGTCCCCTCCTCTGCCCTCTGTCACGCTATCCCCCTCCTCTGCCCTCTCTCACGCTGTCACCCTCCTCTGCCATCTGCCCTCCTCCTCTGCCATCTGCCCTCATCCTCTGCCATCTGCCCTCCTCCTCTGCCATCTGTCCCCCTCCTCTGCTCTGTCCCCCTCCTCTGCTTTGTCCCCCTCCTCTGCTCTGACCCCCTCCTCTGCTCTCTGACCCCCTTCTCTGCCATCTGTCCTCCTCCTCTGCCCCGCGCCAGCTATAGCAAAAAAGAAAGCAAACAGAAACTTACCAATCCACGCGGTGCTAGGACCCTGCAGCCTCCTCTCTCGCGCAGCTGTCACTGACGTCGATATTCAGTGACAGCTGCGGGAGAGAGGAGGCTACAGGGTCCTAGTGCCGCGCGGATTGGTAAGTTTCTGTTTGCTTTCTTTTTTCTAGGGCTGGCCCACGGCACCCCAGTGACAGCGCCGCTGCACCCCTGGGAGCCGCAGCGCACACTTTGGGAACCGCCGATCTAGTACATCATTAGTGCTGTGTACAACCCCTGGGCAGATGAGACATCCCAATGTGACATGGCTAAGCCCCTGCATTACCATAGCTCATTTTCAGAGGTACTCTCTGTTCCAAATATCAAACTCCATAAACATAGTTAGCAATACAAAATTCCAAAGATAAGTCTATAAGAACTGTCACAGTCCATGGAAATCATGGTCAGTTAACACCTGCACAGTATCAATTCTTATAAACTGGAGAACATTGATAGACAACAGGTAGTCTTGGGTGTCCACAAGCTTGGTGAGCCTTCTCCAGCCAGGAGCATCGGGAACTAGAGCAAAACGTGGGTAGGGGTGTGGTAATGGAGTTTATCCTCCCAGGCCCCCTGTTCTGCAGTGAAAGAGCAGAGATGCGGCCTCTCTGAGAATGTGTAGTCTGACCACTCAGATGAGGACTCCGCTCTGCACTCTGCGGTGTCAGTGTGTATTTTGTGGTGTGAGTGCACTGCTGCATGGGGAATGTGGTGCAGGAGCCTTGGAGAGGTGCTGCATCCATGGTAGTTTCACCACTGGCTCCAGCTGTTTCCAGGTTTATGCCATTTGTCTGACTGTTATGGAATAATTTATAACTGGGACCGCAGGTGAAAGTCAGAGTTTCATACAGTTCAGTGTGATAAGAGCAGCCACTTCTGCATTATGTGACCACACAACATAGGATATTTAAGTGAGATCAGAGAATCTCCCACTCTCCTGCATGGGAAAGTCTGTGATTCCTGAATCCTAACTGACTTTGGTCACTAGCTGTTAATTAGAAGTGAGTGGTGGGGGTATTTGAGGAGGTCTCAGTAGCATGTGGGGAGTTCGAGTGACATGTGAGGAAGTCTGAAGGAATTTTTAGAGAGTTTGATCTGTGGGAATGTGGGGAATTATTTGTCAAGTGGTGACTTTTTCTTTTATTAAATATTTTTTTTTAACTTTCTACTGAAATTAAGGGTAATGTGCAGCTATCGATGGATAGATGGCTGCACATTCGGCCCTTGAAGTGTATTAGGGTCCACTGCTGTAGCCTGAATACAATTCTCTTTCTGTGGGTTTATTTTGTGAGAGGGATGGTGGTTAATTATTGATGGCGAGTATCTAGAAGGTAAAAAATAATTACATTGGGCCTGATTCATTAAGGAAAGTTAAGCAAAAGTAAGCAAGTAAGGGAAAACCATGTTGCATTGAAGGGGGAGGTAAATTTAAAATGTGATGGCAGATTTATAGTTGAAGTAGGGCATGTCCTAAATCAAGTTTAAATTCAGTGCATGAATAAGATATCAAGTATTTGTGTGCTACATGAAAAAAACAGGCAATATTTTCCTTATGTGCAAAACAATAAAGTCATTTGCACCCCTTTTCATTGTAACATGGCTTTGTCCAGAAAACTTACTCAATTTTTTGCTTAACTTTCCTTATTGAATCAGGCCCATTATGATTAACTGTCCTAAGGTGTATTTTTGCACTTCTAATAAACAATGAATAATCAGTTCTGTTGTCCTTTACTGTAAATTAAAATATGTATCTGCAGAAGCAGTGAATAGCCTAATATCTCGTTGTAACTTTATATTTGGCTCCCCAGTAACACAACATGTAGAACTGCAGCTGGAGGGGTTCAGCATATTATTTGATTTGAGTTTTTCTTATGAAATATTCTCTTCAGCTGGCACAACTTCCAGAAGTATTTGCAGCAATGTGGTGACTCTATCTGTAAAAAGAAAAATAATAATAATAATGGTAAGTAGAGGCTATTGAAGGAGGAGTTTCTCTCAGATGATTTATAAATCAGTATCATCATCTGGTAAAGCTTTTACCTGTCATAACACAATATACATTATGCATTTTTGTTTTACATGGCATCTCTCTGTGACATTCAGCATCCCCAGCATGCTTAATCCTAATAACAAGGAAGGTCAGATCAATGGTCTCACAATAGGAAAGTCAAAGATTGATGCTGAGAGGAGGTTTCGAAAAAATGTATTAGGCTTAAAGTCCTAGACATTAGATTAGAACATTAGCATAATGATAAATGCTTATCCATAAGAAAAAAAGAAGCACATATTGTACTAAAAGCTATGGAAAAACTAGAACAATAATCAACATCATAATAGAAATGAAAGAACGTTATTGTTTGTAAGTGACATGTACAGTAGGAAACTGATGAAATACAAAAGATAAAATGACATTATACGTCATAAAGACTGACACACTGTTATTGTTTCCTATATATTACTACCACTAAGTACTGTTAATTCTCTTAGGTACAATAACTGTTTAAGCCATCCTATAGTAATACTTCTAGCCTATTACACTGGAGGATTTAATATATCTGGAGCAGGCAAAGGCCCCATTTATTTATGATCACAGGTTTGCCATAATAAGCTGCACCTCCCTGGTTTATCTGACTGGCATCGTAACTACATGATTGGGGAAGGTGATCCTCTTGCTTGCTTTATTCAAAGCTTTGGGAGTAAGCACTTGAGGAAGTAGAAATAAATGAGATTTTCTGCACCAACTGGGCTAATATACAGGATAATCATCATCATCATTTATTTATTTAGCGCCAACATATTCCGTAGTGCATTACAATTGGGGACAAACATGGTAAACTAATAAACAAACTGGGTAAAACAGACAAAGAGGTGAGAAGGCCCTGCTCACAAGGTTACAATCTATGGGATGTAGGATAATGCACCCTTACTGTAAATTCTATAGACATAATAAGTCTCTGAGGAGTTCTGTGACCATATATTTGACCCATCCACTCACCAAACGGTTTAAACACTGGACACTTTAATACAATATTGTTGCGTATGACAAATAATGTAATGTTATTTACGCTTAACAATACAACACTATCATCTAGTGATCATCATGGCAGCCCACAGTCATCAAAGACTGGGATTATAACTCTGCTGCAAGTCATAATATATTGCTTATTTATCTTTATCGAAATCACGTATAAATCTCCCTTACTTGGAAATTGTGTTAATGTGTTTTAGGTTTTGTGCTTAGATCCACTTAACAATTTCTCTGAATTAAATGATACAACATATAATACCACTAAATAATACTAATAAAAAAAGCAACTAACAAAAACAACTCACTAAATAGGACCAAACTAATTGATTAATTACATTTTCACATTGGCATTTACTATATTTTATGCCTCAATTGTCTAAGTCTCGATCCCATCCCCTCCCACCTCCTTCGCTCTCTTTCTCCCACTGTCTGCTCCTACCTTGCTCACCTCTTCAACTTATCACTCTCCTCTGGTGTAGTCCCCTCCTCCTTTAAACACGCTCTTATCTCTCCCATCCTCAAAAAACCCAATCTTGACCCCACCTCTCTCGCTAATTATCGCCCCCTCTCACTGCTCCCCTTTGCCTCCAAATTACTTGAGCGGATTGTCTGCAGCCGCCTAACCAGGCACCTCTCGGTCTTTTCCCTCCTTGACCCTCTCCAATCCGGCTACCATCCTCTTCACTCCACCGAAACTGCACTGGCCAAGGTTACTAATGACCTCCTAACGGCCAAATCCAAGGGTCACTTCTCCCTACTAATCCTCCTTGACCTCTCTGCAGCCTTTGACACCGTGGACCACCCCCTCCGACTGCAAACCCTTCTCTCTTTCGGCCTCTCCGGATCTGTCCACGCATGGTTCACCTCATACCTTGCTAACCGCTCCTTCTCTGTATCCACGTCCGGCTCTTCCTTCTCCCCCTACCCTTTCCTTGTAGGAGTCCCACAGGGCTCCGTCCTCGGCCCTCTTCTCTTCTCGCTCTACACTTCCTCCCTTGGTGCTCTCATCTCCCCCTTCGGTCTTCAATATCACCTTTATGCTGACGACATTCAACTATACACCTCTTCTCCTGATCTTTCTTCTACCCTCCTCTCTCATATATATGTCTGACTCTCCACCATCTCCTCCTGGATGTCCGAGCGTTTTCTCAAAATCAATATCTCTAAGACGGAACTCATTGTCTTTCCTCCGTCCAGACTCCCATCCCGCCACAACCTCTCTATTGTCGTCAACAACACCACCATCTCCTCTGTCACCCAACTCCGCTGCCTGGGTGTCACCCTCGACTCCTCTCTCTCTTTTGCCCCCCATATTCATGCCCTTGCCCAAGCCTGTCGCTTCCAACTACGCAACATCGCCCGCATCAGTCCCTTTCTCTCTCAGGATGCCACTAAGACTATCATCCACGCACTCATCATCTCCCGCCTGGATTACTGCAAACTCCTCCTCACCGGCCTCCCCCACTCCCATCTCTCCCCCCTCCGCTCTATACTCAATGCGGCCGCGAGACTCATCTTCCTCTCACGCCGCTCCTCCTCTGTCTCCCCTCTCTGCCTTGCCTTACACTGGCTCCCCTTCCCCTACAGAATCCTTTTCAAACTCCTCACCACCACTTACAAGGCTCTCTCCAACTCTACTGCCCCTTATATCTCTAGCCTCCTCTCCATTCACACTCCTGCCCGCTCCCTGCGCTCGGCCAACGATCGACGCCTCTCCTCAACTCTTATCACCTCTTCCCACTCCAGATCCCAAAACTTCTCCCGTGCTGCCCCCCTTCACTGGAATGAACTCCCTCGTTCCATCTGCCTCTCTCCTACTCTGTGCTCCTTCAAACGTGCGCTGAAAACCCACCTCTTCCTCAAAGCATACCAACCATCCACATAACCTCGCCTCTCGCTCTCAACTCGCTCTCCCCCTTACCTTATCTGGCTCCCCCTGTGCCTGTACTGTTCTCCCTCCCTTAGGATGTAAGCTCACTTGAGCAGGGCCCTCTTCCCTCATGTCTCCCTACCTGTTCTTCTGCTCCGTTTTTTGCATCAGCCTGCCTGGAGTTTCTAAAGTATTGGTATTTTTGTTTATTGTTTTGTACTGTTTCACCCTGTATAGTCGACTGTTTTGTACTGTGTACGGCGCCGCGGAAACCTTGTGGCGCCTAACAAATAAAGGATAATAATAATAATTAAGTATATTTACAAGAGATGACCCCATGTTTATTTCAATGTTGATGTTCCTGGATCTATAGGCATAGATTGAAGAGAGTAAATTGCGTCATAAAGTGATCCATATGAATTACAGTAGATTGTTCTCTAATGAATCTGGGCCACACTTTGCTATGGATACACTGAATCAATTAAAACTGCACATTAATCACAGGTAGAACACTGCAATACAGCAAATGTATTGTCCTCCACACCTTTGTCTTTGGGCCATTATAAGTTGTTATCCCTTAACGAACATAGTGGTGTAATTAGCAAAACAGGTCACAATTTGGGGTCACAGTGATGTATATGTCAGGTACCGCAGGCCTGGTCAGGGCACCCTGATATACAATGCCTCGCTTAAATGTACTTTATTGATATTGCATCGAAACAATACAAAAAGTGATTATAGTATAATAACTAGAGAGGATTTTTGGAACAGGGCGATTGAAAGGTAAGTATAGGGGGATTTGAAAAAAAAGTGATATATATATATATATATATATATATATATCACTTTTTTTCTCATATATATGTTAACTATGTTTTCTATGGTTTTTTGGATGATCAGCTATCGTTATTGTTAGTGTATTTTATGTGCGGCCCAAACCAACTCGTCGTCTTCCAATGTGGCCCAGGGAAGCTAAAAGGTTGGACACCCCTGCTTTAGAAGAAAGCTATAATGTTCTATAAATGTTACTATTCTAAGAACATACTTTATTACTTTGGAGGGCCAGGAAAGCCGTACTTGAATTTATTGATCAACAAACCCTCAACAACAACTCCATAGCAAAATAGTACTCAAAGATAATACATTTCTTTCAGAAAGTTGTAGTGTCATAAAGTGCAGTAATCTAATGTGTTATTGATCACAATATCTTCTTGTGTTGTTGAAATGTGGGGTCATTGCTTGTACTGTAAGTTAAAAACAAGAGCAAAATCACATCATAAGCAGCCTTAATGGGAAGCATGGGTAGCCTTTATAACGTCTCCCCTACCTGGCAGCCCTTATATTCTACCATTACTACAAGAAATAACAAAGTCTATGATAAACTGATAGTTCCGCAACACCAAAGGAAGAAGGAAGGAGTGTGACTTCAGTTAAACAAGAGAATTGAGAAATTAAGGCTTATCACCAACATATATTGTGCCTTAGAAATATACTTACCTTTTGGGCCTTCCACTAAATTGAGTAATAGTTACTCCTTTACCTGGTGTTATTGTCTACACTAAAAGGGTATATGTGGGTATCTGGTCATGCAGTTTTTTTTAGAAATGCTGGTAAATTGGTGGAAAATGATGGTGCAAACTTTATCCTACGATATTACACCAGTGGCATACTGATGGAGCAGGTTTTATTATAACATTTAGGAGAGATGGTTATCAGAACATTATCATTGAAATAAATAGGTGTAACCCTTCTGCTCAACAGGCATCTATACTTCACCAGCTCTTCTTTCACCTGCGTTACGGTTTGAGGTATATCAGCCCATTTAAACACCACCTGCTGCTATCCTCGGAGAGTGCCCCACCGGGGTGCACTGTATAGGGCACAGTGACATCTATTTCATCTGCATAGTGGGTGGTACAATAAGTGGTTTCAATTATTGCAATAACAATTTTGGTAGGTTTATGCTTAGGACCAGATCTACTTAAATTTTTTAAAGAGAACTCATATACAAATCTGTGAAAAGCTGATATGTTAAATAGGAATTATGTGTATTCCAACTTTAGGCTCTGATGTTTATTTTATTTTTCTATACTCAAACAACTACGTTTATATGTAGATTTACTTGGGCAGAATATTGACAGTAAGGATATACACCGATCAGACATAACATTAAAACCACTGACAAGTGAAGTGATTAAAATTGATTGTCTCGTTATAATGGTACCTGTCAAATGGTAAGTAGGCAGCAAGTTAACAGTCAGTTCTATAAGTTGATGTGTAGGAAGCAGGAAAAATGGGCAAGCAATTTTCACAAGGGACAAATTGTGATGGCTAGACAACTGGGTCAGAGCATCTCCAAAACAACAGGTCTTGTGGGGTGTTCCAAGTATGCAGTGGTTAGTCGCTACCAAAAGTGCGACAACAGGTGAACCAATGACAGGGTCATGGGCACTCAAGGCTCAATGATGCATGTGGGGAGCAATCCCACAGAAAAGCTACTGTAGCACAAATTGCTGAAAACGTTAATGCTGGCTATGATAAAAAGATGTCAGAACACACAGTGTATCCTAGCTTGCTGCATATGGGGATGCATAGCAGCAGTATGGTCAAGTTCCCATGCTGACCCCTATCCACCGAAAAAAGCACGTACTAAGGGCATGACTATGGAGCAACGGAAGAAGGTGGACTGGTCTGATGAATCACGTTGGATTTGCGTGTGTCGTTTAGCTGAGGAAGAGATGGCACCAGAATGCACTATGGAAAGAAGGCAAGCCGGAGGAGGCAGTGTGATGTTCTGGGCAGTGCTCTGCTGAGAAACCTTGGGTCCTGGAATTCATGTAGATTTTTGCAGACCAAGTACACCACTTTAAGGTAACAGTATTCCCTGATGGCAGTGGCCTCTTTCAGCAGGATAATGCACACTGTCACATTGCAAAAATTGTTCAGGAATGGTTTGAAGAACATGACAAAGAGTTCAAAGTTTTGACTTAGCCTCCAAATTCCCTAAAACTCAATTTGATTGAGCATCTGTGAGATGTGCTGGAAAAACAAGTCTGAGCCATGAAGGCTCAACCTTGCAACTTAAAAGATCTGTTGCTTATATCTTTTTGACAGACACCACAAGACACCTTCAGAGGTCCATGTCTCGATAGGTCAGAGCTGTTTTGGTGGCACGAGGTGAACCTACACAATATTAGGCAGGTGGTTTAAATATTGTGGCTGATCAGTGTATATCTCTTGCTAGAATTTAGCACAATGTTGTATTTTTCCTTAGTGGTAAATAATAGAAATGATTGCTTTATAGTAAGAGACCTCCCCAGTTCTTTGTTTTGCATGACGTCTTAACTTGAGAACCAGGCTTCTCAACATTTTGTTTTTAAAATTTAAGTACCCCGAAGTGTATTTGTCTCTACTAACTACCCCCTCATATGTAAATATAATCAAATTAGCACTTAAAGTTATACCAAGACACCATGTATGCATTTAAATGGATTAAAAATATCCATCTGATTAGTATTTTATATTTTTTGTATAATTTTTTCAAAAGTTTAATGTTAACTTGAGTTATGTTTAACAGACTGAAGGATCCTCTTGGGCTATACGTACCACAGAGCACTTATACTTTAACTTATGTAAAAGCCATCTGTACTGTTATAATACTTAGAAGACAATCGGCTTGATTCATCAAGGAATGCATACTAAGCACAATGTGCATTTTTTCTAAAACGCATGTAAATCGGGTATAATTAAATTAATAATTTCAACAACAAACGGATTTGAACATACGTGTTGTGATGAATATGAGTCATGGGGCGAATCTAGAAAATTGTGATTTAGGCCCCCCCCCTTTCTTACTTCTGAGGCTGCCGCAGCTGCACACTATGTGCAGGTCTGCTCGACAGTGACAGACAGGTACAGTGTGTTGCCCGGCTGCTCTGATTGTGTTTAAAACACAATCAGAGCAGCCTGGCAGCACAATGTCCCTGCCTGTCACTGCCGAGCGGACCTGCACATAGTGTGCAGCCGCCGGCAGCAAGCCCCTGCTAGGGGGGCGATTGCCCCGATCACTCCCCCCTGGATCCGCCACTGTATGAGTCTAGGTATGTTCTGCTCTACTAGACACTGCAGGATATGTCCAATACATATGTGGAATATATGATCACAAAAGAGCGCACATAAAACAAAAAAAACTATTCAATTAATGTTACCTGTTAATAATATAGACATTTCTGATAAAACATTTAAAAAGTAACATTGTAACATAGTAACATAGTTGATGAGGTTGAAACAAGACACCAGTCAATCAAGTTCAACCTATTTTGGATCTCCTGCGATCCTGCAGTTATATTTGAAATTCATCCAGAGTAAGCAACCGCCAATCTGTTTCAATCGTAAAAATCCCCCCAGACTCAATTTTGCAGTCCTATTTTTACCCTATATCCACTACAATCCTACATTTTAATTAACGGTCGTATCCCTGGTTACACCTTTCCGCTAAAAATTTGTCTAACCCTTTCTTAAACATTGAAAAGGGGAGAGAATAGAGCTGTGATCAAGGGCACTCTAAAGTCTAAATTAATAATTGTAAATTTTTATTAGTATGCATTAAAAATGTCCCTGTATACGGAACATACCTCTTTGGTAATACAAATAGAATAGCGAAATATTAAACAATGGAAATGTAAACAATTGAGTGAAAATATACAAATATCTGCTAAAAGAGGTAGCTTTGAACTACCCTAGCACGCCGCTATTGAGATATTGTGATAATAACGTATTCTTGATAATAATGTAGTTTCTATAACTATTGCTATGTATAAGTTAAGAGATCCAGACTAAAAGTATATTATTGGTGATCTGTTCATAATCGGATCAAATACTGGAAGGATGGCAGCTGCCTATTATCTACAGCCCCTTCTCTATCCCTCCTATGTGTATTCTGTACGCTGTTCCTAATAATTGGATCATGCAGGCTCACTGGGATAAGGGATTCACACCCAAGCTGTATATTTAGCCGTCATAATGAACAGGTTACTCTCCATACATTGTGTCATAGTCTGTATATCTAAACACCAAAGTTAATTTATTAGCTGTCACGATGAACAAGTTAACTTTCAAACACTGTATAAGAATAGCGCTATAAAGGCGCAGAGTGTCTGAATCTAATAGTAAAAATGTAATTATAAATAAGCAGGGTAGCGGCGTTCTGTGCCGTCTCCTGCTATATTAAAGTTAAGAAATCCAGACTAAAAGTATGTTATTAATGATCAGTTGGTAATCAGATCAAATTAAGAAAGGATGGTAGCTGCCTATTGTCTGCAGCCCCTTTTCCGCCCCTCCTATGTATATTCAACACACTGTTCCTAATGATTAGATCAAACAGATTCACTGGGGTAGGGGATTAACACCCAAGCTGTATAATTAGCCATCCCAATAAACAAGGTAATCTCCATACATTGTATCATAATCTGTGTATCTAAACCCCAAAGTTGTATAACTGGCTATCACGGTGAGCAAGCTGACTTTCACACACTGTATGAGGATAGCGCTCTACAAGGGCAAAGTGTCTGAATCTAATAATAAAGATTTTTGTTATAAATCAGCAAGATAGCGGCGTGCTGTGCTGCCAACGCGCGTTACACTATCTTTTTCAAGGCAACCAGATAGAGCCTATAGTCAGTCTTTTATAGTCTGAGACTGCACCCCTAAAAGATGTCACTCCTAGAGACGTTTATAGCAACCAGGAAGTTCCTGGTTGATAGACAGGTCAGTTGACCAATAGAAAATCTTTTGTTGTTGTTCTTATTACATTTGGTCTCCGTTTTTTTCGGATCAGAGGATAAGGTGCCTGACTGTATATTGTAACTATATTATGGATTACTGATGTCAAAACGGTACCACTACATGTAAGTTAGTAGCAATTGATTTGCATGTGTATTCTGTGATGGTTATCGAGCCTCATTACTACTGGGAATCTCTATATAACATGCAGTTTTGATCCCTATAAAATGTACATTATTGCAAATTTTCTTAAACATATCTATTGAATCTGCCATCACAACCATGCCCTTACTGTAAAGAACCCCTTCCTTTGCTGGTTGTGAAATTTCCTCTCCTCTAACCTTAGGGGGTGACCATGTGTCCTGTGTATAGTCCTTGGGGTAAAAAGTTCCAATGAAAGTTCTCTGTATTGACCCCTAATGTATTTGTACATAGTAATCATACGCCTCTTTTCTAAAGTAAACATGCCTAAACTGGCTAACCTTTCCTCATAACTTAATGACTCCATACCCTTTATCAATTTTGTCACCCTTCTCTGAACCATTTCTAGTTCCAAATTATCTTTTTTATAGAGTGGTGCCCAGAACTGTACTGCATATTCAAGATGAGGTCTTACAGTGACAAACTACACTGTCTTCAATTGCATCTATGCCCCCTTTTATGCATGCCAATACTTTGTTTGCCCTTGCAGCTGCTGCTTGACATTGAGCACTATTGCTAAGTCTACTGTCTATGAGCACTCCTAAATCCTTTTCCATTATAGATTCTCCTAAATTAATTCCATTTCATTTATAGATTGCGTACTTGTTTTTGATCCCTGAACCTTACATTTATCTGTGTTAAACCTGATATTCCATTTGGCCGCCCAATCCTCCAGTTTATTTAAGTCCCTCTGTAGAGAAGCTACATCTGCAAAAATAGAAACTTTACTCTCTAAACCATCACCAAGGTCATTAATGAATATATTAAAAAGGAGTGGCCCCAGCACAGAATCTTGAGGTACTCCACGTAAGACTTTTGACCAATTAGAAAATGTTCCATTTATCACAACTCTCTGTTCCCTATTCTCTAACCAGTTTTCGATCCAAGTACAAATGTTGATTCCTAGACCCAGTTCCCTAATTTTGTAAACCAACCTCTTGTATATGGATTTCTATCTCATGTGGGATAGAGAATTCTTTAAGTAAACACCACATAAACGTAGGAGTATATTAACGGCACTGGTTCAATTCTCCGATCTCACCCAAACTATTCTATTCTGCCAATGAATTGTGGTTGTATCTATGTTGTTTTCATTCAGTATACACACATATAGACGAGTACTTAATACAGCATATACACAAGGCACAAAGTGGTTCCTTTGCATATATAAGTTATGTTCTACATGCAGAGTTTTTGCTATAATTTATTTCTGAGTCATTATGAAGAACATATTGTTATGTGCAGCAGAATTGAGGAACATTACAGATTTTGGCTGTGGCTTTGTGTGTAATAAACAGCTAGAAAATAGCATTTAGCCAGTAAGTTTCTTAAACCATTCAAGCCATACTTACCAACTCTACAATGTTGGTATCCGGAAGGCTGCGGGGGAGGTGGACGTCATGGGGGGCTGGCCTCCAAAATTTGCGTCATTTTGGACCCGCCCCCGTGACGTCATGACACAAAACGCGTCATTTGACAGCGGGGGGCGGGGCCAAACGCCACGATTCACCAGGAATCGCGGCGTTTGTGACCTAATTCTGCCCACTTCACTAGGAAGTGCGGGAGTCTCCCAGACATTCCGGGAGAGTTGGCAAGTATGATTCAAGCTGTTCTTTTAAATGTCCCATCCTCCTTCACTGAAATAGTTCAATAGTATTATGACCTGTATAGAACTATCTGCTTGCTAGAAAATCATATTTTAATTAGATGTGTTATAATCATTTGCTGGCGTTAAGCATTGCTTTGGACTGCAGTGGTTGTTAAAATAATATGTAAGGATACTTTGTGTTGATATTTACAACAATGCAGCAGATTTAAGATACTAAGCAAAACTTTCCACTAAAAGTGACACTCCAAGTCCAATTTTATTATATTTTTATATTGAGAACACTGGTTTAAAATTTGCATACTAGAGTATTTATTGTATATTGTATTTACGAGTATACACTTCTGTCTAAATATCACACATGGCTATAAACTGAGAAATATGTTTATTTACCATTAAATTATATAAAGCTATACTGGAGTGGTTTAATACAAGAACAAAAAACATAAGTGATCAATTCAAAGTCTAGACCTCAATCCCATTGAGAATCCCTGGAATGATTTGGAAATTGTAACTCTCCGTCTAACCTGATGGAACTTGAATATTACAAATACAATGGATGACAATTGCAGTGTTCACATGTGGACAGATGGTAGAGACTTACCCAGATAGGCTCACAGCTTTATTGCACCTAAAGGTTTTTCTATCAAGTATTTTACTTGTATTACAATAGATATAATTAACCCATTTTGTTTTATGATGTAAGAAAATGAGTAAAATGTGAAGAATATTTTTATAGTTTTATGTATTTGTTTTATATATACATATTTATTTTTGCACAAACATTGCCCTAAGGCAGATGATGCCCTGGTGGTCATAGCCCCTGCACCTAGGATAGTTATAGCCATGAGTTTATGCTCTATATACTAGAGAACATCTGTTTTTACTTTTTCTTCCTAGATTTTGTTGTGAAAGAAAATACATTTTAAATACATGTTACAAATTATTTTCAGCGTGAATTTTAAAAATTGATTTTACAGTTGCAAAACTAGAACAGTTTTATTCATCAGGACACTAATGCTGTATGTTAAAAGGTAAGAAGGGGTGTAACTTAAAAACAGACACACACACATACAAAAGTATGTTGTAATAAAAATGAATATTGAAAACTAGCAAATGATAAAGGACATATTGTATATGTGACACTATAAAGAGTGGAATTACAGCTGCAGCCAGGGCCATCTTTTCCATTGGGCACGATGGGCAGGTGCCCGGGGGCCCCACAAGCAAGGGGGCCCTATAGGCAGGGTTCTTAATTAGAATAAATAATCCTGCAAAAGAAAAAACCTGCAAAAAAAACCTTCAAGGGTCACTGAGCAAGTACATCTATCTGTCTCTATCTCTATATATTTATATCTGTATCTCTATATATCTCTCTATATATCTCTCTCTCTCTCTATATATATATATATATATATATATATATATATATATATATATATATGTAGGGGCCCCGGTGCACTGCTTTGCCCGAGGGCCCATAATGTTGTTAAGATGGCCCTGGCTGCAGCAATCCATTCAGTTGCTATGGAGCCGGGTGTTGAGGATAGTCCCCCTATGCTGGTCCATCCTCTATGAAGGCCTCTGCTCTCTTGTGTATGTGTAGGGGAGCTCAGCAGAGCAGAATTGGGCCCTATGTAGCATATAGACCAGCATGGATGAGCAAATCACAAATGTTGCGATGGAGCCCGGTGATTGCATGTTATGCCCCTAATTATAATCCAAAAATCCAAATTTTACTTTCATCAGTTATTTAAATGATATGAAATACTTCTCAACAATAGGAAGCACATTGTGATTTACTGACGCATTGTGTTTATTTCAAAGTGTTTATTTTCCTACATTACAACGCAGTCTACTGTACCTGAAAAGGTCCTGAACCATTTTGGCTTCTTATCCCAGAAGATGAAGAGATAGTAAACAGGTACACCAGTTAGGGTGATTGCAAAGCCAATCCCAGTGTTTATGGGGTCTGCATATAGTGACAAAGTAACCATAAGCAGACAGGCGAAGGAGAACAATGCTGGAATAATAATTGGCACCTGAAATAAAAACAAATTAAATAAACTAATTATCATTATGAATTGTACATACAAGATAAACGACTAGTTGGCTGCATCATGTTCATATTATATTTACATTGTTTTCCTTCACATAATCTTCTAGGAAGAACCGTTGAACAGTTTTATATTTTAGCTGCGCTAAGCAGTTGGGGGTAGGGGGGATATTTATTTAGTACATACAGGCTGGCAGACTAATAGGTGTAGCATCATTTTCATGTAAATGTGGACAGTAAGGTTAATAATATTTTGCCAATTGCATATACATATTGCTTATACTCTAAACCAACTTGAATGATTATTTATGGTCATTCCACAGGTGTTTAAAATAATCAATACCAAAAATGAGTTTGAAGCTAAAACTATGTAAATTTAATTCAAAATAATTCCAGCATAAATAAGCATGGCTTCCAGTAAAATAACTTGGCATACTATTGAAATATTAGCTTAGAGTATCATCATTCAAACGTACCGAAACTAAAGCTTAGATGAGAATATGCTACTATGTTAGTTTCAACCATCCTATGCTAGAACATTTTGTGAGCTAGCAATGGCCATCCTACATTAAAAAAATAAATATTTATGAATAAAGGCTATTTCTTCCTACTTATAAAGACCTGAAACCTACTTATAAAGCAAAAAAAAACAAAAATCAGTATCACATACGACATAACACAAACTTTTTGTCAACATTTCACAAAACTGTTTCCAGGGCCATTTCATATAAGTTCATATATAGTAGGGATGTGCACCGGCGACTTTTGAGGTCTCGTGTTTTGTGTTTTGGATCCGGATTTTCGTTATTTTTGAGGTTCGGATTTGTCTCGCAAAACACTTGACGAAAGGTCTCGGTTCGGATTTAAGGTATTGGATTCGGATTTTTTTTGAAAAAAACATAAAAAGTTTAAAAATCAAGTTTTTGGGCTTATTTTCACTCCTAGGCTATTATTAACCTCAATAACATTCAATAACAAGCATTTCCACTAATTTACAGTGTATTCTGAACACCTCACAATATAGTTATTAGTCCAAAACGTTGCAACAAGGTATCTTTCTGGACTGCGTAGAGGAGTGGGTCACCACAATATATTAAAAACCCTGAACTTTTATGAATCGCACCAATAAATGTACCTGGACTGCGTAGAGGAGTGGGTCACCACAATATATTAAAAACCCTGAACTTTTATGAATCGCACCAATAAATGTACCTGGACTGCGTAGAGGAGTGGGTCACCACAATATATATAATAAGAAAACCATCAACTTGTTTGATTCGCACCAATAAATGTACCTGGACTGCGTAGAGGAGTGGGTCACCACAATATATTAAAAACCCTGAACTTTTATGAATCGCACCAATAAATGTACCTGGACTGCGTAGAGGAGTGGGTCACCACAATATATTAAAAACCCTGAACTTTTATGAATCGCACCAATAAATGTACCTGGACTGCGTAGAGGAGTGGGTCACCACAATATCTTAAAAACCCTGAACTTTTATGAATCGCACCAATAAATGTACCTGGACTGCGTAGAGGAGTGGGTCACCACAATATATTAAAAACCCTGAACTTTTATGAATCGCACCAATAAATGTACCTGGACTGCGTAGAGGAGTGGGTCACCACAATATCTTAAAAACCCTGAACTTTTATGAATCGCACCAATAAATGTACCTGGACTGCGTAGAGGAGTGGGTCACCACAATATATTAAAAACCCTGAACTTTTATGAATCGCACCAATAAATGTACCTGGACTGCGTAGAGGAGTGGGTCACCACAATATCTTAAAAACCCTGAACTTTTATGAATCGCACCAATAAATGTACCTGGACTGCGTAGAGGAGTGGGTCACCACAATATATTAAAAACCCTGAACTTTTATGAATCGCACCAATAAATGTACCTGGACTGCGTAGAGGAGTGGGTCACCACAATATATTAAAAACCCTGAACTTTTATGAATCGCACCAATAAATGTACCTGGACTGCGTAGAGGAGTGGGTCACCACAATATATTAAAAACCCTGAACTTTTATGAATCGCACCAATAAATGTACCTGGACTGCGTAGAGGAGTGGGTCACCACAATATATATAATAAGAAAACCATCAACTTGTTTGATTCGCACCAATAAATGTACCTGGACTGCGTAGAGGAGTGGGTCACCACAATATATTAAAAACCCTGAACTTTTATGAATCGCACCAATAAATGTACCTGGACTGCGTAGAGGAGTGGGTCACCACAATATCTTAAAAACCCTGAACTTTTATGAATCGCACCAATAAATGTACCTGGACTGCGTAGAGGAGTGGGTCACCACAATATATTAAAAACCCTGAACTTTTATGAATCGCACCAATAAATGTACCTGGACTGCGTAGAGGAGTGGGTCACCACAATATCTTAAAAACCCTGAACTTTTATGAATCGCACCAATAAATGTACCTGGACTGCGTAGAGGAGTGGGTCACCACAATATATATAATAAGAAAACCATCAACTTGTTTGATTCGCACCAATAAATGTACCTGGACTGCGTAGAGGAGTGGGTCACCACAATATATTAAAAACCCTGAACTTTTATGAATCGCACCAATAAATGTACCTGGACTGCGTAGAGGAGTGGGCACTGGGCACCACAATAAAATATATAAAAAACCTTCAACAGGTCTGCATTACACTACACATACGGCTGCTCCTCCATCCTCTCCATCATATACATGTTGGAGTTTTAGCGTGTGACAACCTCTTGTTTTTGATAATGTCAGTGCATTTTGAATATTTTTCAATTTGCCCCACACCACTGAATGTACTTTATCTATGATACGCATCTATCTATCTTGACTGCGTAGTGTGGTGGCCCCGGTACACAATTTGGTACCGAGGCCACAATATAATTAAAAAACCCTCCACGTGTCAGAATTCCACCAAACAAGTATCTGGACTGCGTAGTGGGGTGGCCCCGGTACCCAACTTGATACCGGGGCCACAATAAAATAAATACACCCTCCACGTGTCAGAATTCCACCAAACAAGTATCTGGACTGCGTAGTGGGGTGGCCCCGGTACCCAACTTGATACCGGGGCCACAATAAAATAAATACACCCTCCACGTGTCAGAATTCCACCAAACAAGTATCTGGACTGCGTAGTGGGGTGGCCCCGGTACCCAACTTGATACCGGGGCCACAATAAAATAAATACACCCTCCACGTGTCAGAATTCCACCAAACAAGTATCTGGACTGCGTAGTGGGGTGGCCCCGGTACCCAACTTGATACCGGGGCCACAATAAAATAAATACACCCTCCACGTGTCAGAATTCCACCAAACAAGTATCTTGACTGCGTAGTGTGGTGGCCCCGGTACACAATTTGGTACCGAGGCCACAATATAATTTAAAAACCCTCCACGTGTCGGAATTCCACCAAACAAGTATCTGGACTGCATAGTGGGGTGGCCCCGGTACCCAATTTGATACCGGGGCCACATTACCTCCTCCAATTTCCAAGTGTAGTGTTTATAACATCTTAACACTACACTAATTCTAGCACGTCAAAACCTCTTGTTTTAAATAATGACAGGGCATTTAACTTTTGATTTAATTTATTGAATTTGTTGGCATTTTCTTTTACTTTTTGAACATGGCAAACGACTGTTGAATGGTCACATAATGCCAAAAAAAAAGGTGCAAGATGGAATTGTCCTTGGGCCCTCCCACCCACCCTTATGTTGTTGAAATAGGACATGCACACTTTAACAAACCAATCATTTCAGCGACAGGGCCTACCAAACAACTGTGGCTGAAATGATTGGTTTGTTTGGGCCCCCACACCAATAAAACAATTCATCTCTCCCTGTACAAACTAAACAGGCTCTACTGAGGAAAGATGTCGTCCTTATCCTCAACCTCTGATTCCTCTCCCCCTACAGTGTGTACTTCCTCCTCCTCACACATTATCAATTCATCCCCGCTGGACTCCACAACCACAGTCCCTCTGTACTGTCTGGAGGGCAGTGCTGTACTTCATTGAGGAATTGATTATTCATTTTTATAAACATCATTTTTTCAACGTTGTGAGGAAGCAACCTCCTTCGCCGCTCACTGACCAGGTTCCCCGCTGCACTAAAAACTCTTTCCGAGTACACACTGGAGGGGGGACAACTCAGTTAAAAAATAGAGCCAGTTTGTACAGGGGCTTCCAAACTGCCTTTTGGAGTTCTACCACGTCACTACCTCTAGTTAATTTAGATTGCAAGGCTTGTAAATATAAATACTTTGAAGATAAAAAAAAGCAGGCTGCACAGACTGTGGAGCTAGAAAGTGAAATTAAATGGACCACGTTACTTTGGTGGCTATCTATGCCCCCCCCCCCCCCGCCCTACACTTGTAGTTGAATATAAATAAAGCAGCCTGCATAGACTGTAGAACTAGCAATTCAAATATACAAAGAAATGGACAAAGGCAGTTTGGTATCTGTCTGCATCAGATCCCCTCTCCACTAGGAGTAAAACAGAAAACTTTTCAGCCGTTATATAATCTAGAATATAAATAGAAATTGAGAAATGCAATTTGGTATCTGTCTGCATCATAATCATCAACATCCTCCTCAGCACCAGCTACATCAATATCCTCCTCCCAGTGCACAACATTCACACCTTCATTAGCCAAATCTGTAACTGGACTGTGGGTGATCCTTCCAGCATATGCAGAGGGCGTGCTGCAAATGCTGGATGGAGTCACCTCTTCCCGTACAGTGATGGGAAGGTCAGGGTTCACAACCAACAACACCCTTGGACTCGCCTTGGGGATTTGTGATGTCATCTGTTTAGAAGGCAGAGTTCTTTGCTGTTTTGTTGTTGTTGCTGACAGCATAACTCTCTTAAATTTTTTGTAGGGGGGGGGAGGAGGGCTTTGATCCTTGGGTGAAGTTGGACCACTAGTCATGAACACGGGACAGGGCCTAAGCCGTTCCTTGCCACTACTTGTCGTAATTGGCATATTGCCAACTTTACGTTTCTCCTCAGATGATTTTAAGTTTCTTTTTTTGCTGTTTTTTGAGAACTTGGGCTTTTTGGATTTTACATGCCCTGTACTAGGAGATTGGGCATCATGCTTGCCAGACGACGTTGATGGCATTTCATCGTCTATGTCATGACTAGTGGCAGCAGCTTCAGCATTAGGAGGAAGTGGGTCTTGATCTTTCCCTACTTTATCCTCCAAATTTTTGCTCTCCATTATATGTAGCACAAGATACTGCAGAATGTGTGAACTTGGTAATATTGCAGTACCAATGGACTTATAATGCTGGATTGGTTTTGCAAATTTGGTTATAATTATTATATTTTTTTATTTTTTTTTAATTTTTTATTTTTTTTTACTTTTTTTTTATTTTTTACAAACTTGGGAATAATGGGGAAATAACTATGCCCTTAGAAGCACAGAGCACAGGACACAGCACCACTGGACTGAACAGGACACGGCACAGGACCCAGCAGCACTACGGAACTCAGCAGAACAGAGCACAGGACACAGCACCACTGGACTGATACTGCAGAATGTGTAAACTTTGTAATATTGCAGTACCACTGGACTTTTACTGCTGAATGTGTGAACTTGGTAATATTGCAGTACCAATGGACTTATAATGCTGGATTGGTTTTGCAAATTTGGTTATAATTATTATATATTTTTTTTTTTTTTTAATTTTTAATTTTTTTTTACTTTTTTTTTATTTTTTACAAACTTGGGAATAATGGGGAAATAACTATGCCCTTAGAAGCACAGAGCACAGGACACAGCACCACTGGACTGAACAGGACACGGCACAGGACCCAGCAGCACTACGGAACTCAGCAGGACAGAGCACAGGACACAGCACCACTGGACTGATACTGCAGAATGTGTAAACTTTGTAATATTGCAGTACCACTGGACTTTTACTGCTGAATGTGTGAACTTGGTAATATTGCAGTACCAATGGACTTATAATGCTGGATTGGTTTTGCAAATTTGGTTATAATTATTATATTTTTTTTTTTTTTTTTAATTTTTTATTTTTTTTTACTTTTTTTTTATTTTTTACAAACTTGGGAATAATGGGGAAATAACTATGCCCTTAGAAGCACAGAGCACAGGACACAGCACCACTGGACTGAACAGGACACGGCACAGGACCCAGCAGCACTACGGAACTCAGCAGGACAGAGCACAGGACACAGCACCACTGGACTGATACTGCAGAATGTGTAAACTTTGTAATATTGCAGTACCACTGGACTTTTACTGCTGAATGTGTGAACTTGGTAATATTGCAGTACCAATGGGCTTATACTGCAGGATTGGTTGTGAAAATTTTGTGGTAATTAAAAAATATTAAAGTAGTTTTTGGTATTTTATAAAAAAAACTTTTTTTTATTTTTTTAAACACAGGGGAATATTGGGGAAATAACTATGCCCTTAGAAGCACAGAGCACAGGACACAGCACCACTGGACTGAACAGGACACAGCACAGGACCCAGCAGCACCACTGACCTCAGAAGGACAGAGCACAGCACACAGCACCACTGGACTGATACTGCAGAACACAGCACAGCACAGCACAGCACAGCACTAAACAGCACAGCACTAAACAGCACAGAACTAAACAGCACAGAACTAAACAGCACAGAGGACCACCTAACACACCCTCCCTCTACCCTGATCAATGCCCGAGTGAAGATGGCGGCGACTAGCGGGGAATTTATAGGATCCGAGTATCGCGAGATCCGACAACGGGATTATGAGTCAGAGCCTCAGTTTCACTTTTGAATTTGGCGCCAATACCCGGATCTGTCTCGGATCCGACTCGGATCCGCAACGTTCGGGTGGGCTCGGATTTCAGAAATCCGAGCGCGCTCATCCCTAATATATAGCCATGTTGTCGGTTACAGTTGCACACAGTGAAGTCTATATTTTAGTTGGTGATACACAATCTTCTTAAATTTCCTGTGACACTGAGAAAGGATCAGTGCGGCATATCAAGATTAATGTCAGACAGACAGAGAGGTGAGTGTACCTTGAAAGGGCGATGCATCTCAGGTCGTTTGTATCGTAGATAAAGGAGTCCAACAACAGCCATACCAATAAAAAGCCATCGAGCAAAGCTAAGAAAATTAAGGAGGCTGTAGACATCTCCAATGAAAAGCATTATCATTGTTAGTGGATACTGCAAAATACAAGATCTTTTTTTTAATGAATACACTATGGTATAAGGAAATATTCACAGACATGTTTAAAAACAAAAGGTTTATATTTTAAATGAGTTTTCATTTTTAAACAAAAATATCGTGTTAACTTTTTTGCCTTTTATGCGTAGTTTAAAGATTTGTATATCATGCTTATTAAATCTGTTAAATGATAAGTATAATTGAATTACAGAAGTGTTTGGATGATTGCCATTACATATATAAGTATGTAGCCATGTGGTGCAGACTGGAGGAAGTTTAGCTTCATTAACAAAAGAGGATGTTGTTTAACTGCCCAAGTTAATATTTAATTGATTTCTATAAGGATTATACATATGTAGACACCTTTGTTCCAAAAGGAAATTTTTTTTATTTAAGCAAACTTAAAATTAGCACTAGAAATGGAGTTTAACAAATAGCTTCAGAGACATGGAAACCCAGATACCTAAAATCTGTGTTCTCTTCAGATATCCAATTGGAATAAGTGTAAATTTTTTGTAACTAGCAGCTAGTAATAGGATATGGTTAACTCTCCTCTAGTTTCCATTATTTATCATTCTCCAGAGAGAATGGGGGAGGTGGAATAGAAATATTTTTCACTCTCTAATGCTTTAATGGGTTAAGATGCTTATTACAACTGTATTTCAATTGTAAAAGAATACATTTATATAAACAGTACTTCGGTATATAAAGCTATATAACAAAGGTAAGAGGAATTTGCTATACAGAAGTAAACTTGATGCAAATTGGAAATGTTTATGGGTCCATTTTAAAATGTGCTCACTGATCATGCTGATACAATGGACAACAAAATATTCTGCATTATGATGTTCGGCCATTGGTAAAATTTAATACTGAAATCTATGAATGGCCACAGACTGGGGATGCTTATGGTATTATCCTACTTAAGAGAATAGAAGATCAATAGAAGGCAGTGATCCAGTCTATTATGTGAGCCCGTCTGTGCTCAGGTAGTGCTAGCCTTGAAATCTGAACTTTCGTGGTCCCTGAGTAGCAGAGATGAGAAGCACTCAGCTCTAGAAATAAAACCTGTTAAGGCATTACAATAACATTGAAGGATAGGAAACAATATATTTGTATACAAGCCAACAGGGACTTGTAGTTGTTTGCTCAACTTTGGGTTGAAATCATGCCCATGCTAAATAAACCATTTGAACCACTGATAAGATACTTTACTACTGAGACCTACATCCCACTCAAACTGGTGTCATTCAAACAGAAATATTATTGAATGAGTAACTACAACTTAATTTTTTTAAAAAAAACAGTATAATCTACATTGAGGAGCCAAGACGTTAATGCTTTCTACTGCACGATTGTTTTCCAAATTCTACCCAGAATGTTGTCTAGGTGTGCCATGGTGTAGTCAATAATAGTAAATTACAAAGTAGCAAAAATGAGTGAGCACAGTACAAATCCAGTTTCATATGAATGCACAAATTTTTACCGGAAGTGCAAAGAGAAGCTCAACTAAATGACAGTGGCTGCATGAAGGGCAGAGACTGGGCTGAGTTGATATTCCTTGCTGAATATGGAGTAGGCATGCTTGGGCACTCGGTATTGCACAGGGGCGAACAGAGGATTGTCGGGGGGGGGTTCCCCCCTACCCAAAAAAAACAAACACCCCCCGCGAGAGCTGCTGTATACAATACAGCACCGCCGCGGACGCTTCTTTGACAGCGCCGCGGCTGCTGTATAGGACAGTGCAGCTATAGCAACCACTTAGTTAGCGCAGGGGGGGGTTTCTGGAGACTCAGAAACCCCCCCTGCGTGCGCCACTGTTGCATCCATATGCAAAAACAATATTTCCTGTTGCCGACAAAATATTTAAGTGAGCTTCAGCTGGTGATGGAGGGAACACATTTGTGGGGGCATTCTTTGGCTAGTAAGTGGTTAAATAAGGACTGGGTACTTGGAGATGGTGGATATCAGGCTTCTCCTATACATTTAATGGGGCACCTTTTGCACTTTCCAGGTATACTTTTTATGAAAAAGACATCTATAGGCAGAATTGTTCCAATTCATTACAAACATTCAACTGTAAGTCAACATGTGTGTTTATGTTCTCTATTATTATTATTATTAATAATATTTATTTATAAGGCGCTACAAGGCATCCGCAGCGCCGTACAGAGACAAACAAAATCACAATACAATGGGAGACAGCACAGTACAGTAAACACAGCAACTCAGTACGCTCAATGCACAGCTAGAGAGGGCGGGGAAGGGGGAGGTAGGATCCGAAAACGACGGGGCCCAAGAAGGGGGGCGCGGAAGACAGGGAGACCCCCAGGGGGGAGGAGGGAGCGAAAGTGGACGTGGGGTGGAGGACCTTTGAGGAGGAGGGCTAAGTAGCTGGAGAGCAGAGTTAGAAGTGGTGGAAACAGGAGGAGAGATGGCCCTGCTCAGAGGAGCGTACAATCTAAGGGGAGGGGTGGACAGACAGAGAGACGCAGGGGAGAGAGGGAGAGTAGGGGGACAGAGGCAGAAGATAAGGTAGGAAGTTAAGTGGGAGACAGAAAGGCTTTAAGAAAAAGGTGGGTTTTTAGGGCCCGTTTGAAGCTGGACAGATTAGGGGAAGTTCTGATGGAGGGAGGGAGCTTGTTCCAGTGGAGGGGGGCAGCGCGGGCGAAGTCTTGGATACGCGCGTGGGAGGAGGTTATAAGGGGGGAAGAGAGGCGACGGTCAGAGGCAGAACGGAGAGGGCGGGATGGAGCATGAATAGAGAGGAGGGTGGAGATGTAGGGCGCAGTGGAGTTGGCGAGGGCCTTGTAGGTGAGTGTGAGGAGCTTAAAGAGGATTCTGAAGGGGAATGGGAGCCAGTGAAGGGCTAGGTAGAGGGGGGAGACAAAAGAGGAGCGGCGAGAGAGGAAAATAAGCCTAGCTGCAGTGTTAAGAACGGATCGAAGGGGATCGAGATGAGAGTGGGGGAGGCCAGTGAGGAGGAGGTTGCAGTAGTCCAGGCGGGAGATGATCAGAGAGTGGATAAGGCATTTGGTGGCATCTTGGGAGAGGAAGGGCCGGATGCGAGCGATGTTGCGCAGCTGGAAGCGGCAGGATTTAGCAAGAGAGAGGATGTGGGGGCCAAAGGAGAGAGAGGAGTCGAGGATGACACCAAGGCAGCGAAGTTGGGGGACAGGGGAGATAGAGGTGTTGTCGACAGTGATGGAGAGGTCAGAAGGGGATGGGGTATGAGAGGGAGGAAAAACTATGAGCTCAGTTTTGGCAAGGTTAAGTTTGAGGAATCGAGAGGACATCCAGGAGGAGATGGCAGAGAGGCAGGCGGACACCCTAGAGAGGAGGGAGGGAGAAAGATCAGGAGAGGAGAGGTATAGTTGAGTGTCGTCAGCGTAAAGGTGGTAGCTGAAGCCGAAGGAGCTGATGAGTTCACCCAGGGAGGAGGTGTATAGAGAGAAGAGTAAGGGTCCCAGAACAGAGCCCTGAGGGACCCCGACTGAGAGACCCAGAGGTGGTGACAGAGAAGGAACGGTGAGTAAGGTAAGAGGTGAACCAGGACAGGACTGGGCCGGAGAGGCCGAAAGACTGGAGGGTGTGAAGGAGGAGGGGGTGGTCAACGGTGTCAAAGGCTGCAGAGAGGTCAAGGAGGATGAGAAGGGAGAAGTGGCCACTGGCTTTTGCAGAGAGGAGGTCATTGGTGACTTTAGCCAGGGCAGTTTCAGTGGAGTGGAGGGGGCGGAAACCAGACTGGAGAGGATCAAGGAGGGAGTATTCAGAAAGGTAGGAGGTGAGACGGCTGCAGACGAGCCTCTCAAGAATTTTGGAGGCAAAAGGGAGAAGAGATATGGGGCGATAGTTCGAGAGAGAAGTGGGGTCGAGATTAGGTTTCTTAAGAATGGGGGATACGAGAGCATGTTTGAAGGAGGAGGGGAAGATGCCAGTGGAGAGGGAGAGATTAAAGAGGTGAGCGAGGTGGGAGCAGGTGGTGGGGGAAAGGGAGCGAAGAAGGTGGGAGGGGATGGGATCCAGGGGGCAGGTAGTGGGGGGGAAGAACATATAAGAACATATATCTATAAGAACATGTAATGACGAAATAAAAAAGCATCAACACTAACATTAATTTATACAGTGCCTGGAAATTCCATAGGGCAAAATAGGGTCATGAACTTATATGTGCACTAATATTATATGCTGCCATAAGCCAAATTGATGAAATGGGACTTTGGGGGAAATATCTACATCGACAATTTGAGGAGCAACTGAAAATCAGTGTATGTATCCGCTTTCAATGTCCTACTTGGTATTGTTTATTCACAGATTCATCGTCCTTTCAAAACTTAATATAAATGCTGAATTGGAAAAAAATACTGAAATTCATCCTTTGAATCAGCAGGGGCATTCATAAGGATATAAAATGCCATTTGGAGAACTGATTAAGCTTTTGTTACTGGTACTTTTTGCCTCAGATATTACACAAGATATATCTATTCTATTCAGATATGTTTTGGAGAAATGGTGGTGTCACACGTCGGTCCCATAGACAGGTACCGGCGTTGTTACCTTCTTCCTGTAAGCAGTGATTAAGATTACTAACTCCATTATCCAGGCATCATCTGTATTTGGTTCTGCGCATGTGCTACCTATTACCCTCACTCATGACCTCCTACCTGTTCCCATTGGTTCTAAGTATTTTGGAGCACTATTTAAACCTCCCATTGTCCCTCTGTCCAATGCCTGTTCTTCGAGTTACTCACTCTCTCTATAGGATTTGGCTTCCCTTAGTCTGACTCTCCCATTGTGGCTTGCTCGAATCTCCTGGATCATCTGAACTCCTCTCTGCTGTTGCTGTTAACGAACTGCCTGTTGCACCTGTACTCATTGCTGCTGCTCTGAAATCACCATCTACGGATTAGCTAGTTCAACGCCACTGCTGCTTCTCCATTAGAACTGCCGCTGTACCAGTAACTCACCTCTCGCTCTGAATCACCATTCACGGTTCAGCTAAGTTCTATTCCTCCGTTACTCCTGTATATTGAACTGCTGTTAACGAACTGCCTGTTGCACCTGTACTCATTGCTGCTGCTCTGAAATCACCATCTACGGATCAGATAGTTCAACGCCACCTCTGCTTCTACGCTAGAACTGCCGCTGTACCAGTAACTCACTCTTTGTTCTGAATCACCATTCACGGATCAGCTAAGTTCTATTCCTCCGTTACTTTCATATATTGAACTGTCACTGTACCAGTAACTCACCTGTTGCTTGAATCATCATTTATGGATCAGCTGAGTTCTATTTCATGTCTGCCTCTGTTTGAACTGCCACTGTGTCAATGAATCGCTTGCTTTGCTCTGAGTTATTTCCTACGAATCAGCTGATTTCTACTTCACTACTATTCTTGTCTGAACTGCAGCTGTACCAGTGATTCACCTACTATACTCTGAATTACCATTATGGATCAGCTAGTTCTATCTTAGTTACTGCTATCGTTGAACTGTTGCTGTATTAGTGATCTCCTGCAGTCATTTTGAGTTATCATCAACGCATCAAGCAAAGTTTCACTCCATTACTGTTTAAATTGAACTGTTGCGGTATCAGTGATTCTTCTGCTGTTGCCCTGAGTTACTAAATATGGATCAGTTAGTTATACATCATCATTACCTCCATCTGAACTGTTGCTGTATTAGTTTATCTGCTGTTGCTCCGAGTTGCTAACTACAGATCTGCCAACCCTAGTCCGTTACCTCTTCATTGCAACTGTATTGTGTCAGCATTCATCTGTAGTTGTCCTGGCGTATCATCTATATCTCAGTTATCATGCTCCAGTGTTGCCTTCATTTGTATTGCCACTGAACCAGGGACTATCAAGCTCTTGCTTCCAGGATCTCTCTGACTGTCTGTACCAACCTGTTGTTTCAAGCTCCACTATCACTCAGCCAGCATTCATTCAGAAGGCTGCGACTCGCAGGATAGAAGCAGCAAAGTCCATACCCTCTTTCGGGGGTCACTGGCCAAATCCTCCTACTCGTTAGACTATGCGCTCCAGAGTGAGTTCTACTCTTTGGCAGGGACAAGGGATCCACTAAACATTATTCAGATTCGTGACACATGGTCAAATTGGTGGCTTTCAGCAAATTTAGTGACTATAAATAAAAGTGGGTTCTACAGTGGTTGGACAATGAATTAGGAATTTTTATACTTTTTTTTAAGCTTTTGTTAAAGAGGTTTTATTTTGGATGAAGACAATTTATTAATATGAAAATATTTACATTGTTTTATCTTATTTTAGTATATTGTTTATATTTGATATGGTTTTATTATGTCAACTGGATCCTTGCGTGTGAGCTGATGACAGGGATATGAACAGGAATGAAGGAGTTAATTCAAAGAACAGATGTTTCTAATCAGAGATGGTGAACAAAGACTTGTAAGAATTTCTCCAAAATCTCCATTGAATCCAGGGGAGCAAAAAGGACCAAGACACGCCTATAGGCCATCTCAGCCAATTGTAATATGACATTTGTGTATTGTAATACAACCTACTTTTGTTACTGATAAAAACTGTCTGGTCTGAGACTGAAATTGATAGTGATATTATCACAGCGCAAGCTTTTCTTTTGTAAATAGGAGATGTCGACTGAGTGGGTGTCTGAGAGAGCACCAGCACAGCAAAATTCACCAGCCCTACAAGCTTTAAAGCATCGCACTCCAGCTCCAAATCAGGCGACCCAGGACCCCATACCAGAGGCCTGCACTGGACCATCCACTCTGATGCGCTGCTACGAGGACAAGTCTGTGTCCAATGAGGATTCACACTAGTCTAATGCGCCAGAGGTGAGGGAAGTAGTGTAAAAGTTAGATGTGGTAGCTGGGGGGGGAGGTGCTCTCCAACATACATAGAGGGGCACCTAGATGTGCTTTGGAAGGGAGACAGAGGATTCCCCAGCAGCAAAGAATTAACGGAGACCCCACATTTGCCTGCCACTGGGCAGTTATCCCTTGAGTGTTTATGGGAGGGGGGATTGGATCTTTGGGAGCAAGAAGAGGACAAGAACCACCAAAGTTTTCCTGCGACTTGGCAGTTGTCCCTTGAGTGTTTGGGGGAGGAGGGGTTGGATCTTTGCCAGAAACAACCAAACAAGGAGTCTCAAAGTTTTCTGGACCCTGGGCAGTTTTCACTCGATTATGTGGGGGAAGGGAGCACAGTCTCCAAAAACAGAGGACATGCAATGGGCTATTTAAGGGTGGACAAGGCTCCCAAGGGATGTTGGACTACAACTCTCCTACTATCGATGTGTGTACAGGAGTGGCATAGTTTAATTGTTGTCTCATCTTATGACACAGGGAAGCATGAAGCCCCACTCCAGCTGGATGGAATGATATGCACGCAGCTGTGGGACCCTGGTGGGAGATTGAGGAACTGTGTACTGGTGTATACCTTATCATCAGACCCAAGTGAAACCACAGCAGGCTAGTGACTTTGGACTTGGGGGAGAAAGGTGCAAGATCTGGTTTTGAGTTGTCGTTCTCTGCTAGAGTCTACATATGCAGCTGAGAGAGATCCATGGGTCATCAAGTCTGGACAGCCAGGTGATTGTAGCTCCTTAAACTAGTGGGGTAAGAGGTAGATAATGTGTAAACCTGTCTGGCATTTATTTCCTGTGTGTATATAATATTCTAGTGTTGTTTTTATTCTAATTAAAGTACCATTGTACTTTTCTAACCGCATTTGCTTGAGTGACTATACATATCATAGAAGGTACTGGGTAGACTTCCCTGGCATAGGAAGGCACCTGTGGGTGGCCAGCAGCGTGAAGTGGGTAGCATTGGGCCAGAAAACCCGGTATCTTCACAATCTCTTTTGAAGTAAACTAGAGGGACTACAGTCACTCTCAGCTTCATATAATAGGGGGAAAGGTCTTTTGGAATGGAGACCCCAAATTTCTATATATGATGGGCATGTGAAAAATAAGGGTTTGTCCAAAATTGTTCTTGCAAATGTAAATTAATAGTAATCAAAATATCTCATAAAATGTAAAAAATTCATAAACTTACGTATGTATTCACATGTAGATTTATATTTCAGATGGGGCATTGCGTTATGCCTTGTTCACTAGGTGGTGAACACAGCTTAAGCAGCCTTGATTCAGGGATCAATATATCACTATGACAAATGCCCTGTCAGTATTCTCAGTACTCCTTTCAAGCACCCAATAGATTAGAATCTGTAAGAAGTACAGGACCTTATGCTGCATTTTTCAAATTGATCTATTGATCTCTATTTGGAAAACTGCGTTCACCAATGACTAAACAAAGCACAGGCCAATGCAATATGTGTACATGTAAAGCCTTAGGAATAAGGAATAACAACAATAGTTAAAATTGTTATTTAGCTTACCAAAGCAATAACAGCTGGTAATGGAGTATGCTTGTGTACATGAATCATAGAGAGGATCTCTGGAAGGTGACCCTCTCGGGATGCAACGTAGAACATCCTAATGGAATAAATATTGAATAATGCATTTATTTTAACAGTATTTATTGCTGTTTACCTGAGTATGCTCATATATTATCAACAATGGAACACTGATATATTATGTTATCATTAAAATAAAAATAGAATCTATGTTGTTTGTTTTGTATTGCATAAATCGTTTACAATATACATATACTGCTTATTTGACCTAGAGATGGACTAATGGCTCCATTGAGCACCTTTCACTTTAAGCACTCACCTTGTCACATACCTGTAACTGCACTACGTTACCATAGCAACATTATGGAGAGGACAAAGCTAGTGCACAACATCTGACACCTTCATCCCTTTAGAAGGTGGCAGACCACACCATCAATATGTAATAAGTGACACTCCTTCAATGCAGAAGGTGTTATGATCAACATTGTAGTATGTAAGCTAGTTTATTATATCCTTGGCCAATAAACCTAATAGCATTGAAGCCGTGTTATCTAAAGCTGTCCAATGAGACAATAAATACATCACAAAATCTATACACACAGGGCCTCATTTAGAGTCGGACGCAAAGTCCGTTTTAGGCGCATCGACCACAAAACCACTATCACGCATGTGCAGCAAGCACCATATCCGCCTGCATCTCGGACGCAATTTATACTTGCACAGCTTGCGGCTTAGTACGAGGGAAAAGTCAGAATGCAGAATTGCGAAGGCGTGAACTTGTATAATATAGACACAGGGGGTGTGACCCCGTAAGTAAATCCTGGACGCAGTAAGGCGCAGACGCAACACACGTCAAAACAGGGCTAAAAATGTGCGGCAGGAATTAGGTGGCGCAAGTAGTTAGCTAGCTGCACAAACTGCTCGCAGCTCGGTAGGGTATTACGATTGGGACGCAACTTGGGTTGCATCCCACTCATAATACCCTACCAAGCTGCGGCACACTCCCTGTCCTGCACACCTTAGACGCACATTGCGTCCTACTCTAAATGAGGAACACAGTGTCATTTTGGTTGGTCAGATTGACAAACATGATCATATGTGGGATACAAGACTATCACCACACCCTATCAAAATGTAATCATATTGAGTTGGGTTTAATCTAAAACATATGTGCAGTTTGACAGAGAGAAGTGCAGATAACAATGCTTGTGGCAGAACAACTTTCTATCTACAGAACAACAGATCACTGGAGTTTTGCCACGTAGCTAAGTTCCTCATTGATCTGATTAATTAGTCATGCTGGTAGTGCTGAATGGATGGATCAAAGCATTTGGCACTAATAAACTTGAATTTATCATTATCATTGGCTAACTCTTTATAAGCTTGTAACACTACATAATTAATAAACAAAAAAAATAGAATAGGTGCATGTAGCTGTTTCAATAATGACAATTTGTTTTAACTGATGATGACTAGAGAAATACACATCTCCTAAAGATTTGTGTCAGGTATCAGAAGAAATCTTGAGCTCTATAAAGTGCTTGATCTATTGCAGAGAAGACAAATGAAAAGTATAGAAAGTCAAAACTTAATATATATCCTTAATAGATATCCTTTATGCTACAGTAAAATAAATTTGATAAGTGTATAGTATAAGCCGACAGCAGTCCAATAATAGCATGTTATAACAATAGGCCGGCACTATTTTCTGTCAGGGACTGACTGCAACTTTACAAAACTTGTTATGGCCCCATGTTAAAATATAGATGTATGCATGGCCGTTCTTGTTGGGAAACCTGGATATAATTCCTTTGCTATTTTGTACTTCTCTTAATAAATGCAAATATTATTATTATTACAATTACTGTTGTTATTATTATCATCTCACCTGGACACAGAAAAAATACCACTGTTTACGGAGCCAAAGCAGGATAAAGCAACAAAGATGGGAACAACCAGTGAGAAGTTTCCCAGGAGACGTTCTGCAAATGTCTAAAAGGAATTTTTGGGTGAGAAAGTTTTACTCATACCTAGTTTTTTTCCATTTTACTGATGCTTACAGCAGAAGCAATCCTAACAAAGTTTTAACAAATATTGACTTACTTGACACTTCCCGACTCGACACCTCCATTCTGCACAAGATCTGCGTCTCTCTTCCACGCTCATTACATTCTCCCATTCCCAGTTACAGGACTTTTTTCAGGCTGCTCCCACTCTGTGGATTTCCCTCCCTCGCACAGTAAGACTTTCCTCTAGTCTTCAAACCTTCAATCATTCTCTGAAAACCCACCTCTTCAGGCAAGCTTATGGTATTCCTCAACCCCATCTTAATCTCCTTAGGTTACCCTATTACCACCCTCTACAAAGCTTACACAAGACAACAACCCTCTGGCCAACATTGGTGTGTGACTGATCGCGCAGCACACTCAATACTTTTTACCCTTGCATTCTAGCTGGTCTAATGTGCAATATCATGTAGCACATACCTTTGTGTTTCAAACTCCCATTGTCCCATAGATTGTAAGCTTGCGAGCAGGGTTATCTTTCCTCTCTGTCTGTATGTATTACCCAGTATTGTTTCATTAATGTTTGCTCCCAATTGTAAAGCGTTACGGAATTTGCTGGCACTATATAAATAAATGATGATGATGACTTACTTTGATTAAAGTATTGTACTATTCTTTTAAATTTAACAAGTGTGCTTTCAAACTGTCCCTATCCTTTACCTTTGGTACTTCTTGTACCTCTATGTCCCCTATGCTGGATTCCTTAAATCTTTTCCAAGTTGTTAAAATCAGCACAATCCTATCTTCAATGTACATGATTGAGTTATAGTACTTTTTGGTATCTGTAATTTTTATAGCATTTTATTTTGTTTACACAGACTATAAAGATTAATTTCATTAAAGACATATTTTACTTAACATCTCCACTCCCTCCAACTAGTAAAATTGTGGAATTTTATGCCAGGGGAGCTAATTGTATTACCGTTAATTAAAAACAGCATTAAAATTACCATACTAACAGTAATACTGTGCACTTTTACGATAGTAACCATAATAGTGCACAGGCCTCATTATAACGTGGCTGAATTGAATTGGCCCCATATTGTACTATATCAGTTTGTAATACAGGTTCTTTCCAGTCAATGTTAGAAACAGTTCTTTTTAGTCAATGTTAGAAACAGACACAGCAGTGGTGAAGTTGGAGAAAATATGCTTTGAGCATTTGTTTTGTAGGAGAACCTGTGCCAGCTTTTAATGGGGGCGATGTGGAGATGAGCATTGATGGTGATACAGAGTTGGACACAGGTTGAATATCATTTACACTCAAAGTAGGTGTCTGTAAATATAGCGTATTTATGCTCGTATGCAGAGTCATAGGTATCTCAAGGTGTAGCCAGCTCTGCACCATCAGAATAGATGCTAGGTTTACATCTGGCTTATTTCAAACATCCACCCACATGCTTACAACCATACAACCAGGTCATGAGCACAAGAAAAGTTTGCTAGCATTTGTTTTGACAGCGAAAAACACATTTGCTTTTAGGCTTCAAATAATACAGCAGATATAATACTCCTCACAAGTGAATGAAAGCAAAAAATATATTTTTACAAATACACCCACAAAATCCTATACTATGGTTCCGTGTATGTGTATTTGGGTGTTAAATATACTGTGTAATATGCTGATGCTTTATAAATAAAAGATAATATTAGTAATAATATTAAGACTCAATTTCCACATGATGAAATATGCAAAAAATGTTGTAGTCTCACATGATACAAGTTAAATACATTGTGGAACAGTTTATAAAATACTGCTCATCTCTACTTACATTATGCTTAAAAATCCATATTTTCATATACATGTATCAAGATCTATAGAAACTTACAGTACAAAAGCTCAATTAAAAAAAGAAAATATGTTGATTTGTCAAACACGTTTGGATTGTGCCCTTTCCCATATAATGCATTGACAGTGTTGTTGTGTGGGAGAGATTGATGCAAAATTTAATCACTATGCACTTAATTTTTACACTTTGTATCTGTCAGTGGTTTTGTTTATTGCTAACAAAATTTCATTACTAGGAAAAAAGTAAAGGTCAAGATTTGAAAAATGAACTGTTGTAATACTGTAGAATTTAGTCTTAGTTACTTAATTTATGAAAGTGCCTGTTAGTAAAACAGCATTTAAAACTGTTTTGATAATATGATAAAAGTAAATAAGTGTATTCTTTTTTCTGTTTTTTTAGTGTTAATGTTAGATTTTTTTCTGTTTTTATCATATTGTAAATGTACAAAGAACCTTATAAATGGTGGTGAATTGTATTGTGTATATATGTATATATGTTTATAAAGAATGATAGATCTTACATATAAATTTACTGTACATTATTAGGGAAATTATAAATTGCAGAAGAGTTCCACTAACTGTATAAAAGTTGTTATGGTCATAGAACTTTGAGACAACATCTAATAAGGTTATAATTTACACAAGAGTGTCTATCTGTCACGAGCCGCGGCGGTACTCACAGCCGCCGCGGCTCGCTTCTGGCTCCCCCTGGCGTCCCGGCCGTCACCTTGACGACCGAGACGTCATTTCCTCTTCCTGCCCGGCCGTCGCCAAGGCAACCGCCGGACGCCTCTTCAGTAGCGATGCGTCCCGGCAGGGCTAGAAGCCGGGCGCATGCGCGCAATAGACAGCCTGTGGGCTGATTGAATGAAGGGGGCTGAACTACAGGACATTAACCTGCAACTGTGTGTATTTCAGGGACAAGCCCTGATTGGTCCTGCTCTGTACCAGCAATTACTCTGCAGGTGTGTATACAAGTTCTGATTGGTCTATGCCTGTATTTAAGGCAATGAGGTCTGCTGCCTCATTGCCGGTTATAGCTTCTGTTGCCCGTCTGCTGACCTGCTCTGTGCCTTGTTCCTGCCTGTTGGACTTTCTGCTGATTACCCGTGTATGACCCTTTGCCTGGATTTGGACTTTGCTTGTGTATCTCGTGACCCTGACCTCTGGCCTGTTGACCGATCTTCCTGTCTGCTCGTGACCCTTGACCTCGGCTTGTTAATTGGAATTGCTATCTGCTGCCGGCCCTTGACCTCTGCTTGGACTTCACTCCATTTGCCTGGGTTCTCCCCAGCCGGTACACACTTCACGACCCTCTGTCAGTCTGCAGCCCAGTCTGTCCCCACCATCAGGGGCTCCAGTGAACACCTGATTGGCAGAGTAGACTCCGGGTTGTGTTGTGCCGGCTGGAGGGGTTCATAACACTATCATACCACGTATACTTGGTGCCTGGTGACAAAAGCTAATCAGTGCTTATTAAGAACTTTAACATATTAAAAAATATACATGTAGTCTACTGTAGTTAACAAGGACATATCCAAGGTCTGTGTCATGTGTAAACGTGTGATATGATACATATTCCCCTAACATATCATAAAGGGCATTTCCAATTCTAGGACTATTAGATATCCATATTGGGCATTAAGTCTTGGAATGTTAGAGAAATGAAGCAGTGGCATGACACAATAAGGGGGCAATGACGGCGGTAGTATTCTGTAGTGGCCAGCTCAGCTCAATGACTCCTCCTAAATGGTTTTACAGGTGCACAAAGATGAAGGCTCTAAGGGCAGGGGTAAATACTATACCAAGTGGAGAAGTCATTACCATAGTTTTAACTATTACACATATGTTAAAGTACAGCAAACATTAACAATATCTCAAATTACTGCTCAAATCTTAAAATACTATCACATTTGACTTTCCTACTTCCTTACCACAGCAACAGCGTTTGACAGTAGCAGCTCTTCTGCTGTAATAGCTGTATAATATGCCACGTTAATTAAGACATATCCAATTGTAACAATCACCATTGATATACATATTGCAAGTGGTATGTTTCTGAAAAAGAAAAATCAAAACATTATATGCAATTCATTTATATTCAGCTCTGACAAAAACTAGCAACTGGAATTACATTCACAATACTATGTCAGAACAAATAATAAATCACTTGATATAAATTAACACAATATTTGTCTCAACCATAGTGTAGTTGTATCGGAGCTGTATCTCTGAACCCTTTAACATATGTTATAGACATTCTTCTTTCACACCTTAAAGGGCACCAATGTTGTCATTGGCTGCATATAACTAACCTGTCTTTAGTGTGAGACATTTCAGAGTCTCTGCTTAAGTTTGCTTTGAATCTCCTGCATGCCTGTGAGATTCACTTTGCAAGGGTGCATACCCAAACAGGCTGGCCTGGGTGGCAGGGAGACACCTGCCCTTTGGGCCAGTCCCATAGATAGTGGGCTACTTTGGGCTGGGTCACTGGACTACCAGCATTTTTTTCCTTTTAAAACGTGCCTAATAGGCTGCTGAGTCTCACCCCCTGGGCTAAAATTTGGTAGTCGCCTTCTGTGAATAGTTACTAGCTTTATGGAGGCAATGAATTTGGCATGACATGTCATATGAGACTGCCTCTTTTTAAACCCGCTCAACCCATTAAAAGGTGCCTGGTTAAGGATTCATACATTCTGTCCTTGATATTTAGTCTGGTTATATGTATACTGATCTGCCTTGTTCTTCCAGTAAGTGGCTTTTTATGTATCTAAGGGTTTGTGCTGGCTGCCCTGACCTCAGTCTATATACTGAATTGAATCAGAGTTACCAGTTCAGGCCTTGACCTATACTTGTCTACTCTTTTGCTAATCTACAGCTACCCTGATGGCCTAGACTGGGGCCTGCAACCAATCACTCTCTTACTTGGTTACCTGTAGAAAGCCTATTGTTCTCCTGCTAGCCTGCTGAAATTGCTTGCAGCATATCTAATACAAACCTTTGTGGGCAGCACAGTGGCTCAGTGGTTAGCACTTCTGCCTCACAGCACTGGGGTCATGAGTTTGATTCCCGACCATGGCTTTATCTGTGTGGAGTTTGTATGTATGCGTGGGTTTCCTCCTGGTGCTCCGGTTTCCTCCCACACTCCAAAAATATACTGGTAGGTTAATTGGCTGCTGTCAAAATTGACCTTAGTCTCCCTGTCTGTGTGTATGTTAGGGAATTTAAAATGTAAGTTCCAATGGGGCAGGGACTGATGTTAATGAGTTCTCTGTACAGCGCTGCAGAATTAGGGACACTATATAAATAAATGTTGATGATCCTTTACCTTCTGCTGAACCAATGAAACTGCCTCTGTTGACTACGCAAAATGGAGGCAGCCATTTTGTGGGCTGAATCAATATTCATGAGAATGCAGCCTATAACTTCATGTGGAACCAGTGTCATTGCTGAGGAATAAAGTGATAGCATTGACCCTACCTAGCAAGCCATAGCATTCACTTGATGTACACATACAAATTTGGGGGTAAATGTATCATACCCCGGTTTGTTCAACTCGTGGGAGTTCGGCGTCTTCGCAGCTTAAATTTAAAGCGGCACTGCCTTGTAAAAGGAAACTTCCAAGACGCCGAACTCCCGCGAATTGAACAAACCGGGGTATGATACATTTACCCTCTGGTGTTTGTGCTTCTCCAGCACATCATAATGACTGAAATTACATCTTAAACATTAACATAGTTCAGTGGTTCCCAAACTTTTGCAGTTCGCGGCACCCTTAGAGTCTCCATAATTTTTTCAAGGCACCCCTCCAAAATAATTACCAAGCAGTCCTATTTTAGAAGTAGTTGGGTCAAAATTTTTTAATAAGTATTTAGGTCAGGACAGAAATACTTATTTAGTTGTATGCAAACATGCCCCCTCTGCATCCAGACACTCTGACCCCTCTGCTTCCAGTTCCTCTGCCCTTTCTCACGCTGCCCCCTCTGCCCTCTCTCACGCTGTCCCCTCCTCTGCCCTCTCACGCTGTCCCCTCCTCTGCCCTCTCACGCTGCCCTCTCTCACGCTATCCCCTCCTCTGCCCTCTCTCACACTGTTCCCCTCCTCTCTCATGCTGTCCCCCTCCTCTCTCACGCTGCCCCCCTCCTCTGCCCTCTGTCACGATCCCTCTCACTCTGCCCCCTCTGCCGCGGGCCATCCATAGGAAAAAACAAAGAACGGCCGGCTCTCCTGGAACTCAGACCTGCCCGGAATTCAGGAGTGTGCAAGATTCGTCATTACCATCCCCTTAAAAATAGGAAACAGGAGTACTGCTTGCTTTACTAAAAACAAACATGAATGACATAGGCACTACTACAAAAATGATAATTACCATCTGCTAATAATCATTTTCATTTTGAAATGGGTCCATCCTTCAACCCTCCTCTCTGCTGGAGAAATCTGTGTCCTGGGGATTTTGCTTCTATCGGGGACAGTTGTATGGTTGTGTCCCATTGATCAGTGTATCAAAATCCCTTTGATAGTACTAAACATTAAACACAAACCAACCTCTGCCGTGGGCCAGCCATAGAAAAAAACAAAGAACACAAAACTTACCCATCCGCGCGGCGCCGGGACCCAGCAGCCTCCTCTCTCCCGCAGCTGTCACTGCGGGAGAGAGGAGGCTGCTGGGTCCCGGCGCCGCCGTTTTTTTCTATGGCTGGCCCGCTGCACCCCAGTGACAGCGCCGCGGCACCACTGGGAGCCGCGGCGCGCACTTTGGGAACCGCCGACATAGTTTAATAAGTAAAAATAAAGAAAGAGAAATATTTTTTTATATATTTGTTGCTCACTCACTTTTCAGGATTTTCAACTTCTTCAGTAACACAATTGAGATAAGACCTAAAAAAGAAAGAAATGGAGCTGTATTCAGATATTTAAGTCTGGGATATAGTCAAGGTTTTATTTTGTTAATCTTAAACATAAACGTACATTTCAAAACATGCAGTATGTCATTAAGCAGTACAGCCCATGCATAAAGAGAGCATAAACTGTTATATATGTTTATCATGCCATAATACAAGAATATCCATTTTGGTTTCTGACTATTTTTTACTGATTATAAACGTTTTTAATTTAGTAGCTCATGAAACCTTGATTACTCAAATTGATTTAAATGACCAAATCAGCCAACTATTGTTAATGGTCTTGTCACATACAATCAAAATCTGGTCAACTTGAACTGGAATTGATTGGCTATGAGGAAAATTGGGTCAAACAAGGACTCTACTGTCATGTGTGTGCAAAGATTACTAGGGTCAAAGTGCAGGAACCAGCTGTTTGATAACTGGTGAGGAATTAGCGATATCCAGTCTCACATGTGTGCTGGTTAGTTACTCAGGGACTTGTGTAGAGTTGGAATCAAGGTACGCTTACAACTAGAGATGTTCACTGACCCCCGTGTTCTGGTTTTTGTTTTGGATTAACTTTGTGTATTGATTTTGGTTTTGGCAAAACCGCCCTTGCGTGTTTTGGTTTTGGATCCCTATTTTTTCTAAAATCCCTGTTTTATTTTTGCTAAAATCACATAATTTCGCTCTTTTATTCCCAACATTATTAACCTCAACAACACTAATTTCAAGTCATTTGCAGTCAATTTTGACCACCTCACAGGTCACAATATTATTTTCTTACACTGTCAAACAAAGACTGCAGTAACCTGGCTGGATGCTAAGTGACAAAGTAATGACACAAACACACGGCAGTTTATAGCACATCTAGGAAACATTGGCACACAGCAATGGCATAAAAGAAAAGTGGTGCAAGACCCACCGTTATGTAAGAAAGGACATGTACAGTTTAACAAAGCAAGCACTTCAGTGGCAAGCAGTGCCACTTTTGTGGCTGAAGTGTTTGGTTTGTTTGGACCTCAACAAAACAAGCTACCAATAGCTTAGCTGCCTTAAGCCTAACAGTGCTGTCAATGAACTCTACATTATTAAACCATGTCTGCTACATCTTTAATCTTCTTCTCCTTTGTGGATACTCCCTCTCATCCCTGAAGAACTGCCAAACTTATGTAGACACAGGAATGGATATTACAACTGGAGTGGCATTAGATCTGCTTCAGACAGACTGTGATATGGAACATGTGGGCAGCATGGAATCTGTCATGTTGGAATACACTGCATTTAAAAGATATTTAAACCAATATATAGATGAAGTTGAGGAGGCTGTACTTAAGTTAAAACGTGACCCACTGGATGAGATCTCGGATTTAAGAGACCTTGTACACGAAAGATACACTGCGCTTCAGAAGAATAACACAGAGGAGGCCCTGAGGCAGGACGAAAAATATGTCCAGTTTAAAGAACAGCTAAGAGACCTGAGAAAACAAATGGGTGTGTCACTGGCCCCTGCAGACTAAGCTTTGGAAGATGAAGAAGAGGAGATCACCATCACCCTGAGCACATGGCCGGTACAGTGAAACTAAGAATGAATCATGAAATCAGTTATTGTTCATTTGAATACTCCACCCGTTCCTTGGATAACTGTACTAATTCTACAGCTAATTCATGGTGACGAGCGCTGACCCCGCCAGGTTGCGTGCCTTTGTCAGACCAAGACCAATCCAGGGTGCCAGACAATGCACTAAAAAGAGCCATTGAATTTCACAGCAAAAAGCAAGTTAATCACTGAGCTGTGAATCAGCCCCAATTCCCAAAAAAATTATAATATAGTTAGGTAACTTTAACGTAAAGTGCAGATTACAAACATTTTGTGCAAAAGTGATGAAAGTGCAGCAAAGTAGATTTTTGAACATTACATATACGCATCTATTTAGACATCCATGTTTATATTAATTCTGCAAGCAAAGCTGTCCTTTGTTAATAAACTGTTGTCTTTATACTGTTCCAAAAAATTTAAATTAATCCTCCACCATTCTTTGGATGTTGATAGTAGGATCAGGTGGAATTACAGCAGATGTGTCACTAATTTTGGTCAATTCTTTTACAGTAGACCAGACCAGATGTCAAAATGTTGTGCTGAGTCATTTGCATCATTTCTGGGTCTCTTGGGAAAGCTAAGTTTTTCCTTGCAGCAGTTGACTGAGAAACTGAAGGAGGAGACACTGTCCTGTCATGTAACACTTGTCATCTTGCTCACCAGGAGCTCCTTGCATCTCTTGAGATCTGGGTCAGTTGATAACAAAGAGAAGACATATCTCTTAAACCTAGGATCAAGCATAGTCACCACAATGTAGTGATCCGATTTCAAAAATGTAATAACTCTTGGATCCTGGTGAAGCGAATAAAGAACTTGATCTACAAGTCTGACATACTTGGCGTAATTGCTTTGTTTCATATCCTCCTTCAGTTTCTCAAGCTGTTTTTCCAAAAGACTAATTAAGGGAATCACTTGGCTCAAGCTAGCCGTGTCTGAACTCACGTCTGAACTCACTTCACAGGTGACTACTTTGAATGGCTACAGCACCTTGCACAACACGGAAAGTATTCTCCACTGTGCTTGACTAAAATACATCCCCTACTTTCCCAATGTCATGGCTTGTGGAGTAAGCATGGAAGGCTTTTCGCTGTTCCTCAATCCTCAGAAGCAAGGGTGGAATTCAACCTTTTTACCACCTGTTGCTTCAGTTGGTGGCAGGGCAAATTAAATTGCTGTTATAGCTGCTGCAATCTCCTACATGCTGTTGCAGAATGCTGGAAATGTCCAGATATTTTACGGGCCACAGACAGAATCTCCTGCACATACCTGTCATTTTTTAAAAAGCTCTGCACCACCATATTGTGTGAGCAAAACAGGCAATGTGAGGGAATTCACCCAGCTGCAATGCTCTCACAATACTGGTTGCGTTATCAGAAATGACATATCCTGAGGAGAGTCCAAGCGGGATTGACCATGTTGCAATGATGACCCTTAGTTTTTGTAACAGATTGTCAGCTGTATGCCTCTTAGTTAAGCCGGTGCTAAACAGAGTAGCCTGCCTCAGAAAAATGTGGCGTAGTTGGGTACATGCTGCTGCTGTTCCTGTTGGTGAAGGCAAATCACCAACCCAGTGGTCTGTCACATTGATGTAATCTTTAGTTTGCCCAGTTCCGCTTGTCCACATATCTGTGGTTAAGTGTACAGTGGGTAGAATGGCATTTTGTAGCCCAATAATTACATTTTGACGAACCTTGTGGTAGAGTTAAGGAATAGCTTTTCTAATAAAATGGTGTTGTGATGGAATTTGGTAAAGGGGACACAAGACCTAAAGTAACTCTTTAAAACCAGCTGTATTAATATTGGATATTGGATGCAGACCTAATACTAGCATAGTCGTCATGGCATCTGTGATCCGCTTTGCGACTGGATGACAGCTTTCATGCTTGCTTCCTCTTGCAAAGGATTGTTTAACAGTCAATTGTTGTAAGCTACTAGTAGTCTTCTGCTTGGTCTGCTTCAGGGATGAAGATCCACCCCCAACAGCAGCAGCAACAGCAACAGCAGGACTAACGCTCAAGAATTCGTCTGAGGAATCCACGATAGTGGAGGAGCCGTGTAGCCTTAGCAACTTGGATGCAGGACTACTTCTGATCAGTACTGAGGATATTGATGAGGTCGGTGTTCAGGGTGTAGATTGCAGGTGCTGGGATCTAGATGAGAGAAGGGAGGTAGCTGATGCTGGACTGCTTGCTGTTATTTTTTTAGCATAAGTTTCCGATTCTCCCAACAGTTTGCCATGAACTCGCTTCAAAAGAGCGCCACATGGATGAGGGTCCTAGATGGTTAAGGTGCCTTCTTCTACTAACTGTGGCTTTTCAAACGCTACAAATGGCTGGACAACTGTTGTCAGGATAAGGGTAAAAATAATTCCACACATAAGAGGTGGATTTTTTGGTCTTATGCCCAGGCATGACAATGGCCTTCTTCTTATCACATGCAAAAACTGCTTCCACGGGTGCAGGACTTACACAATCATCATCATTATTATCATCATCATTATTTATTTATATAGCGCCAGCAATTTCCGCAGTGCTTTACAATTGGGAGCAAACATTAATAGAACAATACTGGGTAATACATACAGACTGAGAGGTAAGAGAACCTCATAAACATCCTCATTAGCGCCCTCGTCAGCTACATAAATATCCCCCTCATTCTGTTGCAATTTCAAAGTGGCATCCTCAATTTGTATATCACCGTCTACTCTTGGGCTGTTCATGCACACATCTGCAGAAATGCTGAAAGGGGCCTTCTTTATTGGTACACTATCAGAAAGGTCAGGCTTACACATAGCACTCGTGGATAGACTCTCCTCAGGGATTTGTGTCATTTCTGAATCTGAACATAGATTTTCCTCTAATGCCTTACTGTTTTCTTCCAGCTCAGCTTTTACATGTAAAATTATTTGGACACCACTTTTGGAGTAAGAATAACAAGGTCTTGCTTGGTCATTACTGACTTTACAAGAAGATGCCTCAGTGACAGTTGCAGAACTAGCACTCATAGAGAAAGTCGAAGGCCTCATTCTTTCCTTGCCACTACGTGTGTAGAATGGCATGTTGGCAATTTTATTTTATTCTGCAGTTAATTTTGCCTGGATTACATGTCTTTTATTTTTACCATGGTAAAAGGTGTTTTTTTACATTTTGTTTCCCTGACTTAAAAACACTATGCACATAGGCTTTAGCAGATGACGTAGAGGGATTACTATTATCATGACTGGTGCCAGCAGCTGCTTGGTGCTCCTGGTATTCTGTGTACTGCTGTGAATCCATTTTGATAAGACAGTACAATGTGACTGCAGTTTAAGAACAACACTGCAAGCCCCATTATGTCTATTCCAGCAATGACTATTAGCAATGGAGCAATGGAGCTCTCCTGTTTGTGTGTGAGCTATATAGCACCGTACAATGTGACTGCAGATTTAGACCAAGACTGCCAGCCCTTTTATTTCTATTTCAGCAATGACAATTAGCAATGGAGCAATGGAGCTCTCCTGAATGTCACTGGAAAACTTTGAAGAACACCGCTACCACTCCTCTTTGTTTTCTATCTATGACGCTGCCCAACTGCACTAGAGACTGCCAAGAACCATGCTATCCCTTCTGTGTCAATCTGTGAAATGGTGCTGAATCGCCGTGGAGGACAGTACTTATAGAATCCAAAACTCGCGAGATCCGACAATGTAGCGATGACGAATTGCCCCGTTTTCAATTCCGAGGGTGCGCAAAAGTACCAACCCGGCTCGGTACTCGGATTGACGAAGTTTGGGTGTGCTCGGTTTTCTGGGAACCGAGCCAGAGCATTTCTACTTACAACATAAGCATACATTGCATCTTGTAATTTACATAGGATTCTGAGCCTCGCGTATCTAGAGATAAGTGGGACTCGAAATAGTATGCAAATTGCCAACATTTCATAATATACACTTAAAGCTTATACTATATTATTGGCGTCTGATGCGTTGAGAGCCAAGTGAGACGCATCCTTGGCTACTGCGCATGCGACTCTACATATGGCCTTGAGTGAGCTGATGCCAAACAACCAGATTGCACCATGTGTGGCTAGCCCTACTTTTCGGAATTAAGGTAAAGTTGCCAGGTGTTACTACATATACAGCAAATAGGGCTGTGAAATAGTGGCTCATGATTATGCTTATATTATGCTTATACCGGTATTATTATGGTTTAAGACAAGAAGAAACCAAACACTTTATAACTGTGGGTTTAGGAACAATTGGGAACATCTGGTGGGCATCTGTCTGTCAGACACTACTGCAATGTGGCATTTATTATTCTTGCTTGGCAATATTCTGTTCAAGCTCTTACGTTTTTTAATTCATTTTATGCCCTTTATGATATTTGGTTCTCTATTTGCTTTTATTTTATATTTGTTTTATAGTTGTCAGGTTTTCATTTAATTTTTCTATTGGCCTCTGCAACACTGTATCAGTGGTATAGATGGTTATGCATTACATTGTCAGCTAAAGCTACTGTTCTTTACTTTACACAAGACCCATATTAATTTGAAATCTCTGATGACTCAGTCTAAAACAAATTACAGCTTTATTTGATTTAAGAAATGCCTGCATTTCTTAAATCATAGATTTCTTAAGTCTTCTCAGTGAATAATTTTGAAAATGAGCAACTGGAAATTGTACATTGTTATATCATTTGGATTATTCATATTTCTCCCTTAAAACTAATGGAAGCAGGGTTTAATTCTTTTATTCTGTGTATTCATTTCAAAAGTATCTTAGTAAATGTAATGGGTTGTATAAGCTTTGAGAGAAATTAATTTTATGCAAATATGCATTATGGAATATTTAAAGCCAGTTTAAATATTAGTCCATTTACTTTGGCACCATTTTATTAACCACAAAGTTATTATAGCATAGGCTAGCTAATAATTAGTGTATTGTTTCAGTCTTGTTAGATGAATGTTTATACAAGGTATTCATCATATATTGGTAGGACGATGGGAGATAAGATGACTAGTCCAAGGTCACACGTGTCTTACAATTGATAGTCTCAATGTCATTGTTAGTGGGTGCTTTGTAGCCATCATGTCTAAATTCATTAACTGTAAAGTATTCCATTGAAGAACACTTTAGAATGACGGAATCCTTATTTAATCATTATGTAGAAACAAACACATTCATTGGAAAGTTACATCAGGGCAGAGAACTTGTAAGTATGACCACACAATTAGAACCATTTAGTCCCTGGGCCCCAACACGTCATCAATTGTTACACTGTGAATGATTCAATGCCAGCATAACACCTGTACAAACCTCAAATCTCATTATCGTAAATTAAAGTTAAGTTCTTACATTCTGCAGATCTTACCACATTGTACATTACATCATTGTCTAGGTATTATTCTAGTGTCAAAATCAAATACCCTCCTGTCCTTTCTCTTACCAAGTAGCTAGATGCTAATTACAGTGATGTAGTAGAAGTGCTTAAAATGAGCTATTTAGTGACATATTTTATTGTGATTTTTTTTATTTTTACCTTTTCTCATTATTTTTGTACACGTGTTAAACTTGTGTTTCCTGTAGATGTGGCATCAAAGGCATCACTTTTGAAATCAAATTTGTTACAATTTGCTGTTATTAAGAGACGGTGTGTTAAGCATCTGACAGATTACATTATACGAGTGCAGACGGCTTTGATAGCTGGTTCCAACCATCAGTTCACTTGATTTAAAAAGTATGCAGCAAGAATGAAGAGAAGAATCTAGGAAGATATACATTATAAATACCTTTGGAAAAATTTCAGCCATCATGTCTATTTAATCATCCTGTATGTCCAGTTTTACTAGATACCTAGTTGTATCCTTTGTATAATAGCTTAAATTTGTTAGCAATAAAATAATATTTTTTCTTTTTCTTTCAACTGACTTTGTATTACGTGGTGACAGTTTCCAGAATACCATGCATATGATGATTGATGTTATTGTATGATTAGCTTACAATACATGTGGCTTACAATCATCATCAGTGAGGACCGTTCACCAGGTGAAAGCAGACACAACAGACACACATCATAGAAGTGTATCTGTGGCTTCTTCCTCCTCAGTGTAGTGAGTAAAGGGGCGATAACAAACCCTTACTGCATTATGCCTACACCTGCCTGCCCAATACCTCATCTTCCCACCTCTCTAAGCATAGAGAGGCACAAGGAGAAGACATGTCTCAGTCTGAGAGCTTTTCCCTGTTGTTTCTAGTGTTAAATACCTATTGGAATTTTTATTTGTGTTGCAGTAGTATTTTTTCTGAAAGCCACTTGTTACATTTTTTTGCATTTGCTGTGCAGCTTACAGTGATCCCTAAAGACACTAGTAAAACCACAAGTTATAAGGCTCACCGAAAATATTTACATTTGATATGTGTTTTACTAGCGTTAAAAATATAAGGAAAATGCCAGTGGGTCTGATGTCTTAAACTGATTAAAATATTGAGGGCTCATTCACATATGCTTACACCTCCCTGCCTGTAACTCAATTAACGGATTCTTGGAATCATTAGCAGTGCATGGTCCTAAACACAGGGAGCCTGATTCATCAAGGAATGTAAAACAAGCATATGGTGCATTTTTGTTTGCTTTTTGTGTGTTTTAAAAAAGTATATATCTCGGGTTTACGTGCCTCCGTATTCATCAAGGAGCGGATTTGAAGATACGTCTGTTGAGGAATACAGGTCTAGTTGTGCTCTAACAGACAATACACTGCAGGATATATCTAATACACATGTGGAATATAAAGACCCAAAGGTAAGTGTGTTCGAAGATAAATTGCTTTCTCTGGCATATGGCTAGTTCCTGGGCATGTGCAAATTGATTTTAAGAAAAATATGGCATGTATCACGTATCAGCATTCACGTGCCTTAATGAATCAGGCCTAGGGTGTCAGTCTCATGTAAGTCCATACAAGTAATATTTCTAATTACAACATATAAATATGAATCTCTGTGATGGTCAGAGCTGTATTTACCATGCTTAAAGCATTATTGTTCAGGGGGCAGAAAGTAATTGATTTTATGTTACTTAGTTTTTTACTTTTAATTGTTTGGGTATTTTTGTTTGCTCTTTGGGTTTTACCAGCCTTCTTATTCAGTCAGTATAATGAAGGAAGTAATAAGTGGGTGACCCCATGAGAGTGCGGAGAGCGCACTCACTGAATTAGTTTGAATACTCTGCTCTCAACTCTAAATAAGGCCCTAATTATAGTCTCTGCATATATATGGAAGATCCACTTAGCTGGGATTATCTACAAGCAATGGGATTTTTTAAAGAAGCCTTTAGGACAAGGAAATTAAAAGGTTCACTTTCTACATGAAAATATTTTTACAGGTCTACTTACCAGCCAGAATATGCATACATTCCAGAATAAAAGGCAAGGGGTAACCCCATAAGGCCTACATCTTTCCCAACAAAGGCATCTTTGAAATTCTGTGTCTCGCCTGTAACAAACAAGTATTTATTGACATGCAATAATATAGTTGGTGATCCGATGCGGTTAACATGGAAATTACTTTATCAATAAACAATTGTATTATAATGAATCACACTCATACATTATCAAATAGTGCTATACTGTTAAGAATTTCTAATACTCATTAACACAGTGTTGTACGTGTTTTCCTCTGACATTTGCACTTACTACTCGGGAACACAGCTGTCTAAAGTAATAACATCTGTGAATAACTGTTTATCACAATTTGCATTGATGTAATATATCTTTGTTAATCTAAACTAGAGATGGGCGGGCTCGGTTCCCCGAGAACCGAACCCACCCGAACTTTGGGTATCCGAGTACCGAGCCGAGTAGGCTCGGTACTCTCCTGCCCGCTTGGAATCCAAATCGAGGCCGAACGTCATCGTGACATCGTCGGATCTCGGGGCTCGGTTCTCGTGATACTTTAAGATCATAAATACCCGCCTCCACAGCAATCCATCGCCTTTTGACAGAGGGAGAGAGCAGGGTGTAGTCACAGGCTGATTAGAGCAGGAACAGAGAATACAATATTCTTATTCCAATTGAACTATCAAAAATCGCTAGAGAAGAGAGGAGGATAGTGGAGGTTTTTTTTTTTCAATATTTGGCACTCCCCAGTGCTTTTGGGGTGTCCCCCATAATTGTGCATAAATATTTCTGGCTGTCAAAAGTCATATTTATCAGCAGTATTTAAAACAATTTGTAGCACTACAAGTGCTTTTGGCTCAGAATGGATTCAAAGTAGTCCATATATGAGCAGAATGAGCAACCAGGTTCTGTCACCAGTCCTGATGGTAGTGTTTCCAGTACGTCATCTGGGAAAGGCGATGTCAAACTACTCCATCTTTTGAAATCATCCAAAAAAACACACACCAAAAAAAAAATTACGCTGTTGAAGCGAAAACAAAGTATAACTGAGGAAAAGTTAAGTCCCGATAAAAAATTTTTTGCCAACATGCCATTCTACACATGCAGCGGCAAAGAGAGAATGAGGCCTTCACCTTGCTCTATTAGTGGCAGATCCAAAAAAGTTACCGAGCCTATAATTGGTGCACAACTACTGTTACGCGTCAAAGCTGAGCAGGAAGATAACAGTAAGGCATTAGATAATGTTTGCTCTGATTCACAAATGATACCAATCCCTGTGGAGAGTCCATCCAACAGTGGGATGTCTAATCGTGAGCATTCTGCTGATGTGTGCCTTAATAGCCCGAGTGTAGCCGGTGATACCCAATTTGAGGATGCAACTTTGGAATCAGAAGAGGATGAGGGGGAGATTTGTGTAGGCGACGAGGGCGCTAATAAGGATGTTGATGAGGATGAGGTTGTTTATGTAATCCTGCACCAGTGGCAGCAGTTCTGGCACGTGACAAGAAAAAGGCCATTGTCATGCCTGGGCATAAAACAAAAAAATTCACTTCTTATGTGTGGAATTATTTCTACCCAAATCCAGACAACAATTGTATAGCCATTTGTAGTGTATGTCAAGCCACAGTCAGTTGAGGGAGGGACCATAACCATCTTGGAACCTCGTCTATGTTAGGCCATTTAATGAGATTTCATGGCAAAGTGTTGGGAAAAGCTGAAAGTTCTTCCAAAAAAATTACAAGCACTCCATCATCAGCTAAGACCCTCCGGTCACCGACATCCCGACGGCTACAAAATACACCCACCACACCATCCTCATCAATATCCTCAGTAGCTCTCGGAGTTAGTCCGGCATCCCACTTATTAGGGCTGGATGACTCCTGCACTATTAAAGATTCCTCTGAAGAAAGCGTTAGTCCCACTGCTGCTGCTGCTGTTGCTGCTGCTGGGGGTTCATCGTCAGCCCAGAGGCAGGTCAAGAAAATGAGCAGTCCTACATTTCAGCAATTAACTGTGAAACAATCATTTGCTAGGGGAAGCAATTATGACAGCAGTCACCCAGTCGCCAAGCGAATCACAGACGCCATGGCTGCAATGTTAGTGTTAGATCTGCATCCAATCTCCACAATAAACGCAGCTGGTTTTTCACAGTTAATTGAGGTTTTGTGTCCGCGTTACAGAATTCCATCGCGACACCATTTCTCCCGTAAAGCAATTCCACAACTATACCAAAAAGTGTGTAAAAATGTAGAGATTGCACTGAAAAATGCCATTCTGCCCAATGTCCACTTAACTACAGATATGTGGACAAGTGGAAGTGGCCAAACCAAAGACTAAATGACTGTGATAGCCCACTGGGTTGGTCATTTACCTTCACCAGCAGGAATAGCAGCAGCATTGACACCACTACGTAACATTTGTCACAGGTAGGCCACTCTTTGTATCACCGGCTTCACTAACAGGCATACAGCTGACAATTTGTTACGCTAACTAAGAGATGTGATTGATACATGGCTTATACCACTTGGACTCTCCCCAGGATATTTCATTTCTAATAACGCCAACAATATAGTGCGAGCATTACAGCTTGGTGATTTCCAACATATTCCCTGTTTTTCTCACACCATCAACTTGGTGGTGCAGAGCTTCCTACGAAATAACCGTGAGGTGCAGGAGATGCTTTCGGTGGCCCGTAAAATTTCAGGCCATTTCAGGCATTCAGCCACATCATGTAGGAGATTACAGCAGCTCCAAGAGCAGTTTAACTTGCCCTGCCACCAACTTAAGCAAGAGGTGGTAACTAGGTGGAATTCCACCCTGTACATGCTTCAGAGGATGGAGGAACAGCGCAAAGCCATCCAAGCATATTGCACAAGCCAGGACATTGGGAAAGGAGGGGGGATGTATTTCACTCTTGCACAGTGGGGAATCCTTTCAGTGCGCTGCAAGGTGCTGAAACCATTTAAAGTTGTGACGTGTGAGGTGAGTGCAGACTCTGCTAGTTTGAGCCAAGTCATTCCTTTAATTAGACTATTGGAAAAGCAGCTTGAGAAACTGAAGGAGGAGCTGAAAGCAAGCAATTCAGCAAAGTATGTTGGCCTTGTCGATTAAGTACTTCATTCGCTTCACAATGATCCTCGAGTTATTAAGATCTTGAACTCGGATCAGTACGTTTTGGCCACTGTGCTTGATCCAAGGTTTAAAACCTACATTGAGTCTTTACTTGTAAATGAGCGAGATGTGAACTTTTGCAAGGAGCTATTGCTCAGCAAGTTGGCCGCTGAACTGGGCCTCGGCTTGACGACGTGTCCTCCTTCACTTTCTCAAGCTGCTGCTGCTCATAAAAAATTAAATTTCCCAAAAAGAAGCAGGGAAGACGCAGGGGGCAGACCAGAACAACTTAACAACTGGGCTGGTTTGAAGGATTTTTCTAAAAAATGTGTCACCTTGCCCATAACTCCATCCAATACGAGTATAAACATGCAAAGGATGGTGGAAGATTATTTTCAAGAGGTAATTGATATGGAAATTTCATACAGTCCCTTTCCTTACTGGGAGGAAAAGCAGGACATTTGGAAACCCTTGTACAAACTTGGTTTGCAATACCTAAGCTGCCCACCCTCCAGTGTGTACTCTGAACGAGTATTCAGTACAGCCGAGAACTTAGTCAGTGATCGCCGTCGAAGGTTACTTCCAAAAAATGTGGAGAAAATGATTTTTATAAAAATGAACTACATCTTCCACGAGGAAGGCCTTCACCATCAAAGACATCCAAGCACTGACTGTTCTCTAATGGCGAAATCAAACGGCGATGAATTGATAGTCTGTGATGGTGACGTACACACCGATGAGGGTGAGGATGAAGATCCAGATGATGACGATAACATGTTTTTAAAACTTTCTATTTAAGTCTAGGGTGCAATCTACCCCCAAAGAGGAAAGGGACTTGGGGCATTTCCATATCACGTACCGTCTTGAAAGGCTGCTGTTTGGGCAATTTATCATTAAGGGTAGGGTGTCATAGACAGAGTGACCCCAAATTGACTTTGTCCATTTCTCTTAATATTGTACAGTCTATAACGGCTGAATTTTTTTGCATTTTCAACAAGTGGAGGGGGGCCTATAGAGACAGAAACCAAACTGGCTTTCTCCATTTCAATTAATATTGTACACTCTATAACGGCTGAATTTATTGGTATTTTCGACAAGTGGAGGGGGGCTTAGAGAGACAGAAACCAAACTGGCTTTTTCCATTTCTTTACATATTTAACTATAAGTGTAGGGTGTAATATACATCTAAAGACGATGGCTGCATTGCCAATATGCATAGATGGAGAGGAAGACAATCTGGTTTGTGTGTAGAATTAATGAAGGCCTACCTAACAGGAATTAAACTGTTTTTTGGATAATTTATTAGCTTTACAATTACATTACTTATTCAAGAAACAGGCGTACCACTAAATATGGTTATTTTAGGCCCAAAAACATTGATTTTCCAACAAAATAGCAAAACAAAACCAAACAAAACCAAAACCAAAACACGCAATGGCGGTTTTGCAAAACCAAAACCAAAACACGATGGTAATCCAAATCCAAAACCGAATACAAAACCAAAACACGGGGGTCAGTGACCATCTCTAATCTAAACTTTCTTAACACAGACACTGGTCAATTTTTATGGACTTCCACTCAATATGGCTTACTTAGAACCTATTGGAGGAAATCTCCAAAGCACTCATGGGGGTAAATGTATCAAGGTGCGATTTTGCAAATCAAGCGATTTTCTCGGGAGAGTTGAAACTCGCGGATGTATTAACCTGAGTTTTCATGTAAAATCGCCAAAGATTTGTTTCTGTCAAAATCGCTTTTTCCAAAACCGATACAGATCAAACTTCCGACTGTTTGCCACTCTAGCTATACAAGTCTCAAATGTGTGAAGCTGTAATTTTGCTTAAAAGCTCGCCAGATACAACACGCTGCATTCTAGCATCGTGTTCAGTAAACTCATCACTGTTACACTGCCCTGTCTATGCAGCCGGGGCTCCCGGCAGCTGTCAAATGTTTAAAGATAGATAAAAGTAAAAACAAAGCGTGGGGGCCCCCGTCTGAGCACTATTAACCCTATTGCTGCCAGCCTACTGCTGGTTACGTGAAAATCAGGGAAAAATCTTGCGTGGAGTAAGCCGGATTTTTACTTAACCAGCACTAGGCAAACCAGCCGGGCTGGGTGGCACTATAGGAGGGGGACACATGGCAAGGGTCCCCCTGCCATAATGACAAACCATCCCCAGGCTGTTCAGCGCTAGGCTGGATTCCCTAGGGAGGGGGGACCGCCAACATAAACCAGCGGGCATTCCCTCTAGGGACAACCAGACCAGTGCTGAAAGCACTAGGGCTCTTCCTACACCCCTGAGCGGTGGGTGTAGGGTAATAATGGTGATATAAATGTAAAAAAACACACTGACACCGTTTTGTTTGGTGGAACTACAAGTCCCAGCCAGCCAGGGTGCCATAAACAATGTGGACATGCTGATACTTGCATAACTACAAGTACCAGTATAGCCATGGCAGCCATGGCATGTTGGCACTTGGAGAACCACAAGTACCAACATACCCTGACACCCACGACTGGCTGGGACCTGTAGTTACACAAAAGAAAATGTTAAATAAACCACCACATCCTCTTTACAGATCACATACTTTTAATAAAAATAATAAATCCCCAATAAAGACACTAAACACCCTTATTTATACCACATAATTTTATTAAAAATAATATTTCCCTAATATACTCACCACTGATATTTTCACCTGTCGTCAGCAGCTTTTAATCCTAAAATGTCTGTAAACCAAGTCCCAATAAATTTGTATCCAAAAGTCCTGCTTGGAAATGTCCCAAGTTAATTTGCAATTACAGTAGTCCATGCTTGGCAAATTATTCATTTCTTCTGGCCAGAAGGGCTCCCTTGTTGATTGCTGTCTTTGTTCTTCAGCCAGAAGGGCCCCATATTTGTAAAATCCAATCCAGTACATTATTGGGACTTGGTTTACAGACATTTTAGGATTAAAAGCTGCTGGTCTCAACCAGCCCTGAGTGTCAGGCTACGTTGGCACTTGTAGTTCTCCAAGTGCCAACATGCCCTGGCTGCAATGGGTATGCTGGTGCTTGTAGTTATACGAGTATCAGCATGCCCACACTGTTTATGGCATCCTGGCTGGCTGGGAATTGTAGTTCCACAAAAAAAATGGCGTCTGTTTGTTTTTTCTACATTTATATCGCCGTTATTACAATACACCCACCGCCCAGGGGTGTAGGAAGAGCCCTAGTGTTTTCAGCACTGGGTTGGTTGTCCCTAGAGGAGGAGCCTTCTCATTTTTTTCGACCATGCCCTAGGGAATCCAGCCCAGCACTGAACAGCTTGGGGTTGGTTTGTCATTATAGCTGGGGGACCCCTGCCGAGTGTTCCCCTGCTATAGTAGTGCCACCCACCCCGGCTGGTTTGCCTAGTGCTGGTTAAGTGAAAATCAGGGGGGCCCCAACGCAAATTGTTTCCTCAATTTTCACGCTACCAGACGTAGGCTGGCAGCATTAGGGTAAATAGTGGCTGGGAGGGGGGGACCCCACGCTTCTTTTTTTTGGACTTTTAGCTATTTTTAAACATTTGACAGCTGTCTAGACCTCTGGCTGTATAGGGAGGGAGAGTGTAACAGTGATGGGTTTACTGAACACGCAGAGTTAGCTAAAGACGGGAGTGTTTGACTTCGCTGCAAATCGCCAGAGACGACCAGTGATTTTGAAGATCAGGGTAAATATCGCAGCTTAATACATTAGATAACCTTTGGACTTTTGTCGGATTTGAACATGCTGAAAAAATCGGACCTTGATACATTTACCCCCTGATGTGCCTACAAAACGTGGATGGTCTGCTCAGCATATTGCAAGATCTACCTACCCTTCACTCTCCAAAGATGCTCCTGCAACGTAGATGTCCAAATAGAAAAATCTACAGATATGCACTGTGCAACCGTAGCAACAAAGCCCTTCCTCCACCATTTTATTTCTACCCATGTCAACAAAATATACTTGTCAGATTTCTCATGAAATACTTCTAAGTTAAGCCTCATTTAGGGCATGCATTAGTCATGGAAATTAAGGAATATGTGGCTGGCCTAATTACATATGTAAATTTTTTAACATTTTATTGCTCGGAGTGTCCCAGTGAATTTGCTTATCCAGCAAAGTGAGACATGAAGGCATAAAGTGAGTTTGATTAAAAGTATAGGACCAGATGTGAAGACTGCCAGTTGTTAGCTACTGCAAGGTTCAGTTTAAATGGTCATGTGACTCTCTGAACAGAAGGGAAAGTCCTAAAACTTTGGACTCCACCCTAATCTAATTAAAAAAAAATCTTGCTTTACAAAGAAAATATGTTCTTTGTTCCCCAAAAGCCTCCTGCACACCTTGCAAGAAATGTCCTCACTCCACACAACCAGAGTCGTCTTAATGCATGGGCATGCTGGGCAGTTGCCCCGGGGGTCCCATGAGCCTAGGAGCCCCATAGCCTTGCCAACATTTTAGTATATTATTTTGGGAGATTTATTCAGAACCTTCAAACTCTCTTTATTAAAATGTTTATTTGGACTAATCACCTCAGTATCAGCTATTATCTGTACATGCAATCTTGCTGTTGAGAATACATAACTTGACTTTGACGAAACCAATGTACATGTACTAATTGGACAGTAGTTATTACATGTACGTTGTTTTTGCAAAATATTAGAATAACTTTATTATAGCTTTACGGCTTCAAGAAATGATGTCTGTTTAGTTTGTGTTGATTATGTACAATTTGTCAAATCAACACACATCATTTTTTGAAGGCATAAAGCTGTAATAAAGTTCTTCTAAATATTTTTAACAGTTCACGTCAGTTGCCTCCCTCTGCCGGTGGTAATCACTTTTCCGAAGCTGTAAAACTCAACAGTATTTACCCCGGCAGGATGAATCTGAAGACCTCATCGCCGACTCACTGAAAAGACTGAAACCTTCAAACACAGACTTTTCTCAATTATGGCACCAGAAGAACCCGGCAGCGGGCGATGAGGTGACCTTGAAGAGACTGAATGTGATCCGAGTTGTTATGGTAGTAATTTAAGGAGGTGCCGCCTGTGCAAGGTTCATTGCTAAAACATGTACCTCTTGTGGCGGACACTGAGTCTTCATGGTAAATGAGGCATCAGAGGGGGTGAGGTTCTACCAGCACAGCAGTGTGACCTATCAGCAAGTTCTGATGTTTTTTGGCGAGGTGGTGGTTATGGAAACCCAATGCTGCCGTGTGAAGTCACCTGGTCTTCCTTCAAGCTGGTGTTGTCAATTTCAGATCAGAGTGAAGCACAACAGTTCTCGCCTACAGCACAGCATTAATAGAGAACTGATAAAGTGATCACATTGCTAGCTGGTGATTAGTTAGTAATAAATTCCTCTCACAAATGATCTATTGATACAGACATAAATGCCTCTTCAAACATATCCGACATGCCCCCCCACAACTGGAGGAGTAACAAGTAGGGATGAGCGGGCTCGGATTCTCGCAATCCGAACACCCCCGAACAGTGCTGATCCGAGCCTAATCCGAGCACTATTCGGGTATTCCCGCCGATCGCAAAACTGAAAACGAGGCTTAACGTCATAATCCTGCCGTCGGATCTCGCGAGATCCAGATTCATATTAGTCCCCGCTTGCTGCCACCATCTTCACTCGAGCATTGATCAGGGAAGAGGGAGGGTGTACAGCGCCGTCCCGGACCGGCAGACTGTTCAGGTACTAGCAGTAGCTCTGGTACATTATAATAACATAATGTCACGTCCTAATCCATCATTGTCCTGTCTCTCCCACCAGATTGTAAGCTCTTCTGACAAGGGTCCTGGTTGTATTGGTTTATATGTGGCATCTACTGTGCATTATATTAGATGTGAATGTCCTCTGTATGGTATTTTATTACATATGATACATGTTATTACTGAATGTGCTCATGTTATATTATTTATTATAGTTTTGCAGTATTGTTCCATCTCTGCCCACATTGTGAAATATACAATGTGATGTGAACTATCTTTCAGCATATCTGTGACCATGGAGCTTACACTCTAGAGATTTAATGACAGAACTGGTCCAATGGGGCTTATATCTTACATTACAGGTGTATTGGGAGGCAGTGTACCACAGAGCTGGCAATCTAGTTATATACAATAATGTGACATCCTGGTCAGTGTAGCCTACAGTCTAGTAGGGTAACATGAGAACTTACAGTCTAGAGTAAAGGTGTATTGGGAGCTTATATCCCGCAGAGCTAGCCATCTAGTGTTACCGTGTAAGGGAGGCATAGAGGGATCTCTGTGACTGGTTACTCCTGGCACATGGAAGCCTCCCCTGTCCTCACATTCTCCTTCCTCCTCCATTCAGCAGAGTTGTATGGACTTAGAGGGGCAGAGGTCACTGGGCTTCTCTTTGTGACTCCTGACAAAAGCTTTGTTTTACCAATGTCCCTGGGATGTAACAGGCTGGATGTGCAGAGTCCTGGAACGGTCTGTGTGTAGCAGAGGGACGCACTGTGCAGGAATAGGGGAGAGGTGCGGAGATCTGCACGGTATGACATGAGGCCTCTGCACGGCTGATTGGTGGACATGGTGTAAGTACTGCACCTCTATTATATATTATAATTCTAACTAGTACTATCTGCGGTGTCTTATATCGGACAGTATTACTCTGCTCTGAGTGGAGTATAGAATCTGGAGTCTGCTGTGAGAGAGTATTACTCAGATCTGAATGGAGTATAATCTCTTGTATCTGCTGTCAGAAAGTATTACTCAGTTCTGAGTGGAGTATAGTCTCTTGTATCTGCTGTTAGAGAGTATTACTCAGTTCTGAGTGGAGTATATTATCTCGTGTCTGCTGTGATTGAGCATTACTCAGTTCTGAGTGGAGTATATCCTCTGCTGTCACTGAGTATTACTTAGTTCTGAGTGGAGTATAGTCTCTGCTGTCGCTGAGTAAAAAATACAAAATTCTGTACTTTAGCAGTTTTTATAAAAAAAAATCAGAACTCAAAACCCAAAACCTTGAGGGGGGTGTTTTGGCAAAACCCATTAGAACCTAAAACCTGAAGGTAATCAGAACCCAAAACGCGAAAAGTGGCCGGTGCACATCCCTAGTAATAAGGGAGCTTTATAAGATATTTAAACAGCATACCCCTATTACTTCTATGTCCCTGGTATGCCTCTCCTCAATGCGGTCCTGTACCTATGTATAATTAATTCCTCTGATCTTTCTCCTTGGTCAGCAGCCATGCAATCAGCTTTACTGACACACTTTATTAAATGTTAATTTAAGCATCTTAAGAATAGAGTGGGGGTAAGAACTGAGGCAGTGTGGTTATGTTGGAACAAATGTATTTTTTCTCTTTTAGCTACCTGCGTTATCATATCATATTGTACAGTCTGTGTTCCTGCTCTTGGTGTATAAGCTTTTTTTGCATCTGAGCGTGCACACAAACCACTGATTTCAGAATTAGTGCATTTAACAATTGCAAAGATGTTAAAAAAAGCATGTAATATATGCCAAGAACGCAGTTTGTGTTAAACTTAATATAAGCTCCAGTGTTATGTCACAGCAAACTCATTTTCTGCCCACTACAGCAACATTTTTCAAAGAAACAAATCCAGAAAACTATTTTGGTGTTATAATTAAGACACCAACACATTTCTTGGCCAAGATTGCCTATAGCAACCAATCAGATTCCAGCTGTCATTTTGTAGAATGTACTAAATAAATGATAACTAGAATCTGATTGGTTGCTATAGGCAACATCTCCACTTTTTCAAACCCGCAGTTTAGTAAATAAACCCCATAGTATTTAAAGATAGAATTGAGTTTTAAGTGCTATATGGGGAATTGATATTCTACTTCTTTCCTTCCAGCAAATATATAGATAATTCAAATAGAGTATATACACAGTACATGACGGGTTTGGACATGATTATACATTCAAAAAATATTACAATAATGTTTGCTCTTACCTTTAATTAACTGCATAACTCCAGGAACTATAATCATCAGGAGTGCTATAAGCTTACAAAAGGTCAACAAGATCTGGATTCGAGCAGTGCAGCTAACGCTCATACTGTTCAGGACCACTATAACGGCTGGAGGTTGGAGAAAAGAGAAAGACACAGAGAAACGATTGAAAACCTTTGTGTAATTTATTTTTGCATTAGCAATAATTTGTGCATTACAATTGAATTTTATTAATCTAACATAGTACTTTACTATCCTATGCTAAATATACTTATAGTGCATCTTAGCAAATAGCTTCAAGTATTTTACATAATAGACAGACAGAATATTTTATGTAGCCTATGGTAACAAAAGTAAAGTATGTTGGATCTTACAAAGGACATGCACACTTTAGCAAACCTAGCACTTCAGTGACAAGGAGTGCCAGTTTTGTGGATGAGTCTGTTTGGGCCCCCACCAAACCAGCTATAAATGCCCTAAAGGCAGGTTAGATCAACAGTGCTGTCAAATGATTTCTACACTGTCTAGATGTTGTCGTCATCATCTTCAGAATCATCCTCACTCTCATCAGTGTGGACATCATCATCACAAACTATTAATTCATCTCCGCTGGAATCCGCCATTACAGAAGTGTCAGTACAAACGTATTTGCCGGTAAAGGCTTTCCTCATGGAAGATATAGTTCATTTTGATGAACATCATCTTTTCCACGTTTTTAGGAAGTAACCTCCTACGTCAATCACTGACAAGGTTCCCGGCTGTGCTGAAAACTCTTTCTGAGTACACACTGGAGGGTGGGCAGCTTAGGTATTGCAAAGCATATTTATACATGGGTTTCCAAATTGCTTGTTTTTCCTCCCAGTATGGAAAGGGACTATCTGACATTTTGATTTCAATGAACTCTTGAAAAAAATCCTCGACCATCCTTTGCATGTTAATAGTAGGATCGGATGGAGTTATGGCCGAGGTCACACTTTTTTTGGTAAAATGTTTCAAACCAGACCAGATGTCAAACTGTTGTGGTCTGCCATCTGCATCATCCCTGTTTCTCTTTGGAAAGTGCAATTTCTTACGAGCAACAGCTGCCTGAGAAACTGAAGGAGGAGACGTCGTTAAGCCAAGAACCAGTTCAGCAGTCAACTTGTTGACCAGGAGCTCCTTGCATCTCTTCAGATCTCGGTCAGTTGGAAGCACAGAATCTGCGTAGGTCTTAAACCTCGGATCAAGCACAGTTGCCAAAACATAGTGATCCGACTTCAAGATTTTAATAACTCTTGGATCATTGCGAAGAAAATTAAGTACTTGATCTACAAGGCCAACATACTTTGCGGAATTGCTTTCTTTCATCTCCTCTTTCAGTTTGTCAAGCTGCTTTTCCAAAAGTCGAATTAAGGGAATGACTTGGCTCAAGCTAGCAGAGTCTGAACTCACCTCACACTTCACAATTTCAAATGGTTTCAGCACCTTGCACAGCACTGAAAGGATTCTCGACTATGCAAGACTGAAATACATTTCCCCTCCTTTCCCAATGTCATGGCTTGTGCAATACGCTTGGATGGCTTTGCACTGTTCCTCCATCCTCTGAAGCATGTACAGGGTGTAATTCCACCTTGCAAACACTTCTTGCTTAAGTTGGTGGCAGGGCAAATTAAATTGTTCTTGGAGCTGCTGCAATCTCCTAGAATGCCGGAAATTTCCTCAAATTTTACAGGCCACTGAAAGCATCTCCTGCACCTCATGGTTATTTTTCAAGAAGCTCTGCACCACCAAGTTATTGTGTGATCAAAACAGGGAATGTGATGGAATTCACACAGCTGTAATTCTTGCAAAAATTTGTTGGCGTTATCAGAAATTACATATCCTGGGGAGAGTCCAAGTGATCTAAGCCATGTATCAATAACATCCCTTAGTTTTCATAACAAATTATCAGCTGTATGCCTGTTAGTGAAGCTGGTGATACAAAGAGTGGCCTGCCTGTGAGAAATGTTATGTAGTGGTGTACATGCTGCTGCTGTTCCTGCTGGTGAAGGCGAATGACCAACCCAGTGGGCTGTCACAGTCATATAATCTTTTGTTTGCCCACTTCCACTTGTCCACATATCTGTGGTTAAATGTACAGTGGGTAGAATGCCATTTTTGAGCCCAATTCTTACATTTTTACAAACGTTTTGGTACAGTTGAGGAATAGCTTCACTCGAAAAATGGTGTTGCAATGGAATTTGGTAGCAGGGACACAAAACTTCAATTAACTGTGAAAAACCAGCTGCGTTTATAGTGGATATTGGACGCAGATCAAACAATAGCATAGTCGCCATGGCGTTTGTGATCCGCTTTGCGACTAGGTGACTGCTGTCATACTTGCTTCCTCTAGTAAAAGATTGTTTCACAGTTAATTTCACAGTTAATTGTTGTAATGTACTAGTGGTCTTCTTCTTGGGCTGGTTATGGGAGGAAGATTCACACCCAGCAGCAGCAGTGGGACTAACGCTTAAGAATTCTTTTGAGGAATCCAGGATAGTGGAGGAGTCATCTAGCCTTACTAATTTGGAGGCAGGACTAACTCCGATCGCTACTGAGGATATTGATGAGGACGGTGTTGTGGGTGTAGATTGCAGTCGTTGGGATGTAGGTGAGAGAAGGGTCCTAGCTGATGATGGACTGCTTGTTAACTTTCTGATTTTCCCAACACCTTCCCATGAACTTGCGTCAAATGGTGTAACATGCATGAGGTTCCTAGATGGTTAAGGTTCCTCCCTCGACTGACTGTGGCTTTACATACACTATAAATCGCTAGACAACTGTTGTCAGGATTTGGGAAGAAATAATTCCACACATAAGAAGTGGCTTTTTTGGTCTTATGTCCAGGCATAACAATGACTTTCTTCTTATCACATGCCAGAACTGCTTTCACTGGTGCAGGACTTACACAAACAACATCATCCTCATCAACACCCTCCTTAGTGCCCTCGTCGGCTACACAAATATCCCTCTCATCCTGTTCCAATTCCAGTGACATCCTCAATTGGTGTATCACTGGCTACACCCGGGCTGTTCAGGCACATATCTACAGAAATGCTGAAAGGGGCTTTCTTTATGGGTACACTAGCAGAATGGTCACGATTACACATAGCACTCGTGTATGTACTCTCTTCAGGGATTCGTGTCATTTCTGAATCTGAGCATACATTTTCTCTTATGCTTTACTGTTTTCTTCCAGCTCGGCTTTTACATGTAACAGGATTTGTGCACCACTTTTGGACTGCGAATCACTTGGTCTTGCTTGGTCACGAGTGACCTTACAAGAAGAAGCCTCAGTCAGGGTCGGACTGGCCCGCCGGGGGACCGGTCTATCCCCCGGTAGGCCCCGACCCTGATCGCTCCCCTCTTCGTTGGTGGGGGAGCGAGTAACTGAAGACAAAAAAAACAAAATAAACCTTGCGTGTCTGCAGCGCCGGCTCCGTGCGCACTGAATGCCGGGCGTGACGTCATCACGCCCGACATTCAGTGAGGAGCGCCGCAGACAGAAGACAGAAGACAGAAGAGAAGATAGAATCAGATAGAAAAGGTAAGTGAGGGAATGGAAGAAAGAAGAGAGCATGAAGGCAGAGCGTGAAGGGGGAGCATGAAGGGGGAGCATGATGGCAGAGCATGAAGGGGGAGCATGAAGTGGGAGCCTGAAGGCAGAGTGGAGGGGGAGCATGATGGCAGAGTGAAGGCGGAGCATGATGGCAGAGTATGAAGGCAGAATGAAGGGGGAGCATGAAGGCAGAGCATGAAGACAGAGTGGAGGGGGAGCATGATGGCAGAGCATGAAGGGGGAGCATGAAGGCAGAGTATGATGGCAGAATGGAGGGGGAGCATGAAGGCAGAGCATGAAGGCAGAGTGGAGGGGGAGCATGATGGCAGAGCATGAAGGGGGAGCATGAAGGCAGAGTGAAGGGGAAGCATGATGGCAGAGTGGTGGGGGAGCAAGATGGCAGAGTGGAGGGGGAGCATGAAGGCAGAGTGGAGGGGGAGCATGATGGCAGAGTGAAGGGGGAGCATGATGGCAGAGTGAAGGGGGAGCATGATGGCAGAGTGGAGGGGGAGCATGAAGGCAGAGTGGAGGGGGAGCATGAAGGCAGAGTGAAGGGGGAGCATGACGGCAGAGTGAAGGGGGAGCATGACGGCAGAGTGAAGGGGGAGCATGATGGCAGAGTGGAGGGGGAGCATGAAGGCAGAGTGAAGGGGGAGCATGATGGCAGAGTGAAGGGGGAGCATGAAGGCAGAGTGGAGGGGGAGCATGAAGGCAGAGTGAAGGGGGAGCATGATGGCAGAGTGAAGGGGGAGCATGATGGCAGAGTGGAGGGGGAGCATGAAGGCAGAGTGAAGGGGGAGCATGAAGGGGGAGCATGAAGGCAGAGTGGAGGGGGAGCATGAAGGGGGAGCATGAAGGCAGAGTGAAGGAGGAGCATGATGGCAGAGTGGAGGGGGAGCATGAAGGCAGAGTGAAGGGGGAGCATGATGGCAGAGTGAAGGGGGAGCAAGATGGCAGAGTGGAGGGGGAGCATGAAGGCAGAGTGAAGGGGGAGCATGAAGGCAGAGTGGAGGGGGAGCATGAAGGCAGAGTGGAGGGGGAGCATGAAGGCAGAGTGGAGGGGGAGCATGAAGGCAGAGTGAAGGGGGAGCATGATGGCAGAGTTAAGGGGGGCCAGGAGAAGGGGGGAACAAAAGCAGCATGACACAGGGTGATGAAGGGGGGGCAAAAACAGCATGGAGGGCGCAGTGTGATCATAAGGAGGCCCAGCATGGTGATTAAGGGGCACAGTAATGTGTGTGTGATGGCACAGCGGGCTTGTGGCAATGTAATGTGTGTGTGGTAGGTGGTAGCTAAATAATGGGTGCTATTTTCTTTGTAGGGTGAAGGTGGGACAATTTAATTTAAGATGGGGTGGTTTGGGGGCTTTTAATTAAATGTGAATATGAATTATTTAATGGCAGTGACGGTTGCGGGAAATAGGTATATTTATTATACGTATACATAAATGCGATTTATTGCAGGGGCTGTCTGGAGGGAGGGAAATAGGTTTATTAAATGGGAATACTATAACTTTAATGTTGGGGCTGGAGGAAGGCCTAAGTATTAATTGTTGGTCCTATTGATTTAATGCCAGGGCTGGTTGGAATCTTCTAAATGTACCCATTATTTTTTCCAAATAGGGCCCTTAACATTCCAAGATCCAGACAAGCAGCAACTAAAGAAACCAGCAGCTACAGGTGGTAAAAGTGACAAGAACAGGTAGGACAGTCTGTCAAATATTCTGAGTCTAGTGCAGGCTTGGCTAACCTGTGGCACTCAGGTGTTGTGAAACTACAAGTCTCAGCACACCCTTCCAGCAATAAGCTGCTATATATTGGCAAAGCATGCTGGGGCTTGTAGTTTCACAACACCTGGAGTGCCACAGGTTAGCCAAGCCTGGTCTAGTGGGACAATCCCGATTTATGGTGACTGTTCTGCCCAATCTAAGGGGCAGGTCAGACTGTGTACTCTTTATACACACACTGCATTCTTTATATACTACACTATGGTGCTAGCTGTACTTCGTGGGCTGACCCCTCCCCCTCTAGCGTCTAGTCTCGCCTCTATAATGACTGGCCACACCCCCTCTGGTGGGCCCCTAGCGTTGCAGTTCCCCGGTGGGCCCTTCATGCCCCAGTCCGACACTGGCCTCAGTAACAATTTTAGATCTCACATTCATAGAGAAAGGCGAAGCCCTCATTCTTTCTTTGCCACTGCGTGTGAAGAATGGCATGTTGGCAATTTTTTTTTAAGTTAACTTTTCCAGGATTGCATCTCTTTTTTTCTTCATCACGGGAAAAAGGTGATTTTTTGTATGTTTTTTTCCCTGACTTAAAAAGACGGTGTACTTTTACAAAGCCTTTACCAGATGACATGCAGGGATTACTATTATCAGGACTGGTGGCAGCAGCTGCTTGCTGCTTCCGCTCTTCTGTGTACTGCTGTGAATCCATTTGGATAATACCATACACTTTTTGGTGCAAATTCAGAAATAAAGCCTACATGGACTTGGATGTATTAAGAAAAATTACCAACGCAACTCTTCTCTTTGGGTGTATATTACACCCTTCACTTATTAGTGCAAATTAAGAAAAAAAGCCTGTAAGGACTTGTATATTAAGAAAAATTACCAACGCAGCTCTTCTCTTTGGGTGTATATTACACCCTACACTTATTAGTGCAAATTAAGAATAAAAGCCTGCAAGGAAGACTAGTATATTATATTTGTATTTCAGCAATGACAAATTCAGCAATGGAGCTCTTGTCTTTGGGTGTATATATCACCATATACTTTTTGATGCAAATTCAGAAAAAAAGCCTGCAATGACTAGTATATTTGGATTTCAGCAATGTCAAGTAGCAATGCAGCTTTCTTTAACACTGCTACTACCCTCCTCTTTCTATTCTATTACTTTTCCTGCCCAACTGCTCTATACTCTGTCCTGCCCCTTCTCTGTCCCTCTCTCAAATGGCGCTAGATCGCCGTGGAGGGCGGTACTTATTGATTCCAAAAATTCCGAGATCCGAGATCCAAGATCCGATGACGTCACAATGACGTTTTGCCTCATTTTGGAATCCGAAAAAGCGTGAAAGTACCGAGCCCGCCCATCTCTAAAGTATACACACACACAAACACCTTACATTACACTGTGATGGCTGGGAAGATTCACATACTACATTCTTGAACAAGGTGGAGGATAATTTATTAATTCTAGGGTTCCTATTGCATCTTGGGAACCTGGGAAGAGCCAGTCCCCAGCCTCTCCTTTTATATGCTAAGGAGACAAGTTGCATTATAATACAAGGTTGGCCTATATACCTTGTTGTTTCATTACCAGCGGGCCCATTGTGTGGATTAATCCAACATCTGTTTACTTCTAGTTTTTGCAACCAGCTCAGCAAGATTAGAGCAAACTGTGTCTCGTTGGTGTATAACAGATACTAAGGAAATGTATTATTATTTATTAGGGCCAATCAATATGCAGCACTGTACAGAGAATTTATAATGAATCACATCATTCCCTGCCCCACTGGAACTTACAGAAGGTCAAATAAAACCCATGAACCCAGAGCTGTAAGGCAGCAATTTTAACCACTGTGTCATCATGCTGTCCATATTATAAGGTTGCACATTTTGATACCAGGGGCCTGATTAATTAAGGAACGTAAATGCCAAAATTTTACGCAAAATTGTGCTGCGCATGCCCAGAAAGGAACCATACTTCAGAGAACGCAGCAACATCTAATTAATCTTCGAGTGCAAAAGATCATTAGTACAACATATGATTTCAGGTGCTTAACATGGAGGGGACTGGGTGTATGCATCTAGTCAATGTACAGTAGGAGTTTGCCAAGCTCAAGCGCAGGCAGCAGTGTCAAAATCAAGCTTTGGGCATCGCAAATGTCCCTGTTATTCTTCCGTATCTTTTGCTCCAGCTACAGGTCTGGTGTAAGTACCGGGTGACAGTGATGATGGTCTCGTATACAGGCTAGAACATGTATTTGCAATCAGAAGCAACTGTAAAAATGCATTTTATGTACAGTAGATATTCATAACATCCTAATAAATGTATTTTAATGAAAAAAGAAACAACTTATTTTAATGTTATGTTATTAATGACGATATTATCAACAAGTGATATCAAGTTAAGGGTTTTTTTGGGGGTTTTTTCTGAGCGCTCTTTTGTGACTTTATATCCCACATATGTATTGGGTGTATCCTGCAGTGTCTTGTCTGTTAGAGCAGAGCGGAACTAGACCCATATTCATCAACAGACGTATCTTCTATATTTATTTTTTTATAATCTTTCTTATTGGTTATTTTCCTTACAAACAAATACAGCAAATCCGTAATGACATATCTGTTACATATTCCAATGTTTTCAAAGACAATTAAAGTATTCATGACAACATGGCTTTAAAGACCAACATCAAATATTAATACGTCTAACAAATTGCGTTATTTAGGATTCATGAAAACATTGTAAATAATCTTGTACATTTACAAATCTGGATATATCTGGTCGATATGACCTACAATCAGAAATAAAATATATCTGAAATGAAGTAAAATAAAATGAGGGGGGAAGGAAGGGAGGGGGGGTAGTTGTTTGTTCTAGTAAGCTCTATGGCAGAGTGGATTGTGGCAAAGTGTATTGGTCAGATCCTTCCTTAATTAGCAAAAGTTTACATCTTCAAAATTTCTAGGAGGTTCCAGTTATCCGTGTAAGCATTTATTCTTTCTCTCCCTAGCTTAATTGCCTAAGTAAATACCAGGTAGTGTACTCAAACAATTTAAAGATGTTCTGTTGGACTGAGGGTTCCAGTGACTCGATATATATTCCCCATTTTTACTGAAACCTCAGACCACCTTTTTCTATATCTGGGAGAGTGGCTCTCCTATCCAAGTATATGATATCTAAAATATCTATTTTGAGCATTCCCAGAGTTGGGGAAACCGGTGATACCCAATGTCGTAATATTAGCTTTTTTGCTACTGTTACAATTATCGTCAGAGCAGCTAGGATGTCAGAGGATAGCATGCGATCCTTCCAATTGGTGAAATCAGCCAGCAAAAGGGGTTCTGCGGCTAATGTAACCTGTATCTTAAACACGTGATTAATATAGTTTACCAACTTATTCTAAAATTTCCTGACTTTCCTACAGCTCCAGAAGTTATGCATCCAATCTGCCCTTTGGGATTTGCACTTCGGGCAAAAGCCAGACTCCCATTCAACCATAAAGCGCTGCCTTGATTGTGGGATGTATGCCCTGTGGACTACTTTTAAATGAATTTCCTGGAGGTGAGTGGTGGACAGCGACTTCCAAATATGCTCAAAATGGCAGGTCAAAGTAACTGGGTCACTTATGCTGGGAATATCTTTTGGCCAAGCGTCTACCGTTCTACTCCAGGGAGTTGCGAGCTGTGTGTATACCAGATCCGCATATACATATCTAATTTTGAATTTAATAGTTTTTAAGAAGGTGAGTAAGCTTTCCAAACCATCTGAACACGCTGTAGTTTTTCTCTGAGCTAGTATCGAGTTTGCATAGTGTCTGAGCTGCAGATACATAAAAAATTGAGAGTTTGGGATTCTTAACTTTTACTTTAGTTGACTGAACGTATATATGTTGCCACCTGGGTCAAATATGTATTTTATTGCCATTATCCCACCATCTCGCCATGTCAGGAAATTGATGTTATCCAAGCTAGGTTGGAATGCTAGTTTAACCCAAATTGGAATAAATTTGGTGGTCTTAAAATCTTTGTTGTATTTTTTATTGATATGGTTCCATGTCCTATATGTATCTTTGAATAAAATGCTTTCCGCAAATTGTGGTGGTATCTTAGATTTGGGCAGGTGTAATAATGCAGCCGGAGCGTGCGGATAGAATATGGCATTTTCCAAGTTTTTGTCAGTGTAACAGCTACGCTGAAAAAGCCAGTCAATAATATATCTAAATAAGGCTGCGCGTGTGAATGACGTTATATCCGGTAGGTTAATTCCTCCCTAAGCTTTTCCCAGAATTAACTTGCTTCTTGCTATACGTGGTTTTTTAGAATGCCAGATGAACTTGGAGAATAGTTTTGTACAGGTCTGAGTATCGATTTTGTTTAAACTTATTGGGAGCATTTGTATTGGATATGATAGTTTTGGGAAGATCACACTTTTAATAATGCATTGCGTCCCAAATAAAACCTGTTTGGTCATTATGGATCAAACTTGGTAACAGAATCTTGAGTCGCTCTGCTACAATTTTTGTGGATATTTTGTAATCTACATCTAATAATGAGATGGGTCTATATGATCCTGGTAGCGTTAAGTCATGTCCTGGTTTGGGGAGTACTTTAACAATGGCGCTATTAAAGTACTTTGGAATTTTGTGTTCTGAGAGTATTATATTAAAGTAGTCTGTCAATAAAATTACAATCCTATCTTGTAAGATTTTATAGAATTCCCCACTGAACCCATCAGGGCCTGGAGATTTAAAAGATTTTCAAATGTTTAATCGCACTTAAAACCTCTTCAAAGGTTGGAGATTGGCTGTACTAAGGTCTCTGACTGTGCTTTAGTCATTTGAGGTAAAGATATTTTTCCCCAACACGCCTCTTGTGCCTTAGTATCAATAGGGTTTTGAGAGTAAAGTTCAGAATAAAAGGAACTCAGGATCTGTATAATTTCTGGCCCTTGGTATTTGATGGTTCCATCTTGTGACTGTAAGGATAGGATATTACTGTTGGGTCTAGATCCGTTTAGTAGATTTGAAAGGATTTAGCTAGATTTATTACCAAACTTATAGAAATTAAATTTACTAGCCATTTCTTGCCGGGTGCACTGTTGTTGGATTACTTGATCAAAGTGTATTTGCTTTTGTTTATATTTATATTTATTTTCTGATGTAGGTTTTCCTTTATATGTTTCAAAGGCTTCTGTCAGTTCACGCTGAGCTTCATAATATGCCTTTTGTTGGTGTTTGTTATATTTTGCTACACACAAAATAATTTCCCCCCTCAGGACTACCTTTGCAGTTTGCCAGAATAGCATTGGATCGTCCGTATGCTGTTGATTATTATGTATATACTCATCCCATGCTAGTTTTACCATGTCTTGAAATTTTATGGAGTTAGAAAGTTTAGCTGGGAATCTCCACTGCTTGTGCTTTTCTAATGAGATCCCTCTATCTATTTGTATCCAGATCATGGCATGATCCGAAAGACCTACTGGTTCGATACCAGTTGCTAATGTTTTATTGGCTAATGAATGTGAGATCAGAAAATAATCTATGCGGGAAAGAGTATTATGAGCTGCCGATAAGCATGTGAACTCTGAATCAGTTGGGTGTCTAGATATCTACCAAACCTAATTGATCTGAGATATATTTTATGCCAATTTGGCTATCAGATCTCTTTTGCTTTGATGGAGCTGACCTATCTAAGAATCTAGAGGCCACCATATTAAAATCTCCACCAACTATGAGGGAAGAATCTAGGTACTTATAGAGCTGATTAATCAATTTTAGGAAGAATGGTTTGGTTTGTGTATTTGGTGCATAAACATAGCATATTACAAATTTAGTACCTTTAATAGTGGCATTCAATACAACATATCTCCCGTATCTGTCAACTATTTTATGGTGAACATCTATCTTAAGGCTTTTCTTAATCAAAATTGCAACCCCTCTCGATTTCCTGTTATATGAGGCATATATTAGGATCTTATACCCTAACATTGACAGTTTATCATGCTCTACATCGTTCAAATGTGTCTCTTGGAGTAAGGCTATATCAGCTTTAGACTTATTTAAATAGGTCAGTAATTTTTTTCGTTTGATAGGAGAGTTAATACCTCCCACGTTCCAAGAACAGATTTTCAACGTTGTCATTTATGTTCTTGTATTATAGATGCTAAGGGGAGGACTCTCCTGGCTAGAATAATGAATGTTACCCAATATTCTGTAGGCATACTTCTCTTCCCAAACTTGGCTTTTGATCTGACTTTTTATTTATTTATTTTTTCCATCTTATGTAAAAAAACAACCATTTTTGGTAATGCATAGGGAAGGACACCATAGAAAGCTTTAGGTGAGGTATGGTTCTCAAAAATGTTGTCAGATTGGTGCTTTGCCGGTGGAGGGGGGGGGGGAATTAGGAATAACAATAGGAAAAGGTGACACATTTTTTTTAGCAAAAAAGTAAACTTTGTAAAGGACGGAGTGGGCCCACTCTGTCTATAGGAAGAGTTACCCACACAACTATAAAAGGGAACATTGTGGTGGGGTCAGAACTATAATATGATGTCTACATAGCATGTACCTTAAGATAATACCATATGAAATACGAAATAGAAGACATTTAGGGGAATAACCCCCATGTCTGTGAAGGATCTAGATGTGACAAGTAATAAAACGGTAATAGTTAAACAAAATCGTACATCACCATGCCTGTGTAAAAACGAGATTCATTGGATAAGGATAGGCTACCTCGACAATCACAGCAGCGTCATCGTCCATTATCCAGCATCCTTGGTTAGGATATTTTCCGGCTGGGTTCCAACAAACAATACCTTATTGGCCTAAATACAACGAAAAACAAAAGGAACCAACAGAACAGCAGAACACTTATACGTTACAACAAAGAATGAATCCAAAAAACATTTTTACTCGTTTTGAAGGCCAGCAATCAAGTTGTCTCTATAATAGTGACCAGCTGGTGAATAACAGTGGTGTTTTTAAGATTTAACCAAGCTCATTGATCTGATACTTCAGCTTCCACATCCAACTCCCTTTAACAACTACACCTGACCACTAATGTGATTGGTGGATCAATCACCCCTCCCTACTTAAGGCACCTGCAGCCTTAGGTAGTTGCCTGATCTTGAAGTCTCACTCCCAGTGAACTTCTATAGGTGTGTGCAGTTTCCAAACTGCTTCCAGCTCTACTCCTGTGTGCAGTTTCCAAACGGCTTCCAGCTCTACTCCTGTGTGCAGTTTCCAAACTGCTTCCAGCTCTACTCCTGTGTGCAGTTTCCAAACTGCTTCCAGCTCTACTCCTGTGTGCAGTTTCCAAACTGCTTCCAGCTCTACTCCTGTGTGCAGTTTCCAAACTGCTTCCAGCTCTACTCCTGTGTGCAGTTTCCAAACTGCTTCCAGCTCTACTCCTGTGTGCAGTTTCCAAACTGCTTCCAGCTCTACTCGTGCTTCAGCTTCCACGCTGCTCCCTGCTCAACTCAGCGGCGGTTCCCATACTGCTACAACGCTTCACTTCACAGCTGATTCCGGATCTACACAACTGGGTATGCTCTACTGACTATTGCCTATTGCTCGCATACCAGTTGTATCCATTGTTGTTTGCTGCACAGGGTACAAGTACCCATATAGACTGTGTTACTGCATTGCTTCATTTAGGACAAGCTTTCACTCAAGCTACGATATCTCCTCACACTACTACTTAGCGTTATTGTGCATATCTGCTGTGACCAGCTTCTCCTCACTGCAAGGCATCTTCTCCATACAGACTATTCATTGTGCCTTCCAACTCTGCCCCACAAGACATTGCTCTACTCGTGCTGTTTCCATACAGCCACAGTTTGCCTTTCAACTTCACTCTCCTGCACCTGGACAAGTCCTCATTCCTTCTCACAGCAGTGGTACAACTTGCTGCACGCAGACCACTGACTTCCCTGCTACCTACCCGCACCTGGACAAGTCCTCCTATCACAGCGGTGGTACAACTTGCTATACGCAGACCACTGACTCTCCTATTACCTACCTACACCTGGACCAGACTCCTCACCATAGCGGTGGTACAACTTGCTGAACGCAGACCACCGACTACCCTGCTTCCTACCTGCACCAGTACTATTCTTCCCATCACTGCAGTGGTACAACTTGCTGTACGCAGACCACTGACTCCTCCTCTACCTACCATCACCTATCCACGTCCACTCCTCGTGTCTACATTATCTTCAGCCTCCAGTTTACTGCTCCAAGTCGCTGACTTTCCTCTAACCATAGCTGCAAGTCGCTGACTTCCTCAGACTATCTCTACTCTCCTGCTGTTGTGTCGCTCCAATCATTCACCTGCCTGCTTTGAGGTGCGTGCCATAACCCCGCCTCTCTAGCAGAGTTCCATCTGGTGAAACTCGGGTAAGCAACTCCTAGTGCCCGTGACAATAACTTATTAAATACTATGCTTGTCTCCATTTAATTACAGCACAAAATCTCTTCAAATCAAGAGTTATATAATTACAACATATTGTACTTAGAGTAGGAAAATTGACTGGTTGGAAATATGGTTGGTACATGCCACAAATTATTATTTTCCCTGTTCTTATTTCATAATTCTCTTTTCTACAAAAATATATTATGCATTAAAACCAGTAGCCAGGCCCGGATTTTTGCACTTAAAGGCAATTTATGATGCATTTCCCAGACCAATGTCTCTTTCTAAGTCACGCAGGCCCTAAACGACGATAAAGCTAAGCTTAGAAAATGTAATAGTACTGTATGTGTCTATTCCAGTGAACACACAAATCTGTGAATTAGCAGCTCCATCATTTTGTGAGTGACAGCAATCTCACTCCATGATAGTAATGAATCTGCAGCTAACCACAGGATGTGATGGCATACCATGTCTGTATTGCACAAGGAACATGTCCATTAGGGTTTCTGCCTTAATCGTCGTAATTTCATTGCTTTTTGGAGTTTGAGAGAAGAGTTTCAATAGTTTTCTTACATTTCAGATGGTCTGTAACCTTAGAACCTTAATCAGACATATTCAACCGTAAGGTTTTTTGTCTATGGAATTTCATGGCTTTTTGTAAAGTAAAAATATTGATAATAAATTTATAAGCCTAGAATTGTACAGCCGTTAAGAATATCTTGGCCCATCTAATTTCCACTATTTTTCTTAATCCCTAAAAAACAAGACTTTTAATATGGCTGTATAACACTAACCTCTGCCACCTCTGTTGTATGACTGTCCCAACTATCCACTACAGTTTTGATAAAGTAATTTTTCCTAAGATTTCCTCTAATCCTAGCACCCTCCATTTCTCTCACACATACCCCAATGCCCACCAGCTTTGTGATCACATGCACACATGACATTGCCAATTACACCAGTTTTATTCTCATGCCACCCCCTGCGCACCAGCTTTTCTATCACGTCACCACCTGTGCACCAGTTTTTCTCTCACGTCACCCCCATTCACACTAGCTTTTCTCTCACTTATCACTGCCTATGCACCAGATTTTATCTCACATCACCACTTCTGCACCAGCTTTTCTTTCACATATCAGACCTTGCGCATCAGCTTTTCATTCACGTCACCCTGTGCACCAATTTTTTTCTCACGTCACTCCTATGTGCTCAAGTTTTTTGTTATCACATTACACCCTGTACCCCTGCTTTTCTCTCATTTGTCACTCCCCTGTACACAAGCTTTTCTTTCTCATGTCACACCGTACCCAGCTTTTCTTTCATGTTACCCCTTGCGTACCAGCTTTGCTTTTACATGTCCCCCCTTGCAAAACAGCTTTTCTTTCACATGTCACCACCTGCTCACAAGCTTTTCTTTCAATTGTCACAGCCTATGCAGCAGTATAATTTTCTTTTACATTACTCCTATGTGCACATGATTTTTTATCACGTCACACCCTGTGCCCCAGCTTTTATCACACATCACTCCCTGCGCACCAGCTTTTCTCTCAATTGTCACAGCCTCTGCACCAGTATCCAGCATCCTTGATTACAACAACTATAAAGAAAACAAATTAGCTCTACACTCTGTGTGTTTGGTCAGAAATCCAGAGAGATATTCAGTCGTGTGTCTGAGGGGAGATGGTAAATATAGGCCATGTGTGTATGAAATAGAAATAATAATAAGTGTACACAAATATAAGTGAATAATATCATTATGTTCGCTTTTACCTAGGGGGTATAGTAATACCAGTACAAATAAGTGCCACTCACCTATGGACACAAATTAGTATTCCAAAGGTAGAAAAGTTCTTGTCAATATGAACAATCTGAATAGAATCACCTCAGAGACTCTTCATCGAAACAGTAAGATAATAAATGGATCTGTATCATACAAACTGACTTCTATTAGTCCCTTAAATTGTAAACATAAATTGTGCTGTCTTACCCAAAGTCCAGCTATTTGTGGTTTTCCTAGTGGACAGAAGTTTATCTCATGGTTTCCAATGGAGATCTCCCAGGAGTGTTCTCTGTGTCCACATGCTGCCATGTTGTCTTCACTATCAGATGATCAAAGTCAGCTTGTACTTCTGAATGTCTCTGGCAGAGTGCATCTCTCTATATCCTTCGCATTCCACTGAGAACCATTACTTCCAGATACTGCAGTAAATGAGATGGGCACTTGGCTAGATATACATGCGTTCTGCAGTTATATAGTGCAATGCTCTGAGATTGACAGTACTTTAGAAGAAATTTATCCGCAGTGCAGTGGACTGCATAGAGATTTATACTGCTCGTTGTAGTATACTGCACACTATCTGACACATCACTCCAGTGTGCAGCCAGTGTGACAACTTGAAGTGTATGTCCATCTATAGCAGCCAGACTTTCCTATCTCCTAGCAGAGATAAACGTAACTGAGCTCGGGAATGCAAGAAGCTCCAGCACAAAGAGCCATACAACTCAAACAAAAGCATCATATCTTTGCAAAAAAAAGGCAAAATCAAGCACACATGCTTCGATTCTTTTCAACCCAAGTCCACCCATGAAGACAAAATAGATATACTTCCACTGATCCTTTCATATCTCGCAGACACAGCAAGGTGTTTTGTGAATTTAATAAACGTAAGACAGGATATAGTAAATATATGTAAACATGTCTACACCTGTGCATCTATTGGCGTACAGTTAAACGAGGTCCGAAATGAAAGACGGTGCGCAGCGGAGGTGAAAGAATGGGTGCTGGACCGGAAGCCAGGCACCCTGGAAACAGCCGCACAGCTAGCGGATCAATATGTGGCAGTGAGGCCACACTGGCAGAAGCGCCAGGTTAACAGCCAACCCCACAGGACTGTACAATCAGGGGGACACCCCTCTAATACTCACCCCCAAAAGCAAGTACCTAACCCTTCGGGTACCATTTGCCAGCCACTGCACCGTCCTGTCCCTGGGAGTTATCAGAGACCACCGGAGTTCAGGCTGGAGAAGAAGTTCTACAGCTGCGGAAAAATCGGTAATTTAAGGATGGACTGTCCCACAGCCCAGGCACCCCAGACTCGTGCCACTAATCCGAGTCCTGGGGCCCGGCTAACTTGCTTAACTAGTGAAGGTGAGCCATTAGAGACTGTTTCCACCCCTGCCAGCCCAATGGAGTGTGGCGTGTCTGAAGGTGACTCAGCGGAGAGAGTCACATGTGTGTTAAAAAGACCCCCCAAAGATATGTGGAGAAACCTGCAGCCGGTTCAAGTGGGACCCCTGCAGGGTGAAGGACTGAGAGATTCAGGGGCCTCAATTACTGTTTTGAGTCGCCATCTTATTGATCCTGCTGCAGTATTGCAGGATCACACTGCCGAAGTTACTGTTGCAGATGGACTGGGAAAAGAAGTGCCTGTAGCAAGGGTGTATCTGGACTGGGGGGATGGCCAGGAGTTGCGAGATGTTGCCATTATGGATGGCCTCCCAACTGATCTGATTTTGGGCAATGATGTTGGGGGTGGAATTGTGACCAAATTTCTCAACACTATCACCCAGAGCCAAGCTACTAAGCTACAGTCTTCAGGATCTACACCTGCACAGCCCAGCCCAGAGGAAAAGACCACAGCTGCTACAACACAGCCATCACCTGCAACCACTGTTTCAGCCAGCCCAGAATAAAAGACCACATCTGCTCTTTCTTAAGGAAACAGCCAGCCCTTTGCCTCTGGAAAGACTACGTCCCCTAGCTACGCAGAGGATGTTGTCTCTTGCCAACCTGATCTTGTGGGCGTGTCCGGTGATGCTCCTGTCCCTAGCAATATGCCAGCTCCAGCGGTGAGTATAGCTGACCACAGTGACCTCCCTTTAACTGACCCCACTTTGACTGACCCTAGTCACCCCAACATAGACCCCCCCTGCAGAAAATCCTGACTTAAATGATAGTGAGGGATGCAGGGAAGAGTTCAGGGCAGCGCAGATCTCTGATCCCTCACTGGAAGGCATGAGGCGCCAGGCTGGCAGCAGTTTTCCAGCGATGGAGGTAGGGAGTGGGACCTGGCGTAAAGGGTTGTTGTACCGTGTAGCTAGGAAGGTAGATGGGGATAGACCAGTCCGGGAACAAATTCAACTGGTGGTACCACGGGGGTTACGTGCGCAGCTAATGTCAGTCGCCCATGAAATCCCTATGGCGGGACACCAGGGCAGAGACCGAACACTGAAGCGCCTGACACAGAACTTCTTCTGACCTGGATGTCTGATGACGTCCGGGCCTACTGTAAGTCCTGTGATGTGTCTTGGGCGCCCCAGTGCTCGTGCTCCCCTCAGGTCCTTGCCAATAATTAGGGAACCTTTTCAGCGAGTGGCTGTGGACATAGTAGGTCCCCTGCCTGTGCCCAGTAGATCGGGCAAGAGATACATCCTCACCGTGGTGGACTACGCTACCCGGTATCCAGAGGCTGTAGCTCTGTCCTCCATAACTGCGGAAAAGGTAGCGGATGGGCTGCTAGGAGTATTTAGCAGAGTAGGGTTCCCTAGTGAGATCCTAACCGATCAAGGAACACAGTTCATGAGTGGACTGGTCCAGTGTCTCTGGGCAAAGTGCGGAGTGCGGCAACTCCGTACTGCCCCCTACCATCCCCAGACTAACGGACTGTGCGAGTGGTTCAATGGCACTCTGAAGCACATGCTACGGGCATTTGTAACTTCAGAGGGGGGGGGACTGGGAACGCTACCTGCCGCACCTCCTTTTTGCTTATCGGGAGGTGCCGCAGGAGTCTACCGGTTTCTCCCCCTTTAAACTCCTATATGGCCGCAAAGTTCGTGGACCTCTTGACCTTTTCCGGGAGTCTTGGGAAGGGGAGCTACCCACACAGGATGTATCTGTGGTGGAGTATGTGTTGAAGCTCAGAGATTGGTTAGAGAATCTCATGGGGCTAGCGCAGGCTAACCTAGCGGAAGCGCAGGCGAAACAGAAGACTTGGTATGATCAGGGCGCGCGTGCCAGAGTGTTTGAAGTAGGGCAGAAGGTCCTTGTTCTGATGCCCACGCGCCAGAACAAGCTCTAGGCTGCCTGGGCTGGACCGTACACGGTCTCAAAACGCCTGAGTGACATCACTTACGTGGTGGCATATGATAGCGACGGTAGGCGGCAGTGGACCTACCACATAAATATGTTGAAGGCATACCACGAGCGCGTGGAGTCGGTAGCAGCGGTTTGCTGCTTACCAACTGAGGAACCAGGAAGTGACCCACTACCTGACCTCCTCGCGGATGCCAGAGAGGAAGGTGGTGTAGAGCAAGTAGGCTGGGATGAGCATTTGAGTGCCTGCAAGAGGGAGCAGCTTGAGGAAGTGCTGTGGCCCTTTGCGACCCAGTTCAGTAGGAAGCCGGTCAGACTTCCTTGGTGATGCACCATGTGGACACTGGTGAGCATAGGCCAGTTAGACAACCCGCTTATCGGGTCTCACCAGAGGCCAAGGAAAGCATATACAAGGAGGTACAAGAAATGCTTGCACTAGGGGTGATTCAGCCATCGCATAGCCTATAGGTGTCCTCCGTTGTATTGGTTCCCAAGGACAAAACAATGCGTCTCCTGCCTCTGGTTTATATAGTGGTGCAGGACGCAGACACACAGCCTGTGTGTGGCGGAGGTAGCGTATGCTCGCTCTTAGTATCCCTCGCGGACAGCGGTTGCGTACTCAGTAGGCTGGAGGTGGCGATCTAGCATGCTAGAATAGAGGTGTTGAGCATTTGACAGTGCTGAATCAATAGGTGGTAGTGTTATCAACCAACGCATTTCGCTCGTGGCCAAAAGACAGTGAGCTTCCTCAGGGATTGTTATGGTGGAACTGGTCTTTCTTCAAGTTTATATAAAGTCCAGATATTTTCAATTGGGCGGCAACAATTTCACTTAATTGGCCAGAGGCTCAGTTGGTAACAATGAAATGTGAATGCCTGGTAATTGGATTGTGCACAGATAATGAGTAGCTGTCAGTTGTTTACAAAAGAAATAAAGTTAAATACATCACTGATTAAGTCCAGATATTTTCAATTGGGCGGCAACAATTTCACTTAATTGGCTGGAGGCTCAGCTGGTAACAATGAAATGTGAATGCCTGGTAATTGGATTGTGCTCAGACAATGAATAGCTGTCAGTTGTTTACAAAATAAAATAAAATAAAGTAAAATACATCGCTGATAAAGAGTTGTCTGTTATTAACATCGTGTCTGGTGCCATACATGCAATTGCCCTTGATAGTAAATGTTACTCCGAAAACAACGGATATGTTAAAAAACAACAGATATGTTAAAAAACCACTTGCAGCCACTAGAACAATATACATTTCCGGGTAGTTCTAAATAATATCAAAAAATGAACAATGTGATGTATATCAGAATTGCATACTGTTTCACGCTGGAAATACAGTGTGAATATACTCATGAACAGTGTATATGCTAATCTTGGGGCAATAAGCCCTGTATGGTGGCTGTACAACCCGATATAGGGGTGGATGGAAGAGCGGGATAAACGAAAGGTGGAAAAGGGGAAAAAGGGAGTCTTATGATTTCAAAAAATATCCCAAATCAAAATCTATATTAAGTCCTTTTGGAGTCAGGGTTTTTAGATAAAAAATCCCACAATACGGGTAACAATACCCAGTGGACAATTGATGTGTATGGAGTGATATGGTTCAATTTCATCATTTGTTTTTATTTGCTTTTTGTTGTTTCACATACCGTTTACCAAGTGCAAATGTCAGTTTAATCTGTTTCCGGCCAGAAAACTTACTGTGTACATTATGTTGCAATAAATAACATTAACCACCCACTTTGCTATACATGCTATACCTTCTAGCGCCTAGAACCTGATATATCACGTTATCAGTGAAAAAACTACAACCTTATTTGTATGGACGACATTTTACTGGGGTGACTGATCATAATCCTTTAAAGTGGCTACAACAAACCTCAGGGGAAAATGGCCGTTTGTTGCGCTGGAGCCTTGCACTTCAAATTTATGACTTTGACATAATTCACAAGCAGGGAAAGGCTCATAGCAATGCGAATGGACTGTCTCGACAGGAAGAGCCAGAACCTCTGGGTCACATTCGGTAACCCTGGGAGACGGCGGACCAGGAGCCAAATCGTTTGGACATGGCACCCTGGTTACCGCATGGACAAGGGAGGGGAGGGGTGTGACTGGATCACTATTAAATATCTTTGGGTAACATATGTATTTAAAGCGAATAGCGCAGGGCACTTATTTATGTAATTGCATTTGCACTTATTCTTGTTTAGTGTAAGATAGGAAGTCGTTATCTCTGAGACCAGGAAATGCCTATTTATGATGCATATAACTGATACAATAGGCCTTTGTGGATGGAGGTCTGGTGTGTATTGGGATGTATTTAGTATGGAAGTGTTGTTGTTGTTTAGGATTTGTAAGGTTGCTTCTGGAAACCTGCAATTAGGACATGTGCAAGGAAGTCTGATAGCAGAAAGTGCTAACGAAGTTTTGTGATGAAGTGTCATGCCTGCTCTGGCCAAAGACCTCATCAGGGGGTCGTTACTGTGTGGACTTTGCCAGAGTGAATTTCATAGATAAGTGTAAATTTTGTTAGCCTTGAAATGTATGTAAATTCATGTTTATGTCAATAGAGTACATCCTGTTTCTAAAAATAGACTATTTCTGAACTGTATAAAAGAGGAGCTCTGTGAGCATGTTAGTGTTCTTCTGAATTGTCATCTGACCTGATAATACTGGGATCTTCCACCAGTGTGTGTGAGCAATAAACATCTTGCTTTAAAGACCTGCTTGGAATCATCTTCAATATTGCTGTTTTCCTGTGATCTACAGATTAGACCCTAAAATCTAATCCGTTCTCCGGCTGTCTCTGCAGTTTGGACACAAGCTATTCCAGTGCCAATGTTCTGCGCTACCCAGCAGCCCTGCCCTAGTGTGATAGGCCAGGGGGCATCCATTCACAGCAACCCGGATCCATAGTAAGAGGTCCAGAGTTACCAGCCAGGTACCCCAGCAAGGAGACACGCTAGCAGCGTCAGTGACCCAGAAGGAACGTGGTTCTGAGTGCCATAGAAGGAGCTCAGTGGTGGCAGCAGGCCCCTCCCACTGCGGCAGGAGGGGCGTATTCGAAATAACGAAAGGGAACGGTGGCAAAGTAAGCAAAGCCGGTTCCTCGCAACAACAGACAGGGTGGCATAGGCGGTCCATCCTGTCACACATACCCTTTCAGACAAATACTGTAGCGACCTGGCTGGATGGTAAGCGGCAGAGCAATGACTCAAACACACGGCAGTTCCTACCACATCTAGGACACATTGGCCCACAACAGTGGCAGAAAAGAAAAGTGGTGCAAGATGGAATTGTTCTTGGATCATGAAGCCAGTTATGGTTCGTTTGATTGCTCCACTCGTTTCTTGGATAACTGAGGCAATTCTACAGCTGATACATGGACTGAGTGAAGGGGGCGGTCATGTACAAAAAGCCCCTCAAAGGTGGGAAAGGGATCCCGGATATCCCCACTATGCTGCGAGCCTTCTTTGTTTGCAACTGTATGCACAGAACTCTTGTTGAAAATAACATTTATTCTGCTGGGAAGTCCATATCTCACTTTTTCCTCCTGCCTCGTTCGAGGACCCTTGGTTGGAACAAGTGAGAGAGCTCCTTCCCTTATAAATAGACTACACATTGGTTTTACCTGGATGTTGGACAATTTGTGAGGGAGAAAAAACTGTCCACAAGCTCATCAGAGCTAAAGACTTCATGGAGTCTGCTCCCTGCTGCAACAGCAAAACACGTGTGGGAGAATGTGGCCTCTAAGAGACTGACTAATAGACACAAAGACATTGCATGGATGACTATCCAGGGGGGTCTGCCTCTCAGGACATTTATGCCTTCACGGAATCTGTGCCAATATGACCACTGCCCCTTCTGCATCACCAAAAGGGAAACAGCACAGCATATTTTTTGGGAGTACCCCACTGCACAGGCACTGTTGGATGCCTTGGAACATGAACATAAGGACAGTGTGCCCAGAACTTGCCTTTCATACCATTCAGTATTTTTTGGATTATTTCCTGGGACCCACACCTTTGGGGCAATCCAGGAGGTCTGGCACCTTATGAACTGCTTTAAGGACACTATTTGACTTGCCAGGAATCGTCTCATCTTGAAAAGAGAGAAGATGACCATCCTGGACTGTCGCAGGCTGATCCACAGTCTGATAAGAGACTATAACACCATTGACAGTCCTTAGAAGGAGGAAGATGATTCAGTTTCTGTCTCCCTCTTCTCCTTCTCCCCCTATGTGTCTATTTATTAATTAAAACCTTGGGCTTGTGTCTCCCCCTCCCTTACCCCATCCAACCCATTCCCCCATCACTGTTTGAAGTGTGTATATTGTCTTGCCTTAATTTATGCACCATTCCCTATATTTGTGTCTCTCAATAGGCTTCGGTCTTCTGTGTACTGCTGTGAATCCATTTTGATAATACAGTACAATGCGACTGCAGATTAAGAACAACACTGCCAGCCCTAGTATTTCTATTTCAGCAATGACAATTAGCAATGGAGCAATGAAGCTCTCCTCTTTGTGTGTAACCTATATAACACCGTACAATTTGACTTCAAATTCAGAAGACCAAGCCTGCCAGCCCTAGTATTTGTATTTCAGTAATGACAATTGGCAATGGAGCAATGGAGCTCTCCTCTTTGTGGGTTACCTATATAACTCAGTACAATGTGACTGCAGATTTACACCAAGCCTGCCAGTCCTAGCATTTGTATGTCAGCAATGACAAATAGCAATGGAGCTCTCCTCTTTGTGTGTTACCACTATGATGCAGTAAAATGTGACTGCAGATTTACACCAAGCCTGCCAGTCCTAGTATTTCTATTTTAGCAATGACAATTAGCAATGGAGCTTTCCTCTTTGTGTGTTACCGATATAGCACAGTACAATGTGACTACAGATTTACACCAAGCCTGCCAGCACTAGTATTTGCATTTCAGCTATGATAATTATCAATGGAGTAATGGAGCTTTCCTCTTTTTGTGTTACCCATATACTTATGGGACTGCAGATTTAGAAGACCAAGCCTTCCAGACCTATTAATTCTAATTCAGCAATGACAATTAGCAATGGAGCAAAGGAGATCTCCTGAATGTCACTGGAGACTTTGAAGAACACTACTACCCCCTCCTCTTTCTATTCTGCCTATGATGCTACCCAACTGCTCCACACATTGTCAAGAACTGTGCTATCCCTTCTGTGTCCTTCTGGGAAATGGCACTGGATCGCCGTGGAGAGCAGAACTTATAGAATCCAAACCTCGCGAGATCCAATGACGTAACAATGATCCCAAAATCAAGATATAGCTATGAATGACCAGAACGGTCTAACGAGAATTACTGACTGACGCTATTCTAGATGTTCATTGCAAAGATAATTGAAAGAAAAAAAAAAGTTTTTTGTTTTTTTTTCAAAATCAGAAATAAACATCTGAAACAATAACAATGAAAAAAACAGACATATAAATACTGCAATGAACGGATATAAAAATCCTTCCAATAATCAGGTATTATAAAATACCTGATTACCCACTCCTGAAATAGGTTTTCTTTTTCATTTACATGGAACACGCATGTCTGATACTCCTCAGCTACGTGATCTCTGATTTTACATCTTCTGGATCTGTCTTGAGATTGTAGATACGGTAGGAGATGTATCTATGAAAAGACTGTTGCATCTATTATCAGACTGGGAATACCATATGTGACAGATCTACAGAGATATTAACTTATTTCAGGAGCAGAATTTATATACGGAGACTGCCTTTTATAATACCTGATTATTGGAAGGATTTTATATCTTTGCAATGAACATCTAGAATAGCGTCAGTCAGTAATTCTCGTTGGACCATTCTGGTCATTCGTAGCTATATCTTGACTTTGGGATTGGCACTTGGTAAGGCTTACCTTTATTTTGACAATTGATTTATTAGGTTGTTGGGGTGACCTATTTTTGGTTGGCTATACGAGCAGCCTATCCTATTTGCGCTTGTTTGACTATACATACCTATTGTCATTTGGACGTAACAATGATGTTTTGCCACCTTTTCAATACCGAGGGCGCGCTAAAGTGCCAAGCTTGGATCTGCTGAGTTTGGGTGTGTTCAGTTCTCGGAGAACCGAGCCTCAACATCTCTACTTACAAGTAATAACGCAAAGGCTGATGCAATAGTGGAAGAAAGAGGAAGTATATGAGCTTCTCACTGTGTATGTGTATATCTTTCCCAACACATCCAAATAGTGTGTGTTTGATATCTTCATATCCACCTAACTGTATTGATTTATGGCATGACAGATCTACCCTCTTGGCAATATGGTTGTGCTTATTTACAAGCAGTAAGCATGAATTACTGCATACTTCTGAGTTCTCATTTTGTCATGAATTTACAAGCAGTACAGCTATGCCTGTGAGGTTTTTTTCTCACGCTCCTGTGATCTCAGTGACCTTGATGTTTTTCAACATCTGCTATGCTCTGACATTCTCATTTATTTATTATACTTTTGGGAAGAAGTATGAATAAATTAATTAAGCTCAAAAACACAGTCAGGCATTTCAGTCACCATTTAATTGCTAATGCCCATGTGTTCATATTTTTTTGCAACAGGTGGTCAGCCTGTTAATTTGGATGTTGTTTACTGGAACTGCTATAGAAAAAAAACAACACAACTATAAAAATAAGTTTTTGCTTAATAAAAAATCCCAATCCCAGAAAGCTTTGCATGTACTTGATATTCTGAAAACACTTACATTTAAATATACCAATTAATTTAATGTCATTCCGTTCTAAAACACAAGAAAAAATATCCCTACACTTTACAAGCATTTAATTATGCATTTGTGTATAGTGCACTATGACCCATTGTATTAATGAGATCATATATTAGGCATTTGTGCCATTTGTTGTTATAACAATTATTACAAATATTTTACACATGCAATGGGATTCAGTACATCAATTATAATGCAGAACATGTGTGAAAATGTAGATAGAAGAACTAAATCTCAAAGTATTATTATAAAACTTGAAAAATTACTATTGCTTGGAATTGAAATCAATAGTTTGTTTTAGAATACCATAAAAAATAAACATTATTATTTTAAGTACTTATATAAATCAGTGTAATCAGAAATCAGTCTAAGTTAGTTGTTAATATGTAAACCATGTTTGTTGCTTCAATCACAGGATTTTATATCATGTTATCATAATTCTGTAAAGAAAAAAATAATGTTTTAAGACTCTTATTTATGTTTTCAAAACCAATTTAGCATCAGATACCAGTAGGCAAAACATATATATATATATATATATATATATATATATATATATATATATATATATTATATAATATATATTTTATTTATTTTGTGGAAGTCAAATAAGTGAATGAAGTAAACCGAATTGATTAATGTAGTTTTACCGTGCGATTGGTACGCCACGTGTTGTGACACAATCGCACAGATTCATAGCACACACATTTACATTCGCACTTACACTTGTAAATAATACACATTTTTTAAGGTTCTAAATCACATTTATTTATTAGTAAAATGCATTAGGAATTGTTTGTACATAGGTGATAATATATTAAAGGTATTTAAGGCTCAGGATATAGGAAATGTATCATGTTTAGTGTCATTTTGATCTGCATATTACCATCTCGAATCCGTTACTTTCGGCTCTGCGATCACTTCCTGCGATCAATAGTTATGAAAGATAAAAGTTTGAATGATCAAAATGACATTGTGTTTTAAGCTTGTTTAGAACTGGTTTGGGTCAGTATCCTTGAGAAACACGTTTTCACCTGTTGGGGGAAGGTGATCACACCTTCCTAGAGAAATCCTTTGAATTAGCCTATGATCAGCAGAGAACTGGAACATCATTAACCCTGAGCAAATGAAGACACTAGACATGATGATTGTTTACATTGTGACATCACCATCACCCATAGTTTTTTCTATACTGAAGCTGCATATAAGCACGCTGATCCATTTTTCTCCCTCTCTGATATTGACTACATATGACCATGACTGTATACCCTGGGCATGGGTGAAGTTAGCAAAAATGTAATGTATTCAGTGTTTTTATACTTTCCTTCTTTATTGTAACATATTTAATATGTAATAATGACTTGCTGTAAATCCTGCTCTATTTTGCAATTAAATATCTTTGTGTTTTTGAACCATAATAATCGCATTGGACAGTGTTTTATTGGTAAGCGATAAAATGACTTTAATAATTTGGGGGCTCTGAGCGGTGAGATCATGCTACCGGAAGATTCACAAAGCCTATGGATTTCGGTTCCTCAACAAAGGGTGGAAGATGCTTCATAATTGGGTAAGAACACAATGTGTTCGAGGCCTGTTTATTATTCTGTATTGTAAAACCGAATGTCCGTTTTGTGTAATCCAAGGAGCGCTGGTTAGAATCTAGGGGCAAAAAAATCCCCAAAAACTGTTTCCTTTTATTGTCATTGTGCGATTTAATGTGATTTATTTTACGTAGCAAATGCATACTTCCTGTATTGTTGCCATGTGTTTAATCAGTCGTTTTGATAGATAGTCCTGTTGTATTTTATAGTGTAATCAATTGTTAAAACCTCTGCAAACTTATTACAAACATTTGGGAAAGTATTTTTCTGCACAGAAAACAAAGGTATATATGTGAATTGTGTGATTGTGAAAGTACTGGTAAAGAATAAAGGTAGTTTACGGTGAATTAAGGTCGTATACGGTAAATAAAGGTAGTATACGGTGAATAGGTAGGATACAAGGTATACGGTGAAAATAGGTAGTCCCAATTGCAAACGTAGAACCTGCAGATAGCTTAGTATCTGTAGGCTATGCAATTGGATCGCACGACTGTGCCAATTGTAGACGGTGAGAGGAAATTCGCTGGAAAGGCTGATATTCTTCAATACTCAGTTCTCCCAGTACTCAAACAGGTGTGCTGGAAAGGCATCATATTGCAAGGTTGATATTTCTGTTCTCCCAGTGTCTCTGTTAGTGGTCCTCGTTTTGCACGCTTGGCATCGCATGAGTTGTTAAGTTCAACCCAGTTAGAGAAGAAGTGAGTGGATGCAGCTTACGGAAATTGTCCATGGCCACCACACATCTCACATCGTAGTTTTGCACTGCGAAGCATTGAGGATTCTGTTTCCATATGGGTGCTGAACAAATGTGTGAGATGGCCGATATGACCGACGTACAGGTCAAAGTAGGTAGGGTCTGTGTATGTGAGTAGAGATTGTAAGGTAAGTATGCAGTGGCATACAGTAAGGTAAGTATACAAGGGTATACTGTGATCAGTGGGTCAAGATGACTGATGAATGTGTGAAACCTTTTCCCATAATGGTTGGTAATATTTATCAAGAGGTAATAAGTAAGGTTAGTGATAAAAATATTTGTGAAAACTGAGAATTAAGCTCACTGTTTAAAACTGTAGCAACTGTAAGGGAGCAGGTAGTAGGATAGCGTGCATAGTGAAAAGTAGAAGCGTGCAAAAGCAGGAAAATATAAAACTGAATTGTCACAAATCGAGATCCTAGCCGCACTTACCCCATCCGCCGCTGTCATATCACGGCTACTTGGGTCACTTCTGGTCATCTGCAGCATTCCCGTCCTCCACACTTCTCTCCTGAGGATAGTTCTTGGCTCCAGTTTCCAATGTTCCTGTCTGCATCACTAAGTGCAGTGTTCCTGTCTGCATTACAAAGTGCAGTGTTCCTGTCTGCATTACAAAGTGCAGTGTTCCTGTCAGCATTTCCAGACTGCTCATTCCCCTGCTATATTCTACTTTTAGCAAGAACATAAGCAGGAAGATCGTTCAGGCTCCTAGTTTTTGTTTCAGTCCTGCCCCAGCTAGGCCCAAGGGTCCCGAATCGGATCAGGAAATTCAGATGACCGTGACACGAATAATACCATTTTAAAAAAGTTATAAAAATAGCAAATGTAACTGATACTCTGTTTACAATGTGTAACTATTCAGGTTTAAAGAAGAGTAACTTAAATGTATATTTTCTTTTGTGTTTGTGTATGGTGTGTGAATTTAGGGGAAAAAAAACATGCAATAGAGAGACCAGTTTTTCAAGCAGTCTGAAGACATTTTTGTTTTTATTCCATTCATAAAGTGCAGCGAGGGAAAAGAAGTGTATAAAAGAAATTTGTGTCCATGTAATAGCTTAGATTCAGAAATCCTTAATGGAAAAATAAGGTTTTACATGTAGGTGCTATTCAGTAGGTGAGAGATATCCATTGTGTCAAGACAAATGGTCTTAGTTAATTGACCCTGACTGCAATGAGTCTATATAGCCTTAGAACAATACAAAATACTGTAGATAATAGTTGCTAAGGATTTTTCTGCATAAGAAACAAATGTCACCAAGGAACGAAAGCAGTCTGAGTCTTTTGTTTGTTTATTTTGTGTGTGTCTTGTTGTTTTGTGTTTCTGTTGTGGGTTAATGATATGGATTGAAAGTAAATAAATGAAAATGTTTTGATACTAACTTTTATTTTCTCTTTTGTAGACAAAAACAGCCAGAGGTATATTTAGTAATTATGGGGATTGCGGGAGAAATACAAAATTTTCCCTTAAAAGACAAGTTAACAATGGGTCATTGTAACACTCTTTCTTCTAACTGCGGTGGCCTATGATATCTTATTTATTTGAGATTTATTATTAAACTGAAGTGTGTATATACTCTGCTTCTAATGTTGTTTTTATGTATTCCAGAAAGACACACATGGGAGATACAGAGTATGCGTTACAAAGGGCTTATTTTGCACTTCTCTATTATATTCACAAGCATATCGAAAGGTATATAGGTATAGTTATTGTGATCAGGGATACTGAGCTCCTTACGAGCTGATAGACGACACTGGATTGGATAGGTGATGTAACTCCTTCTTAAATTTAATAAGAATGGGGGAGTTGTCATAGATTAGTTAGGTGTCAAGGGGATTAGTGGAATAGTTGAGAGCCAATCCTTTATAGTGTCCAATACAGCTGTCATCTTTTTAGGACACACAGGTCTGGCATGACTGTTTTCAAACTTTTTCAACCAAATAAGAAGTACAGTATGAAAAATAGTACTGCTGTGTCCTGATTTGTTTATATCATCAGTGCTTGAAACTAAGGATTTTTTCATTAATTTCTCGGTAACAGAACATGAGTTTGCAAGGGGATGGATCACAGCCATGCCAGATAAAGGTCCAATACTGGAGATAATTTCTCACCAATGGGGCTAAGACATTTTTGACAATGGACAGAAATAGGGTTACACACACTACACTGACATAATCACGAAGGTAGCTAAGGGTTTGGTTTTTATAGAAGCTTCTGATTTTATGCAGGAGTTTTGTTGTGGAAATGTGATTCATGTTTTATAGATTGCATGTGGTATCTGCCTTTTATCTCCTGAGCAAAGTGTTCAAAGTGTGCGCCTAGATGCACAAAGGGTGGAAGGAGACAGGAGAATAGCTGAAGGTGAATTAGCAGATATACAGATATACATCTCTGTGTGGAACATTTGATTAAGATTTTTACCACAAGACCTGATATAAGTGAAACCCTTTAGAAAATGTTAAATTTTCATGTTTTTATATTGTTCATAGTTAGATAGACATGTACTAGATATTGTTATAATTGATGAAGGTGCTATAAAAATTGACCCATTTGCCCTCCTCACTTATCTGAATTTCTGGGATTGAATATGGCATGTGAGTTGGCAGAGGGTAAATCAGTTGTTATACGTTGTTTTTGAGTACTTTTCCAAGATACAGGGCGACGTTGAGGTGAGTGAGGAACTTTTTATGACAATAGCAGTACATGAGTAGAACCAGGTTCACTGAGAAGGGGGGGAGTGGGTACTAATTACCCGGGCCAGGGTGTGCCAGGGGACCCGGGGCTGCCCTGCTGACTTGTCATTTTTTTTTTATTTTTTTTTTTACACTTTTTTTTTTTTTCACTTTTTTTTTTCATGTGCCTGTCCGGGTGGGGGGGTTGCGGCTGCGGTTGTGGCTGCGGGTGTGCCAGCTGCCAGGTGTCACGAGCCGTGGTGGTACTCACAGCCACCGCGGCTCGCTTGTGGCCCCCTCTGGCGTCCCAGCCATCACCTTGACGACCGGGGCGTCACTTCCGGATCCTGGCCGACCGTTGCCAAGGCAATGGTCTGAAGCTTTGTGCCCTGCGCTGCGTCCCGGCAATGGAGGAAGCCTGGCGCGCATGCGCAGAAGTTAAACTAACCTGTGGCTTGATTTAACAAGCCTGTGGGCTTATTAATGCTTGGTACATTAATCATGCAGGGGGCTGTGTGTGATTCAGAGCTAGGCTCTGATTGGTGGCCACTAGTATTTAAGGCAGTGAGGTCTGCAGCCTCACTGCCGGTTATAGCTTCTGTCTCACAGTCTGCTGACCTGCCTGTTCCTGTTCCTGAGTATTGTATTCTGCTAACCTCTCGTGTATGACCCTTGGCTTGGATTTGGACTTCGCTTGTGTATCCCGTGACCCTGACCTTTGGCCTGTTTACCGTTTCTCCTGTTTGCCTGTGACCCTTGACCCCGGCCTTTTAACTGGACTTGCTACCTGCTGCCGGCCCTTGACCTCTGCGTGGACCTCACTCCGCTTGCCTGGGTTCTCCCCAACCGGTACACACTTCACAACCCTCTGTCATTCTGCAGCCCAGTCTGTCCCCACCATCAGGGGCTCCAGTGAACACCTGATTGGCAGAGTAGACTCCGGGTTGTGTTGTGCCGGCTCGAGGGGTTCCTAACACCAGGTCCTTCTTGCGGGTCCGCCCACAATGCGATGACGTCACGCGAAAGTGCCTTGCTGTGCTCTCGTGTGACTTTGTGGTCCTGCTTGTTTCTTCAGCCTGTGACCGCACCTATAAAGAGCGCGGGTCACGAGGCTGGCTTCGGTGCAGGCTGCAGCAGGGGACATCTGCTGATGGCATACTTTTTCAGAAAGTATAGAATATCTGCCAACCTTCCGCATTACTAAGCTGCACCATAAAGGGAACCAATCGTGTTCTTCCAGGTGGGTAAGACTAGCAAGGCAAGTCTTGTGCTCCCACTTTGAAAAACATTTAAATTAATTTTTAGTTACCTTCCTATAGACATAGTAGAATGACTTGGTAATCCTGGGATACCAGCCATTCATTATAAATTTGTGATGTAGGCTCTCTATTCCCTTTAGTCATGTACCTGGATAAATCTGGGATAATAAACTTTTTAGTAAATCTAGTCTGTAGTATAATTTCAGAATTCATATAGAATGTGATATATTTAAACTAGCAATAATCCCTCAGAACAATGGGTGGCTAAAAATATACTTATTCATTTGGTTTTATTACTAATTGGAAATAGATGTCTCATAGCAGAAGCCTGTTGTCGTCTAATAGGCAGCCAGGTGTCAGTGCATTAGCCCAGGGCAGTGTTGGCTAACCTGTGACACTCTAAGGGGTAAATGTATCAATATGCGGGTTCTTCAACACCCGCGTGTTCAGCCTCTTCCGCGATTAAATTTCAAGTGGCGCTGCATTGTAAAGGGAAGTTAACCCTTTACAATGCAGCGCCGCTTGAAATTTAATCGCGGAAGAGGCTGAACACGCGGGTGTTGAAGAACCCGCATATTGATACATTTACCCCTAGGTGTTGTGAAACTATAAGTCCCAGCATACCCTTCCAGCAATAAGCTGCTATATATTGGCAAAGCATGCTGGGACTTGTAGTTTCACAACACCTGAAGTGTCACAGGTTAGCCAAGACTGGCCCAGGGACTCATCTGAAACACTTCCGACTACTCAGTGGTGACAGCCTAGTTTCTGTACATTCAAGTGAATTATGAGAACATTAAGAGGATGGAAAAGAAAACAACAGCTCTTTCATAAAAGTACAATATCCAGCAGACTATGGGTTTATATCAGAGAAAACAAACTTTATTTGTTGTAAAGTGGAAAATGGTGAAGTTATACAGGATAAGTAATAAATTAATGTATTTGGAGTTGTGATGATAACCAGGAGAAATGACTCTCGGGAATCCAATTGCAGCGCATTTCCCTTCAAGTGTGTCTCAGTGGTAACCTGGCCTAACCAGCTTCCTTATTAGGGATCAGGGAACAAATTGACTGGGTACCAACATACAGGACCACCATCAGGGGGGTACAGGCAGGGCCGCCGAAAGGGGGTGTGGGTACTAATTGTAGTATACAGAAAATATCAATTACATTTTTTCCATGTTTAGGCAATTTTTTTTAGTTTTTTTTGAAGATTGGATTCATCATGTATGTATCATATACTGCGTGATCTGTGTTATGTACTGTGTTCAGTTATTGCTCTGCTTTTGCATATTTCATGTACCTATACACTTTCCAAACAGACCCCAACATTTCAGGGACCGGACAAGAAACCAGCAGCAGACCCTGAAAGCTGTAATAACAGGTAGGATAGAGCATGCACAGACCTTTATTCACGCAAGATACAGCACGCAGATGAATCAGGCCCAACTGTGTCTTTGTGTATGTATGTGCTTATATATGCAAAAAATGCAATTTCTTTTTGTTCAGCTAGAATTGAGATCCACCACTACAAAGAAGAGCACAGCTCGGTCACTTCAGGGGGAACCGGTGAAGCCTGGAGCGACTTTATCTCAACCACAAACAAGGTAAGCTGTTTTATTATAAAGGATAAGGCATTTGCATTGCTTCGAGGTATACTTAGAGATCCGATCCAAACTCATGACTGCTTCTTCCATTATCATGTGTATACTGCAATTAGTTAAGACGCCAATGAGCTTCCAGGTAGCTAGCTTGGTGCGACCAAGCCATCATGAGGCAGACAGAAACTAAGCAGCAATCCCTCCTACATACCCCTAATATATATATATATATATATATATATATATATATATATATATATATTTATTTTAGGGGAAACTTTGCCATGGATTTGTATCATTATAAATCTGCCACACAGAAACATAAAGGAAAAAAAGCAAGAGAAAAAAGGACCAGTGAAGGTTGAAGAACTCTTGAAAGAGTAGGATTTACTGTTTCCTCTCATTTGTCTGAGCATGAATGGTCAGAAGGAGGTGGCTGGATCTTCAACAATAGCAAGTGGACTTGAAATTGATGAAGTTAATGAAAATCTAACTGTTATTGTTCTTGATGGTGATGATGTTAGTGGTTCAAGTAGTATGCTAACATGTTCTTCTATCACAGACACTACACTGATTTCAGAATCACATACAAGTTCTGCACGCTTAACTTCTGCACGTAAAGGTGATGTTATTGAGGTTTGTTACACAGCTTACTCAGAGGGGGCATCTGATATTGAATTAGATAGCAACAGGCAGTTTTTGAAATGTGATATAGGCCTTCTCCAATCAGTTTTCTCAGTGGCCCAAATAGAAGATGCCATACGACAAAGACCAGAACCACATCCAACATTTTTCCCACCTGATAAAGATGGCAACCAATTTCCTTTTTATATATTAAATTTTCACTTAAAAAACAAAGAAACATTTCCTTGTGACTGGTTAGTTTGGAGTAAGAGTAAGCAAGCTTTGTTCTGCTTTCCCTGTTTTTTATTCAGCAAACTCCCAGTTACACATCGTTCAGTTTTGACAACAGAAATCGGTTGGGGACCTTCGAACGGTTATAAAAAAACTGTACAATAAAATACCTGACCATGAAAATAGTAATAACCATCGGTCATGTTATGTAGAGTGGCGATATTTGGAAACCAATCTTGAAAAAAACATGACAGTTTATTATGGCACAAAATCCAGAATGAACCAGAAGTTTGGAAAGCCTTATTGCGAAGATTTCTGGATGTAGGTCTGTTTCTTGCAGAACGTGGACTGGCTTTTAGAGGATCAAGCAACCTATTTGGACATCCAAGAAATGGCAATTTTCTAGGAATGTTAGAAGTTGTAAGCCACTACGACCCATTGTTTGCAGAGCATTTTAAAAAAGTAAAACAGGCGCAAATGGAGAAAAAAAATTACAAGTACATTACTTGTCAACAGAAATTCAAAATGAATTTATATCATGTTGTGCCGAATATGTGTTTAACTGCATTTTAAAGGAAAGAGAAACTGCAAAGTATTTTTCTATCACTGTAGATGCAACAACAGACTTGGCACACATGGGACAAACTACGTTAATTTTGCCTTATGTTCTTGTCGCAAACAATGAATATCAAGTTTTAGAACGATTATTGAAATTTGTCAACTGCAATAAAAAAACAGGGGAAGCTATTGCAGATTTAATTCTGGAAACACTTAAAAAACTTTATATTCCAATAAATGATTGTCGTGGACAAGGCTATGACAATGGTTCTAACATGAGTGGAGCATACAAGGGTGTCCAAGCTCGAATTTTACAAGTAAATCCACTGGCTATTTTTTCTCCTTGTGCCTGTCACAGTTTGAATCTGTGTAATGTCCATGCAGGAGAATGTTGTCCTGAGGTTGTGACATTTTTTGACATTGTACAAAAGCTGTATAATATATTTAGTGTCAGTTCTCAGAGGTGGGAAATTTTGAAAGAAAACATGGGTGCTTCACTCCACTCCATGTCAAATACACATTGGCCTGCAAGAGTAGAGAGTGTCAAACCCTTTTCTGAAAGACTTCCTGGGATAAAAAAGGCAATTGAGTCAGTGTTGGAACTAAACCTAACATCAGAAATGTGAACCAATCTAGATTCTGTAAGCATCTATTTGGAGTAATTTGATTGTCCTTTGATGGCATCTATTTGGCTAAAAGTCCTGAGCGCTATGAATTACAGAAGCACAGTTTTGCAAGCACGAAAGACCACAATTGATAAAGAAGTTGAAAATCTTTCCAGCCTGGTAGATGAATTAAAAGCAATCAGAAATAATTGGCAAGCTCTCTTAAATGAATCCAGACTGGTTGCTGAAAATTTAAGTATACCAACTGAGTTTAGATCTTTTCAGGAAAGACGTCAAAGAAAAAGGAGAAGATTTTTTGATGAATCATCAACTGAAGAATTTTTCTCTAATTCAACCCCAGAAGAGATGTTTAAGTGCAAAGTATTTCACATTCTTTTGGACAGCGTCATAGGCAATATGACAAAAAGATTTGATGCAGCAAAAGCCATAAAATCTTTATTCAGAATTGTATGGCTCTTCCCTGAGGTAGAGGATGAAGAAGTTAGAGAAAAGGCAAACCAGCTTCAAAAAAGATATGAAGATGATAAATATATAATTCAAATTTAGGAGAAGAATCTCTTTCACCTATCAAACTCCTAAACAAATTGAAGCACCTGAAGCTTGAACGCCTGTTTCCGAAAATTGTTATTGCCTTAAGGTTGTTCTGCGCCATACCTGTAACAGTGGCTCAAGCTGAACGCTCTTTCAGTTGTCTCTCAAGAATAAAAGATGTTTTAAGATCAACAATGACTCAGAAATGTTTAAATGATTTAGGTTTACTATCAATAGAGGCTAGCTTGGCCAGAAATTGCAATTTCTCAAGTATTATCGACTTATTTGCAAATCCTTTGAATTAGTCAAATAGTAAGTGTAATCTTATAGGTTGCTAAAGGCAACATCTCCACTTTTCAAACCTGCCAGAAACTCACTCGTAGCTTGATACATATAAGCCCATGAATGTTTTAGTGAAAATTATAGTATCAAAATACATCACTCTCTATTGTGCAGGGGCCACTGGGTGGCTCCCTGTGCTGTGCAGGGGTCAGAAGAAGGCTTTATGTATTGTGCAGGGGTCATAGAAAGGCTCTCTGTGTTGTGTAGGAGTCAGAGGAAGGCTCTATGTAATGTGGAGGGGTCAGAGGATGGCTCTGTGTATTGCGCAAGGGCTTAGAGGATGGCTCTATGTATTGCACAGTGGTCAGATGATGGCTCTATGTATTGCACAGTGGTCAGAGGATGGCTCTATGTATTGTACAAGGTCACAGGATGGCTCAATTTGCTGTGCAGCGGTAAGATGATGACTCTATGTATTGTGCAGGGGAGAGAGGATGGCTCTATGTATTGTGCAGAGTCAGAGGATGGCTCTATGTATTGTGCAGGGTCAGACAATGGCTTTATGTATTGTGCAGGGGTTATAGGAAGGCTCTCTGTGTTGTGTAGGAGTCAGAGGAAGGCTCTATGTAATGTGGAGGGGTCAGAGGATGGCTCTATGTATTGTGCAAGGGTCAGAGTATGGCTCTATGTATTGTGCAGGGGGTCAGAGGATGGCTCTGTGTATTGCGCAAGGGTTTAGAGGATGGCTCTATGTATTGCACAGTGGTCAGATGATGGTTCTATGTATTGCACAGTGGTCAGAGGATGGCTCTATGTATTGTACAGGGTCACAGGATGGCTCTCTTTGCTGTGCAGCGGTAAGATGATGGCTCTATGTATTGTGCAGGGTCAGACGATGGCTCTATGTATTGTGCAGGGGTCAGTGGATGGCTCTGTGTATTGCACAGTGGTCAGAGGATGGTTCTATTTATTGTGTAGGGGTCAGAGGATGGCCTCTGTAGTGTACAGGGTCAGATGATGGCTCTTTGTGCTGTGCAGGGGTCAGAAGATGTCTCTCTGTATTGTGCAGAGGTCAGAGGATGGTTCTATGTATTGTGCAGGGGTCAGAGGATGGTTCTCTGTGTTGTGCAGGGTCCAGAGGATGGCTCTCTCTGTGCTGTGCAAGGTCAGAAGAAGGCTTTATGTATTGTGCAGGGGTCATAGGAAGGCTCTCTGTGTTGTGTAGGGGTCAGAGGAAGGCTCTATGTAATGTGGAGGGGTCAGAGGATGGCTCTATGTATTGTGCAAGGGTCAGGGTATGGCACTATGTATTGTGCAGGGGGTCAGAGAATGGCTCTGTGTATTGCGCAAGGGTTTAGAGGATGGCTCTATGTATTGCACAGTGGTCAGATGATGGCTCTATGTATTGCACAGTGGTCAGAGGATGGCTCTATGTATTGTACAGGGTCACAGGATGGCTCTCTTTGCTGTGCAGCGGTAAGAGGATGACTCTATGTATTGTGCAGGGGTCAGAGGATGGCTCTATGTATTGTGCAGAGTCAGAGGATGGCTCTATGTATTGTGCAAGGGTCATAGGAAGGCTCTCTGTGTTGTGTAGGGGTCAGAGGAAGGCTCTATAAAATGTGGAGGGGTCAGAGGATTGCTCTGTGTATTGCGCAGGGGTTTAGAGGATGGCTCAATGTATTGCACAGTGGTAAGAGGATGGCTCTATGTATTGTGTAGGGGTCAGAGGATGGCCTCTGTAGTGTACAGGGTCAGAGGACGGCTCTTTGTACTGTGCAGGGGTCAGAGGATGGCTCTATGTATTGTGCAGAGGTCAGAGGATGGCTCTATGTATTGTGGAGGGGTCAGAGGATGGATCTCTGTGTTGTGCAGGGACCAGAGGATGGCTCTCTGTGCTGTGCAAGGGTCAGAAGAAGGCTTTATGTATTGTGCTGGGGTCAGAGGATGGCTCTCTGTGTTATGCAGGGGTCAGAGAAGGCTCTATGTAATGTGGAGGGGTCAGAGGATGGCTCTATGTATTGTGCAGGGGTCAAATGATGGCTCTGTGTATTGTGCAGGGGTCAGAGGATGACCTTTTTTTGTTGTACAGGGTCAAAGGATGACTCTATGTATTGTGCAGGGGTCAGATGATAGCTCTCTCTGTTGTGCAGGCATCAGTGGATGGCTCTCTGTGTTGTGCATGGACCAGAGGATGGCACCCTGTGTTGTGCAGGGGTCAGAGGAAGGCTCTCTGTGCTGTGCAATGATAAGAAATAGGCTTTATGTATTGTGCAGGGGTCAGAGGATTGCTCTTTGTGTTGTGCAGGGGTCAGAGGAAGGCTCTATGTAATGTGGAGGGGTCAGAGGATGGCTCTATGTATTGTACAGGGGTCAAAGGTTGGCTCTATGTATTGTGCAGGGGTCAGAGGATGACCTCTGTGTTGTACATGGTCAGAGGATGTCTCTCTGTGTTGTGCAGGGGTCAGAGGATGGCTCCCTCTTGTGCAGGGGGTCAGTAGATGGCTCTCTGTGTTGTACATGGTCATAGGATGGCTCTCTGCATTGTGCAGGGGTCAGAGAATGGCTCTCTCTTGTGCAGGGGTCAGATGATGGCTCTATGTATTGTGCAGGGATCAGAGGATCGCTCTTTTGTGCAGGGTCAAAGGATGACTCTATGTATTGTGCAGGGGTCAGATGATAGCTCTCTCTGTTGTGCAGGCGTCAGTGGATGGCTCTCTGTGTTGTGCATGGATCAGAGGATGGCTCCCTGTGTTGTGCAGGGGTCAGAGGAAGGCTCTCTGTAATGTGGAGGGGTCAGAGGATGGCTCTATGTATTGTGCAAGGGTCAGGGTATGGCACTATGTATTGTGCAGGGGGTCAGAGAATGGCTCTGTGTATTGCGCAAGGGTTTAGAGGATGGCTCTATGTATTGCACAGTGGTCAGATGATGGCTCTATGTATTGCACAGTGGTCAGAGGATGGCTCTATGTATTGTACAGGGTCACAGGATGGCTCTCTTTGCTGTGCAGCGGTAAGAGGATGACTCTATGTATTGTGCAGGGGTCAGAGGATGGCTCTATGTATTGTGCAGAGTCAGAGGATGGCTCTATGTATTGTGCAAGGGTCATAGGAAGGCTCTCTGTGTTGTGTAGGGGTCAGAGGAAGGCTCTATGTAATGTGGAGGGGTCAGAGGATTGCTCTGTGTATTGCGCAGGGGTTTAGAGGATGGCTCAATGTATTGCACAGTGGTAAGAGGATGGCTCTATGTATTGTGTAGGGGTCAGAGGATGGCCTCTGTAGTGTACAGGGTCAGAGGACGGCTCTTTGTACTGTGCAGGGGTCAGAGGATGGCTCTATGTATTGTGCAGAGGTCAGAGGATGGCTCTATGTATTGTGGAGGGGTCAGAGGATGGATCTCTGTGTTGTGCAGGGACCAGAGGATGGCTCTCTGTGCTGTGCAAGGGTCAGAAGAAGGCTTTATGTATTGTGCTGGGGTCAGAGGATGGCTCTCTGTGTTGTGCAGGGGTCAGAGAAGGCTCTATGTAATGTGGAGGGGTCAGAGGATGGCTCTATGTATTGTGCAGGGGTCAAATGATGGCTCTGTGTATTGTGCAGGGGTCAGAGGATGACCTTTTTTTGTTGTACAGGGTCAAAGGATGACTCTATGTATTGTGCAGGGGTCAGATGATAGCTCTCTCTGTTGTGCAGGCATCAGTGGATGGCTCTCTGTGTTGTGCATGGACCAGAGGATGGCACCCTGTGTTGTGCAGGGGTCAGAGGAAGGCTCTCTGTGCTGTGCAATGATAAGAAATAGGCTTTATGTATTGTGCAGGGGTCAGAGGATGGCTCTTTGTGTTGTGCAGGGGTCAGAGGAAGGCTCTATGTAATGTGGAGGGGTCAGAGGATGGCTCTATGTATTGTACAGGGGTCAAAGGTTGGCTCTATGTATTGTGCAGGGGTCAGAGGATGACCTCTGTGTTGTACATGGTCAGAGGATGTCTCTCTGTGTTGTGCAGGGGTCAGAGGATGGCTCCCTCTTGTGCAGGGGGTCAGTAGATGGCTCTCTGTGTTGTACATGGTCATAGGATGGCTCTCTGCATTGTGCAGGGGTCAGAGAATGGCTCTCTCTTGTGCAGGGGTCAGATGATGGCTCTATGTATTGTGCAGGGATCAGAGGATCGCTCTTTTGTGCAGGGTCAAAGGATGACTCTATGTATTGTGCAGGGGTCAGATGATAGCTCTCTCTGTTGTGCAGGCGTCAGTGGATGGCTCTCTGTGTTGTGCATGGATCAGAGGATGGCTCCCTGTGTTGTGCAGGGGTCAGAGGAAGGCTCTCTGTATTGTGTAGGGGTCAGAGGAAGGCTCTATGTATTGTGCAGGGGTCAGAGAGAGGCTCTCTGTGTTGTGCAGGGACCAGAGGATGGCTCTCTGTGCTGTGCAAGGGTCAGAAGAAGGCTTTATGTATTGTGCTGGGGTCAGAGGATGGCTCTCTGTGTTGTGCAGGGGTCAGAGAAGGCTCTATGTAATGTGCAGGGGTCAAATGATGGCTCTGTGTATTGTGCAGGGGTCAGAGGATGACATTTTTTTGTTGTACAGGGTCAAAGGATGACTCTATGTATTGTGCAGGGGTCAGATGATAGCTCTCTCTGTTGTGCAGGCATCAGTGGATGGCTCTCTGTGTTGTGCATGGACCAGAAGATGGCTCTCTGTGTTGTGCATGGACCAGAGGATGGCTCTCTGTGTTGGTAGGGGTCAGAGGATGGCTCTATGTATTGTGCAGGGGTCAGAGGATGGCTCTATATATTGTGCAGTGGTCAGTGGATGGCTCGCTCTTGTGCAGCCGTCAGTGGATGGCTTTCTGTGTTGTGCAGGGACCAGAAGAAGGCTCTATGTATTTTGCAGGGGTCAGAGGATGGCTCTATATATTGTGCAGGGGTCAGAGGATGACTTTATGTATTGTGCAGGGGTCAGAGGAAGGCTCTATATATTGTGCAGGGGTCAATGGATGGCTCTCTCTGTTATGCAGCCGTCAGTGAATGGCTCTCTGTGTTGTTCAGGGACCAGAGGATGGCTCTCTGTGTTGTGCAGGGGTCAGATGATGGCTCTATGTATTGTGCAGGGGTCAGAAGATGGCTCTGTGTTTTACAGGCTTAAAGGATGGCTCTATGTATTGTGCAGGGGTCAGATGATGGCTCTCTCTGTTATGCAGCCGTCAGTGGATGGCTCTCTGTGTTGTGCAGAGACCAGAGGATGGCTCTATGTGTTGTGCAGGGGTCAGAGGATGGCTCTGTGTATTGCGCAGGGGTTTAGATGATGGCTCTATGTATTGCACATTTTTCAGAGGATGGCATTCTCTGTTGTGCGGGCGTTAATGGATGGCTCTCTGTGTTGTGCAGGGACCACAAGATGGCTCTCTGTGTTGTGCAGGGGTCAGAAGATATCTCTCTGTGCTGTGCAGGGGTCAGAAGAAGACTTTTTGTATTGTGCAGAGGTCAGAGGATGGCTCTCTGTGTTGTGCAGGGGTCAGAGGAAGGCTCTATGTAATGTGGAGGGGTCAGAGGATCGCTCTATGTATTGTGCAGGGGTCAGAGGATGGCTCTATGTATTGTGCAGGGGTCAGAGGATGGCTCTATATATTGTGCAGAGGTCAGTGGATGGCTCTCTCTGTTGTGCAGCCGACAGTGAATGGGTCAGAAGAAGACTTTTTGTATTGTGTAGGGGTCAGAGGATGGCTCTCTGTGTTGTGCAGGGGTCAGAGGAAGGCTCTATGTAATGTGGAGGGGTCAGAGGATGGCTCTATGAATTGTGCAGGGGTTAGAGGATGGGCCTATGTATTGTGCAGGGGTTAGAAGATGGCTCTATATATTATGCAGGGGTCAGAGGATGGCTCTGTGTATTGCGCAGGGGTTTATATGATGCCTCTATGTATTGCACATTTTTCAGAGGATGGCATTCACAGTTGTGCAGGCGTCAGTGGATGGCTCTCTGTGTTGTGCAGGGACCAGAGGATGGTCTCTGTAATGTACAGGGTCAGAGGATGGTTCTCTGTGCTGTGCATGGGTCAGAGGATGACTCTATGTATTGTGCAGGGTCAAAGGATGGCTCTATGTAGTGTGCAGGGGTTTAGATGATAGCTCTATGTATTGCACATTTTTCAGAGGATAGCATTCTTTGTTGTGCGGGCGTCATTGGATGGCTCTCTGTGTTGTGCAGGGACCAGAGGATGGCTCTCTGTGTTGTGCAGGGGTCAGAGGAAGGCTCTATTTAACGTGAAGGGGTCAGAGGATGGCTCTGTGTATTGCGCAGGGCTTTAGTGGATGGCTCTATGTATTGCACAGTGGTAAGAGGATGGCTCTATGTATTGTGTAGGGGTCAGAGGATGGCCTCTGTAGTGTACAGGGTCTGAGGATGGCTCTTTGTGCTGTGCAGGGGTCAGAGGATGGCTCTCTGTGCTGTGCAATGATAAGAAATAGGCTTTATGCATTGTGCAGGGGTCAGAGGATGGCTCTCTGTGTTGCACAGGGGTCAGAGGAAGGCTCTATGTAAAGTGGAGGGGTCAGAGGATGGCTCTATGTATTGTCCACAGGGGTCAAAGGTTGGCTCTATGTATTGTGCAGCGGTCAGAGGATGACCTTTGTGTTGTACATGGTCAGAGGATGGCTCTCTGTGTTGTGCAGGGGTCAGACAATGACTCTATGTATTATGTAGGGGTCAGAGGATGTCTCTCTGTGTTGGTAGGGGTCAGAGGAAGGCTCTATGTATTGTGCAGGGGTCAGAGGATGGCTCTATATATTGTGCAGGGGTCAGAGGATGGCTCTATGTATTGTGCAGGGGTCAGATGATGGCTCTCTCTGTTGTGCAGGCGTCAGTGGATGGCTCTCTGTGTTGTGCAGGGACCAGAGGTTTGCTCCCTGTGTTGTGCAGGGGTCAGAGGATAGCTCCCTCTTGTGCAGGGGTCAGATGATGGCTCTATGTATTGTGCAGGGGTCAGAAGATGGCTCTGTGTTGTAGAGGCTCAAAGGATGGCTCTATGTATTTTGCAGGGGTCAGATGATGGCTCTCTCTGTTGTGCAGGCGTCAGTGAATGGCTCTCTGTGTTGTGCAGGGACCAGAGGATGGCTCCCTGTGTTGTGCAGGAGTCAGAGGAAGGCTCTCTGTGTTGTGTAGGGGTCAGAGAAAGGCTCTATGTATTGTGCAGGGGTCAGACAATGACTCTATGTATTATGTAGGGGTCAGAGGATGTCTCTCTGTGTTGGTAGGGGTCAGAGGAAGGCTCTATGTATTGTGCAGGGGTCAGAGGATGGCTCTATATATTGTGCAGGGGTCAGAGGATGGCTCTATGTATTGTGCAGGGGTCAGAGGATGGTTCTATATATTGTGCAGGGGTCAGTGGATGGCTCTCTCTGTTATGCAGCCGTCAGTGGATGGCTCTCTGTGTTGTGCAGGGACCAGAAGATAGCTGTCTGTATTGTGCAGGGATCACAGGATGGCTCTATGTATCGTGCAGGGTTAGAGGATGGCTCTATGTTTTGTGCAGGGTCAGAGGATGGCTCTATGTATTGTGCAAGGGTCAGAGGATGGCTCTATATATTGTGCAAGGTTCAGTGGATGGCTCTGTGTATTGTGCAGGGGTTTAGAGGATGGCTCTATGTATTGCACAGTGGTCAGAGGATGGCTCTATGTATTGTGCAGGGGTCAGAGGATGGTCTCTGTATATTGTGCAGGGGTCAGTGGAAGGCTCTCTTTGTTATGCAGCCGTCAGTGGATGGCTCTCTGTGTTGTGCAGGGACCAGAGGATGGCTCTATATACTATGCAGGGGTCAGAGGATGGCTCTTTGTATTGCACAGGGGTTTAGATGATGGCTCTATATATTGCAAATTTTTCAGAGGATGGCATTCTCTGTTGTGCGGGCATCAGTGGATGGCTCTCTGTGTTGTGCAGGGACCAGAAGATGGCTCTCTGTGTTGTGCAGGGGTCAGAGAATGACTCTCTGTGCTGTGCAGGGGTCAGAAGAAGGCTTTTTGTATTGTGCAGGGGTCAGAGGATGGCTCTCTGTGTTGTGCAGGGACCGGAGGAAGGCTCTCTGTATTGTGGAGGGGTCAGAGGATGATTCTCTGTGCTGTGCAGGGGTCAGAAGAAGGCTTTTTGTATTGTGCAGGAGTCAGAGGATGGCTCTCTGTGTTGTGCAGGGACCGGAGGAAGGCTCTATGTAATGTGGAGGGGTCAGAGGATGGTTCTATGTATTGTGCAGAGGTCAAAGAATGGCTCTATGTATTGTGCAGGGGTCAGTGGATGGCTCTCTCTGTTGTGCAGCCGTCAGTGAATGGCTCTCTGTGTTGTGCATGGACCAGAGGATGTCTCTCTGTGTTGTGCAGGGGTCAGAGGATATCTCTATATATTATGCAGGGGTCAGAGGATGGCTCTGTATATTGCGCAGGGGTTTAGATGATGGCTCTATGTATTGCACATTTTTCAGAGGATGGCATTCTCTGTTTTGCAGGCATCAGTGGATAACTCTCTGTGTTGTGCAGGGACCAGAGGATGGCCTATGTATTGTACAGGGTCAAAGGATGGCTCTCTGTGCTGTGCAGGGGTCAGAGGATGACTCTATGTAATGTGTAGGGGTGAGAAAATAGCTCTATGTATTGTGCATGGTCAGAGGATAGCTCTATGTAGTGTGCAGGGTTAGAGAATTGCTCTATGTATTGTGCAGGGTCAGAGGATGGCTCTATGTATTGTGCAGGGTCAGAGCAGGGCTCTATATATTGTGCAGGGGTCAGAGGATGGCTCTATGTATTGTGTAGGAGTTTAGAGGATGGCTCTATGTATTGCAGAGTGGTCAGAGGATGGCTCTATGTATTGTGCAGGGGTGAGAAGTAGGCCTCTGTATTGTACAGGGTCAGTGGATGGCTCTCTGTGCTGTGCATGGGTCAGACGATGGCTCTATGTATTGTGCAGTGGTCAGAGGATGGCTCTCTGTGTTGTGCAGGGACCAGAGGATGGCTCTCTGTGGTGTACAGGGGTTAGAAGAAGGCTTTATGTATTGTGCAGGGGTCAGAGGATGGCTCTCTGTGTTGTACAGGGGTCAGAGGATGGCTCTCTGTGCTGTACAGGGGTTAGAAGAAGGCTTTATGTATTGTGCAGGGGTCAGAGGATGGCTCTCTGTGTTGTGCAGGAACAAGATGATGGCTCTCTGTGTTGTACAGGGCTGAGAGGATGGCTCTCTGTGATGTACAGCAGTTAGAAGAAGGCTTTATGTATTGTGCAGGGGTCAGAGGATGGCTCTCTGTGTTGTGCAGGGTCAGAGGATGGCTCTATGTAGTGTGCAGAGTTAGAGGATGGCTCTATGTTTTGTGCAGGGTCAGAGGATGGCTCTAAGTATTGTGCAGGGTCAGAGGATGGCTCTATATATTGTGCAGGGGTCAGAGGATAGCTCTGTGTATTGTGCAGGGGTTTAGACGATGGCTCTATGTATTGCACAGTGGTCAGAGGATGGCTCTATGTATTGTGCAGGGGTCAGAGCATGGCTCTGTGCATTGTGCAGGGGTCAGAGGATGGCCTCTGTATATTTTGCAGGGGTCAGTAGATGGCTCTCTCTGTTATGCAGCCATCAGTGGTTGGCTCTCTGTGTTGTGCAGGGACCAGAGGATGTCTCTCTGTGTTATGCAGGGTTCAGAGGATGGCTCTATATATTATGCAGGGGACAGAGGATGGCTCTGTGTATTGTGCAGGGGTTTAGATGATGGCTCTATGTATTGCACATTTTTCAGAGGATAGCATTCTTTGTTGTGCGGGCGTCATTGGATGGCTCTCTGTGTTGTGCAGGGACCAGATGATGGCTCTATATATTATGCAGGGGACAGAGGATGGCTCTGTGTATTGCGCAGGGCTTTAGAGGATGGCTCTATGTATTGCACATTGGTAAGAGGATGGCTCTATGTATTGTGTAGGGGTCAGAGGATGGCCTCTGTAGTGTACAGGGTCAGAGGACGGATCTTTGTGCTGTGCAGGGGTCAAAAGGATGGCTCTATGTATTGTGCAGTGGTCAGAGGAAGGCTCTCTGTGTTGTGCAGGGGTCAGAGGAAGGCTCTATGTAATGTGGAGGGGTTAGAGGATGGCTCTATGTATTGTACAGGGGTCAAAGGTTGGCTCTATGTATTGTGCAGGGGTCAGAGGATGACCTCTGTGTTGTACATGGTCAAAGAATGGCTCTCTGTGTTGTACAGGGGTCAGAGGATGGCTCCCTCTTGTGCAGGGGTCAGATGATGGCTCTATGTATTGTGCAGGGGTCAGATGATGGCTCTATGTATTGTGCAGGGGTCAGAAGATGGCTCTGTGTTGTACAGGCTCAAAGGATGGCTCTATGTATTGTGCAGGGGTCAGATGATGGCTCTCTCTGTTGTGCAGGCATCAGTGGATGGCTCTCTGTGTTGTGCAGGGACCAGAGGATGGCTCCCTGTGTTGTGCAGGGGTCAGAGGAAGGCTCTCTGTGTTGAGTAGGGGTCAGAGGAAGGCTCTATGTATTGTGCAGGGGTCAGACAATGACTCTATGTATTATGTAGGGGTCAGAGGATGTCTCTCTGTGTTGGTAGGGGTCAGAGGAAGGCTCTATGTATTGTGCAGGGGTCAGAGGATGGCTCTATATATTGTGCAGGGCTCAGAGGATGACTCAATGTATTGTGCAGGGGTCAGAGGATGGTTCTATATATAGTGCAGGCGTCAGTGGATTGCTCTTTGTGTTGTGCAGGGACCTGAGGATGGCTCCCTGTGTTGTGCAGGGGTCAGAGGAAGGCTCTCTGTGTTGTGTAGGGGTCAGAGGAAGGCTCTATGTATTGTGCAGGGGTCATACAATGACTCTATGTATTATGTAGGGGTCAGAGGATGGCTCTCTGTGTTGGTAGGGGTCAGAGGAAGGCTCTATGTATTGTGCAGGGACCAGAAGATGGCTCTCTGTATTGTGCAAGGATCAGAGGATGGCTCTATGTATCGTGCAGGGTTAGAGGATGGCTCTATGATTTGTGCAGGGTCAGAGGATGGCTCTATGTATTGTGCAGGGCCAGAGGATGGCTCTATATATTGTGCAGGGGTCAGTGGAAGGCTCTCTTTGTTATGCAGCCATCAGTGGATGGCTCTCTGTGTTGTGCAGGGACCAGGGGATGGCTCTCTGTGCTGTGCAGGGGTCAGAGGATGGCTCTATATATTGTGCAGGGTTCAGAGGATGGCTCTGTGTATTGTGCAGGGGTTTAGAGGATGGCTCTATGTATTGCACAGTGGTCAGAGGATGGCTCTATGTATTGTGCAGGGGTCAGAGGATGGTCTCTGTATATTGTGCAGGGGTCAGTGGAAGCCTCTCTTTGTTATGCAGCCGTCAGTGGATGGCTCTCTGTGTTGTGAAGGGACCAGAGGATGGCTCTCTGTGTTGTGCAGGTTTCAGAGGATGGCTCTATATATTATGCAGGGGTCAGAGGATGGCTCTGTGTATTGCACAGGGGTTTAGATAATGGCTCTATGTATTGTACATTTTTCAGAAAATGGCATTCTCTGTTGTGGGGGTGTCAGTTCATGGCTCTCTGTGTTGTGCAGGGACTAGAAGATGGCTCTCTGTGTTGTGCAGTGGTCAGAGGATGACTCTCTGTGCTGTGCAGGGGTCAGAAGAAGGCTTTTTGTATTGTGCATGGGTCAGAGGATCGCTCTCTAAGTTGTGCAGGGACCAGAGGAAGGCTCTATGTATTGCACAGTGGTCAGAGGATGGCTCTATGTATTGTGCAGGGGTGAGAAGAAGGCCTCTGTATTGTACAGGGTCAGAGGATGGCTCTCTGTGCTGTGCATGGGTCAGACGATGGCTCTATGTATTGTGCAGGGGTCAGAGGATGGCTCTCTGTATTGTGCAGGGGTCAGAGGATGGCTCTCTGTGTTGTGCAGGGACCAGAGGATGGCTCTCTGTGCTGTACAGGGGTTAGAAGAAGGCTTTATGTATTGTGCAGGGGTCAGAGGATGGCTCTCTGTGTTGTGCAGGGACCAGAGGATGGCTATCTGTGTTGTACAGGGGTCAGAGGATGGCTCTCTGTGCTGTACAGGGGCTAGAAGAAGGCTTTATGTATTGTGCAGGGGTCAGATGATGGCTTTCTGTGTTGTACAGGCTCAGAGGATGGCTCTCTGTGATGTACAGCAGTTAGAAGAAGGCTTTATGTATTGTGCAGGGGTCAGAGGATGGCTCTCTGTGTTGTGCTGGGTCAGAGGATGGCTCTATGTAGTGTGCAGGGTTAGAGGATGGCTCTATGTTTTGTGCAGGGTCAGAGGATGGCTCTATGTATTGTGCAGGGTCAGAGGATGGCTCTATATATTGTGCAGGGGTCAGAGGATAGCTCTGTGTATTGTGCAGGGGTTTAGACAATGGCTCTATGTATTGTGCAGGGGTCAGAGGATGGCCTCTGTATTGTACAGGGTTAGAGGATGGCTCCCTGTATTGTGCATGGATCAGAGGATTGCTCTATGTATTGTGCAGGGGTCAGAGGATGGCTCTCTGTGTTGTGCAGGGGTCAGAAGATGTCTCTCTGTGCTGTGCAGGGGTCAGAAGAAGACTTTTTGTATTGTGCAGAGGTCAGAGGATGGCTCTCTGTGTTGTGCAGGGGTCAGAGGAAGGCTCTATGTAATGTGGAGGGGTCAGAGGATCGCTCTATGTATTGTGCAGGGGTCAGAGGATGGCTCTATGTATTGTGCAGGGGTCAGAGGATGGCTCTATATATTGTGCAGAGGTCAGTGGATGGCTCTCTCTGTTGTGCAGCCGACAGTGAATGGGTCAGAAGAAGACTTTTTGTATTGTGTAGGGGTCAGAGGATGGCTCTCTGTGTTGTGCAGGGGTCAGAGGAAGGCTCTATGTAGTGTGGAGGGGTCAGAGGATGGCTCTATGAATTGTGCAGGGGTTAGAGGATGGGCCTATGTATTGTGCAGGGGTTAGAAGATGGCTCTATATATTATGCAGGGGTCAGAGGATGGCTCTGTGTATTGCGCAGGGGTTTATATGATGCCTCTATGTATTGCACATTTTTCAGAGGATGGCATTCACAGTTGTGCAGGCGTCAGTGGATGGCTCTCTGTGTTGTGCAGGGACCAGAGGATGGTCTCTGTAATGTACAGGGTCAGAGGATGGTTCTCTGTGCTGTGCATGGGTCAGAGGATGACTCTATGTATTGTGCAGGGTCAAAGGATGGCTCTATGTAGTGTGCAGGGGTTTAGATGATAGCTCTATGTATTGCACATTTTTCAGAGGATAGCATTCTTTGTTGTGCGGGCGTCATTGGATGGCTCTCTGTGTTGTGCAGGGACCAGAGGATGGCTCTCTGTGTTGTGCAGGGGTCAGAGGAAGGCTCTATTTAACGTGAAGGGGTCAGAGGATGGCTCTGTGTATTGCGCAGGGCTTTAGTGGATGGCTCTATGTATTGCACAGTGGTAAGAGGATGGCTCTATGTATTGTGTAGGGGTCAGAGGATGGCCTCTGTAGTGTACAGGGTCTGAGGATGGCTCTTTGTGCTGTGCAGGGGTCAGAGGATGGCTCTCTGTGCTGTGCAATGATAAGAAATAGGCTTTATGCATTGTGCAGGGGTCAGAGGATGGCTCTCTGTGTTGCACAGGGGTCAGAGGAAGGCTCTATGTAAAGTGGAGGGGTCAGAGGATGGCTCTATGTATTGTCCACAGGGGTCAAAGGTTGGCTCTATGTATTGTGCAGCGGTCAGAGGATGACCTCTGTGTTGTACATGGTCAGAGGATGGCTCTCTGTGTTGTGCAGGGGTCAGACAATGACTCTATGTATTATGTAGGGGTCAGAGGATGTCTCTCTGTGTTGGTAGGGGTCAGAGGAAGGCTCTATGTATTGTGCAGGGGTCAGAGGATGGCTCTATATATTGTGCAGGGGTCAGAGGATGGCTCTATGTATTGTGCAGGGGTCAGATGATGGCTCTCTCTGTTGTGCAGGCGTCAGTGGATGGCTCTCTGTGTTGTGCAGGGACCAGAGGTTTGCTCCCTGTGTTGTGCAGGGGTCAGAGGATAGCTCCCTCTTGTGCAGGGGTCAGATGATGGCTCTATGTATTGTGCAGGGGTCAGAAGATGGCTCTGTGTTGTAGAGGCTCAAAGGATGGCTCTATGTATTTTGCAGGGGTCAGATGATGGCTCTCTCTGTTGTGCAGGCGTCAGTGGATGGCTCTCTGTGTTGTGCAGGGACCAGAGGATGGCTCCCTGTGTTGTGCAGGAGTCAGAGGAAGGCTCTCTGTGTTGTGTAGGGGTCAGAGAAAGGCTCTATGTATTGTGCAGGGGTCAGACAATGACTCTATGTATTATGTAGGGGTCAGAGGATGTCTCTCTGTGTTGGTAGGGGTCAGAGGAAGGCTCTATGTATTGTGCAGGGGTCAGAGGATGGCTCTATATATTGTGCAGGGGTCAGAGGATGGCTCTATGTATTGTGCAGGGGTCAGAGGATGGTTCTATATATTGTGCAGGGGTCAGTGGATGGCTCTCTCTGTTATGCAGCCGTCAGTGGATGGCTCTCTGTGTTGTGCAGGGACCAGAAGATAGCTGTCTGTATTGTGCAGGGATCACAGGATGGCTCTATGTATCGTGCAGGGTTAGAGGATGGCTCTATGTTTTGTGCAGGGTCAGAGGATGGCTCTATGTATTGTGCAAGGGTCAGAGGATGGCTCTATATATTGTGCAAGGTTCAGTGGATGGCTCTGTGTATTGTGCAGGGGTTTAGAGGATGGCTCTATGTATTGCACAGTGGTCAGAGGATGGCTCTATGTATTGTGCAGGGGTCAGAGGATGGTCTCTGTATATTGTGCAGGGGTCAGTGGAAGGCTCTCTTTGTTATGCAGCCGTCAGTGGATGGCTCTCTGTGTTGTGCAGGGACCAGAGGATGGCTCTATATACTATGCAGGGGTCAGAGGATGGCTCTTTGTATTGCACAGGGGTTTAGATGATGGCTCTATATATTGCAAATTTTTCAGAGGATGGCATTCTCTGTTGTGCGGGCATCAGTGGATGGCTCTCTGTGTTGTGCAGGGACCAGAAGATGGCTCTCTGTGTTGTGCAGGGGTCAGAGAATGACTCTCTGTGCTGTGCAGGGGTCAGAAGAAGGCTTTTTGTATTGTGCAGGGGTCAGAGGATGGCTCTCTGTGTTGTGCAGGGACCGGAGGAAGGCTCTCTGTATTGTGGAGGGGTCAGAGGATGATTCTCTGTGCTGTGCAGGGGTCAGAAGAAGGCTTTTTGTATTGTGCAGGAGTCAGAGGATGGCTCTCTGTGTTGTGCAGGGACCGGAGGAAGGCTCTATGTAATGTGGAGGGGTCAGAGGATGGTTCTATGTATTGTGCAGAGGTCAAAGAATGGCTCTATGTATTGTGCAGGGGTCAGTGGATGGCTCTCTCTGTTGTGCAGCCGTCAGTGAATGGCTCTCTGTGTTGTGCATGGACCAGAGGATGTCTCTCTGTGTTGTGCAGGGGTCAGAGGATATCTCTATATATTATGCAGGGGTCAGAGGATGGCTCTGTATATTGCGCAGGGGTTTAGATGATGGCTCTATGTATTGCACATTTTTCAGAGGATGGCATTCTCTGTTTTGCAGGCATCAGTGGATAACTCTCTGTGTTGTGCAGGGACCAGAGGATGGCCTATGTATTGTACAGGGTCAAAGGATGGCTCTCTGTGCTGTGCAGGGGTCAGAGGATGACTCTATGTAATGTGTAGGGGTGAGAAAATAGCTCTATGTATTGTGCATGGTCAGAGGATAGCTCTATGTAGTGTGCAGGGTTAGAGAATTGCTCTATGTATTGTGCAGGGTCAGAGGATGGCTCTATGTATTGTGCAGGGTCAGAGCAGGGCTCTATATATTGTGCAGGGGTCAGAGGATGGCTCTATGTATTGTGTAGGAGTTTAGAGGATGGCTCTATGTATTGCAGAGTGGTCAGAGGATGGCTCTATGTATTGTGCAGGGGTGAGAAGTAGGCCTCTGTATTGTACAGGGTCAGTGGATGGCTCTCTGTGCTGTGCATGGGTCAGACGATGGCTCTATGTATTGTGCAGTGGTCAGAGGATGGCTCTCTGTGTTGTGCAGGGACCAGAGGATGGCTCTCTGTGGTGTACAGGGGTTAGAAGAAGGCTTTATGTATTGTGCAGGGGTCAGAGGATGGCTCTCTGTGTTGTACAGGGGTCAGAGGATGGCTCTCTGTGCTGTACAGGGGTTAGAAGAAGGCTTTATGTATTGTGCAGGGGTCAGAGGATGGCTCTCTGTGTTGTGCAGGAACAAGATGATGGCTCTCTGTGTTGTACAGGGCTGAGAGGATGGCTCTCTGTGATGTACAGCAGTTAGAAGAAGGCTTTATGTATTGTGCAGGGGTCAGAGGATGGCTCTCTGTGTTGTGCAGGGTCAGAGGATGGCTCTATGTAGTGTGCAGAGTTAGAGGATGGCTCTATGTTTTGTGCAGGGTCAGAGGATGGCTCTAAGTATTGTGCAGGGTCAGAGGATGGCTCTATATATTGTGCAGGGGTCAGAGGATAGCTCTGTGTATTGTGCAGGGGTTTAGACGATGGCTCTATGTATTGCACAGTGGTCAGAGGATGGCTCTATGTATTGTGCAGGGGTCAGAGCATGGCTCTGTGCATTGTGCAGGGGTCAGAGGATGGCCTCTGTATATTTTGCAGGGGTCAGTAGATGGCTCTCTCTGTTATGCAGCCATCAGTGGTTGGCTCTCTGTGTTGTGCAGGGACCAGAGGATGTCTCTCTGTGTTATGCAGGGTTCAGAGGATGGCTCTATATATTATGCAGGGGACAGAGGATGGCTCTGTGTATTGTGCAGGGGTTTAGATGATGGCTCTATGTATTGCACATTTTTCAGAGGATAGCATTCTTTGTTGTGCGGGCGTCATTGGATGGCTCTCTGTGTTGTGCAGGGACCAGATGATGGCTCTATATATTATGCAGGGGACAGAGGATGGCTCTGTGTATTGCGCAGGGCTTTAGAGGATGGCTCTATGTATTGCACATTGGTAAGAGGATGGCTCTATGTATTGTGTAGGGGTCAGAGGATGGCCTCTGTAGTGTACAGGGTCAGAGGACGGATCTTTGTGCTGTGCAGGGGTCAAAAGGATGGCTCTATGTATTGTGCAGTGGTCAGAGGAAGGCTCTCTGTGTTGTGCAGGGGTCAGAGGAAGGCTCTATGTAATGTGGAGGGGTTAGAGGATGGCTCTATGTATTGTACAGGGGTCAAAGGTTGGCTCTATGTATTGTGCAGGGGTCAGAGGATGACCTCTGTGTTGTACATGGTCAAAGAATGGCTCTCTGTGTTGTACAGGGGTCAGAGGATGGCTCCCTCTTGTGCAGGGGTCAGATGATGGCTCTATGTATTGTGCAGGGGTCAGAAGATGGCTCTGTGTTGTACAGGCTCAAAGGATGGCTCTATGTATTGTGCAGGGGTCAGATGATGGCTCTCTCTGTTGTGCAGGCATCAGTGGATGGCTCTCTGTGTTGTGCAGGGACCAGAGGATGGCTCCCTGTGTTGTGCAGGGGTCAGAGGAAGGCTCTCTGTGTTGAGTAGGGGTCAGAGGAAGGCTCTATGTATTGTGCAGGGGTCAGACAATGACTCTATGTATTATGTAGGGGTCAGAGGATGTCTCTCTGTGTTGGTAGGGGTCAGAGGAAGGCTCTATGTATTGTGCAGGGGTCAGAGGATGGCTCTATATATTGTGCAGGGCTCAGAGGATGACTCAATGTATTGTGCAGGGGTCAGAGGATGGTTCTATATATAGTGCAGGCGTCAGTGGATTGCTCTCTGTGTTGTGCAGGGACCTGAGGATGGCTCCCTGTGTTGTGCAGGGGTCAGAGGAAGGCTCTCTGTGTTGTGTAGGGGTCAGAGGAAGGCTCTATGTATTGTGCAGGGGTCATACAATGACTCTATGTATTATGTAGGGGTCAGAGGATGGCTCTCTGTGTTGGTAGGGGTCAGAGGAAGGCTCTATGTATTGTGCAGGGACCAGAAGATGGCTCTCTGTATTGTGCAAGGATCAGAGGATGGCTCTATGTATCGTGCAGGGTTAGAGGATGGCTCTATGATTTGTGCAGGGTCAGAGGATGGCTCTATGTATTGTGCAGGGCCAGAGGATGGCTCTATATATTGTGCAGGGGTCAGTGGAAGGCTCTCTTTGTTATGCAGCCATCAGTGGATGGCTCTCTGTGTTGTGCAGGGACCAGGGGATGGCTCTCTGTGCTGTGCAGGGGTCAGAGGATGGCTCTATATATTGTGCAGGGTTCAGAGGATGGCTCTGTGTATTGTGCAGGGGTTTAGAGGATGGCTCTATGTATTGCACAGTGGTCAGAGGATGGCTCTATGTATTGTGCAGGGGTCAGAGGATGGTCTCTGTATATTGTGCAGGGGTCAGTGGAAGCCTCTCTTTGTTATGCAGCCGTCAGTGGATGGCTCTCTGTGTTGTGAAGGGACCAGAGGATGGCTCTCTGTGTTGTGCAGGTTTCAGAGGATGGCTCTATATATTATGCAGGGGTCAGAGGATGGCTCTCTTTGTTATGCAGGGCCAGAGGATGGCTCTCTGTGTTGTGCAGGGTCAGAGGATGGCTCTCTTTGTTTTGCATGGCCAGAGGATGGCTCCTTGAGTTGTATATGGATAAGTGAAGGCGCTACCTATTGTGCAGCGGTCAGATGAAGATTCTCTTTATTATGGGATTCTCTATCATGTGTAGGGGTCAGTAGAAGATTCTTTTGTGTGGTGCAGGTTTCACTAAAAGGCTCTATTTTGTACAGAAATCGGAGAAGGCTCTTTGAATTGTGAAGTTGTCACTGGCGGAGCAGAGGTTGGAATGTGAGAGAATAGTTGGTGAGTTGGGTGGCATGTCAGGGAAAAGCTGGTAGATATTCTCTTTCTAAGACACACAGGCCCTAAACTATGATAAAGCCAAAGTAAGAAAATGTAATAGTACTGTATGTGTGTATTTCAGTGAGCACACAAATCTGTGAATTAGCAGCTCCACCATTTTGTGAGTGACAGCAATCTCACTCCATGATAGTGCTGAATCTGCAGCTAACCGCAGAATGTGATGGCATACCATGTCTGTATTGTGCAAGTATCACGTCCATTAAGGTTTCTGCCTTAATCGTCGTAATTTCATTGCTTTTTGGAGTTTGAGTGGAAGAGTTTCAATAGTTTTTTTTATGTTTTAGATGGTGTGTAAGGAACCTTAATCGGACATGTTAAACCGTAAGGTTTTATGTCTATGGAATATATATATATATATATATATATATATATATACATATATATATATATATATATATATACATATATATATATATATATATATATATATATATATATATATATATATATTGTAACAAAAGGAGGCATTTAGCTGGCAATATGCAGAGAAAGCAGGGAAGTAGAGTAAAACATTTGGGCAGTAATGCACCTAGATTGAATGTAAAGACCTATGTATGAAAAGCAATAGTTTAAGTTTGGTTTAACTTACATGACTTTAAATCCTTCCTCTCAGCAAACAGACAGGGTGTGTATGTTTGAATTCCAGAGCCAGTGATGGGCGTTTCCTTTTAAAGAGAAGGTGGGTGTGTCACCTGTCCATCAAACTAAGGCTGGGGGAGGAGTATCAGGTATAAAAGCTTGTTTATATCATTTGTGCACTGAGATCAACGCTGGTAAGCTGGCTGGTCTTGAGAGAGCTGAGCTATGTCTAGCTAGCGTTTAGGGTCTCCAAGTATTTCTGTGAAATCTGTACGGTGTCAAAACATTTACCATCCTGACAATAAAACTACATAAAAAGGAAGAAGTTGTTCGCGTGTGCTTCAGCAGCAGCGGGCTCTTGCCAAAAGTTGTGTCAGGAGTGGGATACTCCGGGAAGCAAGTTTCTGCTACCCAACCCGCGCAGACGTCAACATGGAGGAAGTACTGGAACTCTCTTGAATTTGGCCGCTGCGCAGCAACACCAGCAAGCTCAGATGCTACGAGTTGCCGAGGCACATGTGGAAAACACAAGACTCTTAAGAGAAGAGTTTAGCCAGGTGAGACATGACAGAAATGAACCACTTTGTCCTGTTCTCCAGAAAATGTTGCCAGGTGATGACATAGAAGCATATCTGGTGTCCTTTGAGAGACTTGCAAAAAGGGCAAAATGGCCTCCTAAAGATTGGGCTGAGAGGCTGGCGCCATATCTGACTGGTGAAGCTCAGCGAGCTTATTTGGATCTAGATGAGGAACGGGCCTCTGACTATCTGTGCCTAAAGTCTGAGATATTGGCTCGCATTGGAGTTTCCGGGCCAGGCCGAGCCCAGCGCTATCACCAATGGCGCTATGTTAAAGAAAAAATGGTCAGAGCGCAAGTGGCTGAGCTTTATAAAATTTTAAAGAAATGGCTGCAGCCTGAGGAGAATTTGCCTTCTCGGATTATTGAAGTTCTGGCGATAGATCACTGCATCCGGGGGCCGAACCGCGATTTGCAAAGGTGGGTTCTGCAGTCAGACCCACAAACTTATGAAGAGCTTGCCACCGTGGTAGAAAGGTTTTGTGCGCTACAACAAATGACTTAAGAATCTGCATTTGTGCCAAAGCCGCTGCCACGCCAAAAGCCAGGTTTGACAATCCTTGCTACGGACAGAGGGCCAGGTGCAAAGCCGTCTAATCTGAAGTGTTTTGAATGTGGTGAGCCAGGCCACTTTAAGGCAAAGTGTCCTAAACTACCGGAACCCATGGACTGTTCCATGGCACATATTGGACCTGCTTTTCCAAGCTGTTTTACCATGAGTCCCACATCAGGAAGTCCTTGTTTGTTCCGGGTGACTGTGCTAATCAACCAGAACCTTGTTCTGGCCTTGGTTGACTCGGGGAGTGAACTCTCATTGGTTTCCAGCTCTGCCTTACCCGAAACCATAACTTCTCGGTTGCCCAAGGTGAAGGTTCTTTGCGTACATGGCACGACAGAGAAGTATTAAAGAACAATACTACCAGTCACACTCAAAGACAAAACTGTTATGGTGGTAGCTGCTATAGCACCTAAAATCCCATATCCACTCATTTTGGGGCGAGACTTCCCACTGTTTAATGATGTCCTCGGTGAGCGGATCCGGCCGGACATGCCGGCAACTGATGCAACAGTCGGAAGCACGGTCTTAAAGGAACCGCCTAAAGATCCACAACATCTGGACATGGATCTTTGGAAACCGCCAAACCGGAATGCCATCCTGGGAGTCACAGCAGGAGTTCCACAAAAGCATCCACCTGCGGAGAAACAAGGACAGTCCAAACTAGCATTGTTCGGTGATGTCGCAGATGAGCCCACCCCACCTGTCAGTGAGGATACGGACTGGTCCGCAATACCAATTTTGTTCCCTCTGCAGGACTTTGCTTGAGACCAACTTAATGATGCCACTTTAGGACATGCCTTTAAAAGTGTAACTGAGGTAAATGGGGTAGCGAAAGCCGCCCAGCCTGCAGAAGGTATACCATATTTTATTGTTAAAAATAATTTCTTGTATTGAGTTGCTACTGTACAGGGGGAAAAAGTAGAACAATTAATGGTTCCTCAGGTCCATGTACCCCTAGTGTTAAAAGCAGCACATACACATGTCTGTGGGGGACACCTATTGGACGATAAAACACGGGAACGAGTTCTGCTTAGGTTTTACTGGCCCGGTGTACACATGGCAGTGAAAAAGTATTGCCGGTCCTGTCCCATTTGTCAGAGAACCTGTCCCAAACCCATGTACAGGGCACCTCTCATTCCTATACCAATAGTACAAGTTCCCTTTGAACGGATAGCCATGAACCTTGTGGGGCCACTGGAAAAATCCGCACGTGGGCACCAATATATACTAGTGGTGCTTGACTATGCAACCAGGTATCCAGAGGCAATTCCCCTACGAAACATAAAGTCCAGCACCATAGCTAGAGAACTTGTATTGATGTTTACATGCTTGGGAATACCCAAAGAAATTCTCACAGATCAGGGTACTCCATTCATGTCTAAACTGATGAAGGACATGTGCCTGTTGCTAGGGGTTACGGCGCTTCACACCTCTGTATACCATCCACAAACAGATGGCTTGGTGGAACGCTTTAATCGCACATTAAAGCACATGCTCAGGAAAGCAGTGGCTCAAGAGAAAAAAGATTGGGACACTCTAATTCCCTATTTGATGTTTGCCATTCATGAGGTACCTCAAGCTTCAACAGGGTTTCGTCCCATTGAGCTATTGTTTGGGAGACAGCCCAGGGGTATCTTGGATATGTTAAAAGAAGGGTGAGAGCAGCAAGGTACAATTTGTGTCCCAAATGTATGAGAGGCTAGGAAAGATAGGGCCCATTGTGCAGCAACATGTAAAAGAGGCTCAGGAACGACAGAGGAAAAGTTATGATAAAAGTGCTGTTGTTCGATCTTTCAAGCCTGGGGACAAGGTCCTAGTCCTGGTTCCCACCCAGGAAAGCAAACTTTTCGCCCATTGGCAGGGTCCATATGAAATTCTAGAGGCTGTTGTTCCTGTCAATTACAGAGTCCGCCAGTTAGGTAGGAGAAGGGAGGAGCAAATATATCATGTTAACCTCCTTAAACCTTGGCATGATGAGGAAACTTCTACTCAGGTCGTGAGTACTGCCATTGAAAAGTCTGAAGTGCCCATAGAGCCAGCTTTGTCCGTTCAGCAGAGACAACAGACTGAAGATATGATTCGCCGGAACAGGGATGTCTTCTCTTCCATTCCTGGGCGCACTACCTCAATCGAACACAACATTGTCACTGCGCCAGGAGTCATTGTAAAGCAGAAGCCATATCGTATTCCAGAAGCCAGACGGGTGGACGTGAGAAAGGAGGTCGAGAAGATGCTCCAGTTAGATGTGATTGAAGAGTCCACTAGTGAGTGGAATAGTTCCATTGTGCTTGTCCCGAAACCAAATGGGACAATTAGGTTCTGCAATGACTTTAGGCGCCTAAACAGTATGTCGCAGTTTGATGCCTATCCAATGCCACGTGTGGATGAACTAGTGGAAAATCTTGCTGGTAGCAATTATTTGACAACCATTGATCTAACAAAGGGTTATTTGCAAGTTCCCCTGACTTCCACGGCCAAGCCAAAGACTGCATTTTCCACCCCTGATGGTCTCTATCAATATAAAGTCCTACCCTTTGGATTGCATGGGGCACCTGCCACCTTCCAAAGGGCCATGAATAAATTGCTACGACCTCACACAGCTTATGCAGCCGCTAACCTGGACGATATAGTTATTTATATCCCAGACTGGGGATCACATTTAGCCAAAGTTGAGGCGGTCTTAGCTTTATTAAGGTCAGCAGGGTTAACAGCTAACCCAGAGAAATGTGCCATAGCCATGAGAGAAGCCAAATATTGGGGGTACGTTGTTGGTCGAGGGCATGATCAAACCCCAGCTAGACAAAGTGGAGGCAGTCAAAAATTGGGCAAGACCAGAGAAAAAGTCACAGTTAAGAACCTTTTTAGGCTTAGTAGGTTACTACAGGCGGTTTGTAAGCCACTTCGCCACTAGAGCTGCTCCACTAAAGGACATGTTAAAAAGTTGTCCAGATAGATTAACCTGGTCTGACTCTGCAGAAACCGCCTGGTCTGATCTTCGGTTAGCTCTTTGTTCCTCCCCAGTTCTACAAGCACCGGATTTTACCCGGAGGTTCTTCCTCCAAACTGATGCTTCTGGTGTTGGCTTAGGTGCAGTCCTGTCACAGGAGAAGAATGGAGTAGAAAATCCTGTCCTGTACCTAAGCCGTAAGTTGCTTCCAAGGGAACAAAAATATGCCACTGTGGAGAAAGAATGTCTCGCCATAAAATGGGCTACAGAAGCTCTGCGCTATTATCTCCTAGGCAGAGAGTTCACCTTGATAACAGACCATGCACCATTGAGATGGATGCAGAACAACCGGGAGGTAAATGCCAAGGTAACCCGCTGGATCTTGGCACTGCAACCATTCAAGTTCTCAGTAGAACATAGACCCGGGATTCTACACAAAAATGCAGATGCGTTGTAACGAAAATATGCGCTCCTCGCGAAATCCTCGTCCCCCTACTTGGAGACGCTAGGGGGAGGGATATGTAACAAAAGGAGGCATTTAGCTGGCAATATGCAGAGAAAGCAGGAAAGTAGAGTAAAACATTTGTGCAGTAATGCACCTAGATTGAATGTAAAGACCTATGTATGAAAAGCAATAGTTTACATTTGGTTTAACTTACATGACTTGAAATCCTTCCTCTCAGCAAACAGACACGGTGTGTCTGTTTGAATTACAGAGCCAGTGATGGGCGTTTCCTTTTAAAGAGAAGGTGGGTATGTCACCTGTCCATCAAACTAAGGCTGGGGAAGGAGTATCAGGTATAAAAGCTTGTTTATATAATTTCTGCACTGAGATCAATGCTGGGGAAGCTGGCTGGTCTTGAGAGAGCTGAGCTATGTATAGCTAGCGTTTAGGGTCTCCAAGTATTGCTGTGAAATCTGTACGGTGTCAAAACATTTACCATCCTGACAATAAAACTACATAAAAAGGAAGAAGTTGTTTGCGTGTGCTTCAGCCGTAGCGGGCTCTTGCCACAATATATATATATATATATATATATATATATATATTTTCCATAGCCAATAGTTTCAATAGTTTTCTTACATCTTAGATGGTGTGTATGCAAGCTTAAACTGACATGTTAAACCGTAAGGTTTTTTTTCTATGGAATTTCATGGCTTTTTGTAAAGTAATAATATTGATAAAAAATTTATAAGCCTAAAATTGTACGCCCTTTAAAAATTACTTGGCAAATCTAATTTCCACTATTTTTCATAATCCCTAAAAAACAAGAGTTTTAATATTGCTCTATTATACTAACCTCTACCACCTCTGTTGGATGACTGTCCCACCTATCCATTACAGTTTTGATAAAGTATTTGTTCCTAAGATTTCCTCTAAACCTAGCACCCTCCATTTCCAGTTCATGGCTTTCTCTCACACATACCCCAATGCCCACCAGCTTTGTGATCGCATGCATACATGCCATTGCCAAGTGCTCCAGCTTTATTCTCATGTCACCCCCTGCGCACCAGCTTTTCTCTCACTTGTCACTGCATATGCACCAGATTTTATCTCACATCACCACTTCTGCACCAGCTTTTCTTTCACGTCACCCCTGTGCACCAAATTTGCTGTGGGGAAGGAGGGGGGGATCGGGATCGCAAACAGAGTGCTGGGGGAAAGGGATCACAAATACACTGATGTGGGGAGGGAGGAGGGGATCGGGATCGCAAACAAAGTGCTGGGGGAGGGGATCACAAATACACTGCTGTGGGGAGGGAGGGGGGATCGGATGACAGGCAAAGGAGAAGGGGATCGGATGACAGGCAGAGGAGTAGGGCATTGGATGACAGGCAGAGGAGTAGGGGACTGGATGACAGGCAGAGGAGAAGGGGATCGAATGACAGGCAGAGGAGAAGGGATCGGATGGCAGGCAGAGGAAAAGGGTATTGGATGACAGGCAGACGAGAAGTGGATCGGATGATCCAATATGATTATATCATCCTGCTGCTAGATCCAATTTTGGAGTTCATCAGTTGCTGTCATCTACATATCTCTGTTAAATCAGAGGGTTGTAAATGTCCGATCTTATTACCCTGACAAAATATGTTGTTCATAAGTCATCTAGTAATATCTGATGAGCTATTATTTCTAAATGTTAATTCAAAAGAGCATCAATGTCCAATGTTGAATTATGTTATATTAAGTATGAGTATGAATAGTAATTGATCAATCAATCAATCCTCTGTTTTACACATACATCGGAGATAGTCACGGGAAGCAGAACATAAGCATCCTAGACCATATCTAATGTACCAAAACAGACCAGACAAAATAGAATGAGTATCTTTTACAGTATTAGAGTAATGTCACTCTGGCATTCCAAAGAATAGTTGATTTCCAATTAGAAAATTGCTAGCATGCTGACACGTTAAATTAGGAACTCCTATCGCCTGTCATACTGGAGTCCTGGGGGTAAATGTATCAAGGTGCGATATTGCAAACCCAGCGATTTTCTCGGGAGAGTTGAAACTCGCAGATGTATGAAGCTGAGATTTCATGTAAAATCACCAGAATTGTGCTTCTGTCAAAATTGCTATTTGCAAAATCGATAGAGATCAAACTCCCGACTGTTTGCCACTGCAGCTATACAAGTCTCAAATGTCTGAAGCTGCGATTAAGCAAACTCAGGAGAGTTTGCTTTTTTAAACACGCCAGATACAACATGCTGCTTGCTAGCAGCTTGTTGTATAAACATATCACTGTTACACTGTTTTGCAATAGAGCTGGAGCTCCTGCATCTGTCAAAAGTGTTAAAAATAGATCAAAGTAGAAAAAAAAAGGTGTGGGGTCCCCCCTCTATTTAGTCTTAAACCCAGTGCTGCCAGCCTACTGCTGGTTCTGTGAAAATCGGGGAAAACATTTGCGTGGGGTCCTCCCTATTTTCATGGAACCAGCACTAGGCAAACCAGCCGGGGTGGGAGGCACTATAGCAGGGGGACACGCGGCAGGGGTCCCCCTGCCATAATGACTAACCAACCCCAGGCTGTTCAGCGCTGGGTTGGATTCCCTAGGGAGTGGTGTCCACTGAAAAGAAACAAGCAGGCTTCCCCCTAGGGACACCCAGCCTAGTGCTGATAGCACTAGGGCTCTTCCTACACCCCTGGGCGGTAGATGCAGGGTAATAACGGCGATATAAGTAATAAAAACACAAACGGACGTCTACAAATCCCAGCCAGCCAGGTTGCCCTAAATAGTGTGGGCATGCCGCTACTTGTATAACTACAAGCACCAGCATACCCACGGCAGCCAGGGCATGTTGGCACTTGGAGAACCACAAGTGCCAACAAGCCTTGTGGCGCCTAACAAATAAATGATAATAATAATAATAATAATAATAATAATAGTCAATGCGGGAGATGATGAATGCATGAATTAATGTTTTTGCGGTGTCTTGTGTCAAATATGTGCGCATTCTGGAAATGTTCTTTAGGTGTATGTTAACATGATTTAGCTATAGAGTTGATGTGGGGGAATAAACAACAGTTGTGTATCAAGGATTACACCTAGGCAATGAGCTTGCGGGGTGGGATTTATGGTCATGTTATCAACAGAAATAGAAATGTCAGGCAGGAAGCTTCTGTTTTTGGGTGGGAATATTATTAATTCAGTTTTTGAAAGATTGAGTTTTAATTGGAGAGAAGACATCCAAGATGAAATGGCAGAAAGACAGTCAGTCACGCGAGACAATATAGATGGTGAAAGATCAGGAGAGAATAGATAAATTTGTGTATCATTCGCATAGAGATGATACTGAAATCCAAAGGAGCTTATTCGTTTTCCAAGAGAAGTGGTGTAGATAGAGAATAGCAGAGGACCTAGGACTGAGCCTTGTGGTACCCCAACTGATAAAGGAAGCGGAGCAGAGGTGGATCCAGAGAAATTAACACTGAAATATATATGTATTGAGTTCCGAAGTGTCTCTATTGTAAAAGTTCGACAGCTCTATTTTCAAACAGTTCTGCCGTTAAAAGTGAAAATGTAGCAGTATTATTGTGAGTAGCTTTTTTAAGCAGTGTGGTTAACATACAATAGGGAAAATGTGTGGATACAAGACCGATTTTACATAGAGAATAAATCAAAGATATTGTGGCTTACCCTATATTTTGACATGCATATACAATTTGCTAGAATGCCATGTAAAAGTGAAAAAGGCCTTATTCAGGATACGTGAATGTTTTTGCACGTACCTTTGCCATCCATTCCGGCTGCCGGAATGGAGTGGTGAGTGCATTCCCCATCCATTCCTCTGACATCGCACTGAGGGATAAACTTTGAATTAAAAGCAGTGCCAGGGCTAAAAATTATACAGTGTGCCCCACCTCAGACCCAAAACACTAACCAGCCCCCCTACAGCCATTAAATATCTCTAATTTGTCTGCAGTTTACAAATCAAATTCGGTATGCGGGGGAACACACAGCCATATTTGTGCTCCCAAGTGAAGCCACATATACTGCGCCCAGCACATGACTCTATCTGACATGGGCAACGTTGTGAACTTTTCTGAAATCCACTATCTTTAAAATGGTGCATGTTTTACCAAATTGTAAAAAAACTGTAACTTTGACAAACTTGTGAAACCTCATGGGCACTCCTCAGCCCTATTAGCTTTCTAACAAAAGTTACTGCATGTCTTTAAACGCCCTGTACGCCGAGTTACGCTCTCCCAAAAAAACTCATAAAACGGCGACTTTTGCAAAACAGGAAGTAGAAAAAACGGCGAGATTTTGAAATTTAGATTGTTTTTAAATTGTCATTTTTTATTCTTTTTTTCTGAAATTTGACATGCGGCACCTGTGGACAGTTCTCAATTTGCATGCCAAATTTCAGCTTAATAGCTTTAATACGTTTAAAGATGTAGAGCCTCAAACACCATGTCCCCCCTCTCACAGATTTCCAATGGCAGAATGTCGTTTTTTACATGTAACCTTAATATAAGGGCACGACTGTGCCATTATAATATATTGACTACTGTAACCTCCTCCTCACTGGCCTCCCCCAATCTCATCTTGCTCCCCTTCGATCTGTTCTTAACGCAGCTGCTAGGCTCATCTTCCTCTCTCGCCGCTCCTCGTCGGTCTCCCCCCTCTACCAATCCCTTCACTGGCTCCCCTTCCCCTTCAGAATCCTCTTCAAGCTCCTCACTCTTACTTACAAGGCCCTCGCCAACTCCACTGCACCCTACATCTCCACCCTCCTCTCTATTCATGCTCCTTCCCGCCCTCTCCGATCTGCCAATGACTGTCGCCTCTCTTCTCCCCTGATCACCTCCTCCCATGCGCGTATCCAAGACTTCGCCCGTGCTGCCCCCCTCCACTGGAACAAGCTCCCTCCCTCCATCAGAACTTCCCCTAATCTGTCCAGTTTCAAATGGGCTTTAAAAACCCACCTTTTTCGTAAAGCCTTCCAGTCTCCCACTTAATTACCTACCTTTTCTTCTGCCTCTTCCCCTTCATTCCCCTTCCCCTATCCTCCATTCCTCCCTCTCTCCCCCGTGTCTCTCTGTCTGTCCACCTCACCCCTTAGATTGTACGCTCCTTTGAGCAGGGTCACCTCTCCTCCTGTCTCACCACTGTTAACTCTGCTCTCCAGCAACCTTGCCGTCCTCCTCGAGGACCCTCTTCCCCCTGTCCCCTCCCGCTCCCTCCTCTCCCCCCTGGGGGTCTCCCTATAATCCGTGCCCTCCCTCTTGGGCTCCGTCGTATGCAGACCTTCCCCTCTCCCCTCCCCCGCCCTTGCTGTGCTTTGAGCTCACGGAGTTACTGTGCTTATTGTTTACTGTACTGTGCTGTCTCTCCTTGTATTGTAATTTCGTTTTGTCCATGTACGGCGCTACGGACACCTAGTGGCGCCCTATAAATAAAAATTAATAATAATAATAATAATAATAATTGTAAACATATTGTGCATACAGCAATAAATCACATGCCATAACCCTTAGATACTATCATAACTTTTTTTTTTATATATAAAATAGGGGTATGGGATCCTTTACTCAAAATGCATGTGGGTTTTCTGGATAAAGGGAATTTCCGAGGTTTTAAGCGCTAAGCCTAAAAATGCCTAAAAGTATATTTAAATACATTTAAAATCTAACCCAGCTGTCCCCAACATTCCCTTCCTCATTACCTTGTAAAGCAGTCTTTTAAGTGACTGTACTGAGAGTTGCTCACAATCACCTATGTGTGTATAATATCATCACCAAGCAGCAGTAAATATTTATTTTCTGTATGGTTTTTCAAGTTTTCTGGATACTAAGAATTTGTATAAAAATTTCATACATGTTCTGCCATTCAATAACTCTTGAAGGAGACATACACCATTTTTCTTTAAATTCATATTTGCTTGCCTATTTTTTAAAACTTATAACTGTAAATCACACTTTATGCAGCAGGTATTCTGTCACGGGCACTAGGAGTCTTTACCCAGGGATCACCAGGTGATGGACTTACCAGAGCAGTATAGATGGTAATATGGTACTCTGGTAGCGGGGTGATCACGGAACAGGAGACAGCAGATGGTAGAGAATGCTCGTGGAAAGTCTATGACTAGCAGCACTGGTAATATATAGGTAGTAGTACACGAGTAACTGAATGGACAAAGGAAATGTGAGGGTAGTCAGTGGTCTGCGGTAGCAAGTTGTACCACTGCTATAGTGAGGAGGAATGTCCAGAAGCAACGAGGAGGTGATGAGAGTCAGCGGTCTGCGTTTAGCAAGTTGTACCGCTGTCTAGGTGAAGGAATGAAATCCAGGTGGAGGTATCCGGGAAGTCAGTGGTCTGCGTTAGCAAGTTGTACCACTGCTATAGTGAAAGGATACTGGAACAGGTGACTCAGGAAACAGGGAACAGTGGTCTGCCTCTAGCAAGTTGTACCACTGAATATATATGTGAGGAGAAGCACGGGGAGAGAAATGCTATGCAGAGTATACACGGGCACACTGAACTTGATCCCACGATGATATGCACAATATAGTAATGACTGAACAGCACTGCACAATAATACAAAGTCACAGGAACTATCCGGGCAAAAGGTAACACAGTCAAATGATGGCAATAGGCTCAGCGGATAGTAAACTCCAGAGGAGAACAACTCAGTCCAGCAAGATATGCAATACACCAGCACAGTCAATGAGAAGTATGCATACCGTGGTTCAGGAGCAGGCTGTCAGACAGGAGTGCAGAGATACCTGAACGGCTGGAGGCCGGCAGGATGCGAAGTCCCAGGAGGGTAGAAGCGGTAATCAAGTAGGTGCAGCGCACAGGTAGGTAGACCAGCAGAGATGGAAACAAATACTCAGGAAGCAGTAGTATATAGAACTGGACACCTGGAGAACACTGAAGAGTAGAGATGGTCTAGACGAGATGAAAGCAGCGAGGCGTTGATCCGATGCAGACTGACGAGTTGACACAGGCAGGAACACTGTAGAAGCACGGAGAGCGGATCAGCTGGCTGCAGACACGAGTAGAACTGAAGGGTAGCGGCAAGCAGGACACTGCAGGTACACGGAGGTAGCGGATAGGAATCAGCAGGTGCAGTCACGATGAAACACGGGAGAGTTGAGATGAGCTGGAACTGTTGAGCACGGAGGCAGCGGATAGGAATCAGCTGGTGCAGTCTCGATGAAACACAGGAGAGTTGAAGTGAGCTGATAACTGTAGTGCACGGAGGCAGCGGATATGAATCAGCTAATACAGTCACGATGAAACACAGGAGAGTTGAAGTGAGTTGATAACTGTAGTGCACGGAGGCAGCGGATAGGAATCAGCTAATACCGTCACGATGAAACACAGGAGAGTTGAAGTGGTCTGGAAACCACAGGAGAGTTGAAGTGGTCTGGAAACCACAGGAATCAGCTGAGCTGAATACACGAGGAAACACAGGGACACCTTCAGAGGCTCATGGAGAATGAGACTCCAAGATCAGGCAACGAGGTATGGAACTCGGGTGCTTTAAATAGGGAGTGTTGCCTGATCAGCCAATTAACTAAAAGGAACAGGTACTGAAGGTTTGAAAGTACTGCGCATGCGCAGACCCTCAGGATGGTGGACGGCCACGGTTCCTAAACACACGGGAAGAAGCACTCACAGTCTGGTGAGTGACATATTCATGGTACATGATATAGATATTTCTTGTTTCAGAAATAAAATTCAGATATAAATGGGTAATACTTACTTATTCCAAAAGCTGTGACAAATTTGATAGCGAGTTCTGGTATCTCACATTGTATAAAGAAGGGCTCGAGGAGATAGCGACCAAATGTTAGTGATACCAGTGCTGTAATAGCTGGTCTAAAACAGAGAGAGAGAGAGAAACAATCATTGTAATGTAAACTGTATAAAAATTCAAGGCAAGGATTATAAACACATTACATTTTATGTGGCAGAGAACACTTCTTGTATCTGCTTTGTTCTATAGCACATCTTTCTCATTGTGCAGAGTCTGAAAGTAAAATAAATTTATTGTATAGTAGTTATACAAGCAGATGCACACAGATATAATTATAATAACAGTTAGTTCCTGTGGAAATGTTGCACTGACCGTGAAGGTAAAGATTATAGGACTATTATATTAAAAGCCATTTTTTTTTTGTCAATGCAAAATCAGCCATACAAGATGAGCCATTATATATGATCTACACTTGGTGTTTTCACTGAATTGAGCAGGAACTGTTACTGAAACAAATTGCTAGTTTTATTTGCCTTTTGGCTTCAATAGCAGCAGAAACTGACAGAAATCTCACTTCCCTCAGGAGAATGAGGGAGAGAAGAGAATGTATGATTTACTGATGTGTATCAGGGCAAATAGTGAGGACAGGATCAGCCATACAGTGAGCGCTGTAGGCAGTCGGAATATATCCAGTAAGCTGACTCAGTCTGCTGAGACATGTCTTATAACAACACATGAGTAGATAAATTATAGGTTTAAATGGTTACCAAAGTTTGCTTTTGAGGCATGTAAATTGTCTTGGTATTACTAATTCACCCCCCCCGCCCCCCAATCCTGAACTGTGTACTTAAATTAAATTAATAAACACTGAAGTGCCTATATTGTTAGGGAAAATATGTTTTATAAAAGGAATGGAGAAATACCCCTTTGCTTTAATACATCATCATCATCATCATCATCACCATTTATTTATATAGCGCCACTGATTCTGCAGTGCTGTACAGAGAACTCATTCACATCAATCCCTGCCCCACTGGAGCTTACAGTCTAAATTCCCTAACATACACACACACAGACAGACTAGGGTCAAATTTGATAACAGCCAATTAACCTAAAAGTATGTTTTTGGAGTGTGGGAGGAAACCGGAGTACCCGGAGGAAACCCACGCAAACACAGGGAGAACATACAAACTCCTCACAGATAAGGCCATGGTCGGGAATTGAACTCATGACCCCAGTGCTGAGAGGCAGAAGTGCTAACCACTTAGATGACTCATGACACCACCACAGGAAGGCAGAGAGGCACCATGAAGAGTAATATGCATGAAACGAGGTGGTTTATTTAAGCAGAGACCATACAGGTAAAATGTATGTAGCATATTAAAAAGCAGATAACACAAGTACTGGATTGAGGAATAATTTTTCATCGCACCGAGTGTAAACCCCTCTATGTGTATATAATTAATCATATAATCATATGAGGGGAGGTGCACCCTCACAAATAAAAATTTCAGAAGAAACAAAGTGGAAGAAAGAATTGTGTTTCCAAAGCACTCTTTTGTTCTTTGCTATGTGTGATAAACATTTATTAAAAAAATAACCTTTATTAGAATATTTTAAAAACAATTATAGTGAAATATTAAAAGAAAAGAGGTGGTAGTGACTTGAAGAGAGATACTCAATACTGTTAAAAAGGTAGAAGAACTACCCAGCTGTCTCGCTGTTCCAGTAATTATATATTGTAATAGCTAAATCATTAATTGTTGCAATGAGATCTTAGACCTTGATTAGATACTTAATAAATTTATATTCAAATAGTAATATTACTTAAGCATTAGGGGTATCCCAAATTTATAGACCCTATTACAATACTACAATGTAATCATATTAAATTCAACTAGTTAGCCTGATTATATTATAATAGTATTGAAAATCCAAAATATTCTACCTGCACTAGTTCACAGGAAACAGTATCCACACTGTAAATGATGAGATATATATGCACAATCTATCATACAACCACATTGTTACATTATATAAACAAATATAGAGGGATGAAAGAATCCCCTATAGGATTCCTATTATCAGTGTCAGCCTTATTAAATGGCAGGAGTGTATTCCTCCAATATCTACCTCACTAAATAGCAAGGGTGTAATCCACCAATATACTTGCGATTAATATAAGCCAAATTTGTCCGGATCTAATAAGGAGATCTAAATACTAATGCACTTGGTCAAGAGATCAGCTAACTATAATAGAATTATTAAGATACTGGCAGCAAGCCAAGCGAATGCCGATTCGCGTTTCGCTATAGGCTTTTACAAGTTAGCTGATTTCTTGACCGGCTACATTAGTAGTTAGATTCAGGTCTCCTTATTGGTTCCAGACAAACTTGGCTTACAAGTACTGGATTGCCAGATAAAGCTGAGGTGCTGAGGACTCTGGTTACCAGGCAGGTGAGATGATCTGCAGGCAGAGAGAGACAGGCTTACTAGGATAGGTTGGGAAGCTTGTAGCTGGATGCCAGGCACATGAGATGATCAGGGAGTCTGTCAGGATCAGAATACTGGAGACTCTCAAAGAGACCAGCAACAGCAAACACACTTGAGGAATTTGCTCAGATTGCTGGGAAAGGCAGTCTCTTAAAGGTTAGACACAGTTGATTGGGTTCCAGATATAATGATGAAAGCTTAAACCCTTGCAGGCAGGATCAGATGAATGCAGTACGACTTCTAGATAGGAGATACAGAACTGTAGGCAGTTGCAGATTGTGACAAAGACCCTACAATTGAATGGACCTAGTGCTTAATCTTACTCAGCCAAGGAACAGGGCATAAGACCATGAGTCACCATTAAATTATAGGTCCTGTATGTTTCAAGTATAAATGCACAGCTTACATGTATTTATGTAGGTTCTATAAATGTATGCTCTATACAAACTGTTTTGGAGAGCAATGATATATTCTTGTATGCCACCAGGTTGGCCCTTTTATGGCCATTTCTATGGTCATGTATATATCACATTGTCCTCTGTTTGGATAGTATAAAACATTGCATATAATGTGGATTTTTAAATTCAAATACAGGAACAAAGAGATATGTCTTAAAATGTTTAAATCAGATTTATATGTTAATTAAACTTTGGCAGAAGAGCACTTTTAATAATTTCAGAATGCAAATCATGATGACATTTAAGTAGTAAATGACTAAAGCAGAAGATTCCAAGCAGTCCTCAGTTAACCTAAACAAGTCAGGTTTTAGAAATATGCTTCATTAATGTCAGCATATCAATTCATGTCTGTTGGCCAGATTATGTCATAGCATTCACTATAATCTAGAAATTAGATTTATGACAAAACACTGAATTTAAAGAAGATTTTCTCAATCCCAGTCCTCAAGTAACCCCAGCAGGTCACATATTAAGATTTCTGTAATGGTTCACAGGTAAATTAATCTATATGATTGGGTCAGTAATTATTCCTGCTCATCCTGGTTCAGAGTGAGTTCATTAACAAAAGTGAAATTGATTAATAAGCTGAATGCACGTGAAGCAAGTCTTGGTGTGAGGGAGTCTGTGTCTTGGCATCATGATTACAAAGACAGCACTTGTATTTTTTTGGGTGCTCTGCCTATTGAGTTAGCTAAAGGGGACATTATTTGTGTTTTTACACAGTATGGGGAAGTGGTGAATATTAATCTGGTTCGTGATAAATCAACAAGGTGCTCTCGTGGATTCTGCTTTCTTTGTTATGAGGGTCAGAGAAGTACAGTGCTGGCAGTGGCTATTTATCTTCAAACTGGTATTCATAAACACATCCACGGGGTGTTTTTGGTGCTGGGAAATATCCTGAAGCAATATCACACTGATGTTGTTTTTCACATCTCTTATATATGGGGTGGAGCCCTGAACAGCATCCAGGTGCAGACTGTGAAGACCACGACTTTAATAAACCTAATTAAGAATATATCCGGTACACATACACAATATCACCCCTTATTTCGGCTATAGTTCCAGAAATCCTACACTATTAGGTACTTTGCCTTCTTGTTCTTTATAGAATATATATATATATATATATATATATATATATATATATGTATATATATATATATATATATATATATATATATGACACTCCGCAGACATCAGACACAGACAGCTTCAAATGAAATGGTGCTTTATTGTTTGCATCACAATAAGGATGACTCCAGTAAACAATCCACATTGTTTACACCTCCTGGTGGCCCTAATGCTATGCTAAACACAGTCCAGCTCTCTACTGTCTGGCCAGCTCTTCCAGCATCAGTCTCGACTCCCAAGCATAAAATGAGCAACACGGTCTTTTAATCCCCACTCAAAGACTGCAAACCAATCACAGAAAATAAATCAATAACACACATATGGTATGTGTTTGTGTGCGATGGGAAAGACTGTTTGGAAATTAACTCTGTATGCAGCTTTCCCTTGTAGACTTCCCAGGACCTCACCTGGCTCCTCACTAGAGATGGGCGGGCTCGGTTCCCTGTGAACTAGAATAATACGTGTGCAAATCCTTCTCTATACTAGACACCACACTATCTAACCATCCAATACAGATTGAGCGGGTATATAGGGCCTTGAAACCCCGACCGATGGAAACTGATCCGCCCGAGACGTAATTCTGCGCCTATTATCCTTCAAGACTAAGAACTTCATCTCTACTGCGGTCAGGAACTCTCCCTACATTCTCTTTGATGGTTGCCGCATTCAAGTATTCCAAGACCTTGCCCCCTTAACGATTGCTAAAAGACACAACCTCAGGGAAGTTACCCGTATTCTCAAAAAAATGGCTACAAATACAGCTGGGGATTTCCTTTCCGCTTGATAATTGAAGTGGAAGGTCGTCAAGAGACGATTTGTACACCAAACAAGGGGAAAGACTTGATTCATCGGCTTAACTTTTCTCGCCCTGATCGGGTCATTGGAGGGGACCCACAGAGCTCCACCGTACAACAACCCCTGTGAACTGCATTCCTGACCCTCCTATCAGGAAGGATCTACTTGTTTATCTTTCCCATTGTTTACACAATGACATGCTTTGTTGACAAGACTTTCTCTCTCCCTCTGCTTGGTTAACAAATGTTTTTTTTTTTGAGTTTTCATGGTAACATTCTTATTGCTCTGATATAGGTGCAGCCGATTCTGGTTGTTTGTTTTTCACTGATACTAAATTTTTTTTTTACAGTTGGGCGGGGGGCACTTTTTATTTGTCCCCTTAGCCGCACACTCACTCACAAAGGGAATCATATATTTCTTTTCTTTTTAGAAACGTAAAGTTTAATTGCACTCCCACACTTTGTGCCTTGATATAATTCACTGCATAGGTGTATCTCACCTAATATTTGGCTATTCTAGTTTTTAGGCACTTTTCCTGTAGGCTACCCCTCTGCCTTTGAGGCTCGAGCATACGCCCATACCCTCCTTTTCTCCATATCCTATCGCTTATTCCCATCCTTGCCTTTTCTGTTCTTCCATCCCCTCCCCCTCCCTTCTTCTGTGCCACAGCGCAATAAATTACATTATTGCTTTCAGTGTCCTTCCTTCTCCATTCTTGTGGGTCCTCCATCTCTGTGGGGTCACATTCTGTCCCCTTTAATTTATTTTGATCCCCTGCGCACCAACTATGTCCCTCACAATTCTCTCTCTAAATGTCAAAGGGCTGAATACTACCCAAAATGTTCTATGCTTTTTTATACCATACATACAAAACATACATACAAAATATACAAAACCATACATACATACCATACAAAACTCCAAAAAATATACTGGTAGGTTAATTGGCTGCAATCAAAAAATTGACCCTAGTCTCTCCCTCTCTGTCTGTATGTGTGTGAGTGTGTGTCTATAGTAGGAAATTTAGACTGTAAGCTCCAATGGGGCAGGGACTGATGTGAATGAGTTCTCTGTACAGCGCTGCGGAATTAGTGGCGCTATATAAATAAATGATGATGATGATGATGATGATACATAAACTTAAAGGTGATATTATTTTTTTGCAGGAGACTCACTTCAAAGCTGGTGGCCATCCCTCACTGTCCTCGAAAAGATACTCCACGGTGTACTACTGCTCTCATATATATAATCGGGTTCCGGATAGGGCCTCATCACTTCAAAATATCGCTATTTGCTGATGACGTCTTATTAACGCTTTTCAACCTCATCATTTAGCTTCCAAACTTCCTCAATGAGCTAACGGTGTATGGTATCTTGTCAGATTACAAAACAAACAATTCTAAATCAGAGGCTTTATTGTTTCAAGTCTCTAGTGCAGTTAAAAGTATACTAGAATCTTCGTTTGGTTTCCAGTGGCGCCCCAAAGCGCTGCGTTATTTAAGGGTTCAGATCCCGAAAGAGTATAACTACATCCCCCTTCTTGATTCAATAAAAAGAGATCTTCACAGATGGGATTTGCTTTTTATTTCCTGGTTTGGTAGGATTAGTGTCATAAGGATGAACGTTTTACCCCAAGATTTATACCTGTTCCAGACATTACCTATACCAGTACCAGGTACATTTTTAGCGAACTTGCAACTAGTTTGTGGTAGATTCCTATGGCAGGGGAAGAAATCAAGGCTCAAGCGATCCTGCCTTGCCAAGTCCACCCATTTTGGGGGTATGGTCTCTCGCTCTTTGATCGTTACTATCATGCGGTTAACCTCAGTCATATTATTTCTTGACAGTCGACCCCGGGGAAGAGATGGGTCGACCTAGAGAATGCACTCACTCCAGCTCACACACTGAACTCCCTCCCTTGGCTCCCCCGTAGTCAAAGGCAGGATGCAGACTACTCTCACCCTACTATACAATTCACACTTGACATTTGGGACAAATTGCATAAAAGATGGAAACTCACTTCATTCCCATCCCCTCTCACTCCTCTATGGCACCACCCAGATTTCCCAGTAGGGAGTTCTAACCCATACTCATTACCATGGCAGAAAGCAGGTATCACTCAATTTATCCACATATTTGGAGAATTTGCTCCTCAGACCTACCTGGAACTGAGAGAGAAAGCGGGCCTTTCTTCATCCTTGTACTTTGCTTACATTCAAATCCACGGCTTTATACAAGCCCAATGCAGAACAACTAGATTACGTAAGCCTACACCTTTTGAGAGGAGTTGTATGGACCAAATTGGAGCCCCAGGATTGATATCTTTGGCTTACCACATTTTTTTTAACCCAGAAATTGATCTCAACGAACCATTTGCGACCGCTTGGGAGCTTGACACTCGCACAACTATGGATCAGGAGGGATGGTCCCAGCTTCTACTCAAGATCTCCAAGGTCTCCATTAATATGTTGATTAGAGAAAACACATATAAAGTGTATACAAGGTGGTATATGGTGCCCACGAGATTGCATAAAATTTACCCAGGTACGTCGGATCTGTGCTGGAGGGCCTGTGGGGATGTGGGGTCTTTTTACCATATATGGTGGACATGTCCTAGCATCTCTAATTTATGGTCACAGGTCTCTGCTTTTATTGCTAGAATTTTGGAGGTTGAGGTGTCTCCGGACCTGTTGGTTATGCTATTATGCTGCCCAGTCAAATCCCTTACTAGGCATAGTGATAATCTTGCAAATAGCTAAAGAATTGAAGTCACCCTGGCCCCCCAGGTCTCCAGAGCATAATCTCCCGGGTCTGGTACATATCCTCAATGGAGTACATCACCAGTCTCCTTCATGACAAAATCCGACACTTCCATAAAGTGTGGGATCCTTGGTACTCTTTCCATCAAGCCCTAAAGCCTGCTACTCAGTAAGCTGCATCATTTGTTTATATCTTGAATGTTCTCACATTTTCTTTTTTCTTTCTCTCTGATATTAACATGCTCAAAAGGCCCTGCGAAGTTGGATGCAAGACACCAAAAGGTTTATCGGTGGGCTCTTTGTGTCCCTGGGGGGTTGATGTGCTGGTCGCATCCCCCCTGGGGCCATATCAGGCCCTTTCTTCTACCTTTTACCTTCTCAAACTTTTTCTCTCTTTCTCCTCCCTTCTCCCCTCGCCCTTCCAATTTTTCCCTTATTTTTATTTCTTTTTTCCTTCACAAGATACAAAATAAAAAATAATACATAAAACTCCCAACAACATGGATCTTGAATGCAAAAAAAATAATCCATTTTAGATAATCCCTCATTATCTCTACAGGTCCATTGATGTGGTCCTTATTTTTGAAAACACAATAACGATATGTCTTGTTTGCTGTACTAAATTCTCATGATTGTTTTGTTTCATTCACAATGATCCATTATACTTCCATGAGTCAACAGAGAAATGTTATTAATTTAATATTTGGCATGCAGATGATATATCTGTGCACAAGGTGGTGTTGCTAAAATCACATGTTACACTAGTTTATTTTATGTAAAATCTACAGTTTAAATCTTTTTACACTTCTGTTAGGTACTGTCTGGATAAGTTAGCTTTTTACAACCATATTTGATGCAATAACCAAGGGGTGAAACATTTAAACAGAAGTGTAGAGAATTTCTGAAGATAGTTTGTAGAAACTGAAAACATAATGGAACAGCTGTGCATAATTCACACTTGTGTAGGACTGGGTAACAATACCTGAGCCCGAGGCCTAACTGTTATTTGTAAAGCTGGCGACAGTCCTTTATTTTTTACTAACATTCCGTCGGGCAGATTTAGAACAGCAGCAACACACTGTTTTCATCTCCTAAATTACAAGCGTGTCTGTAGCTCTATTATATATTAAGCATACAGCGGTCAGTGACACTTGACAAAGCTTTACAGAAGTTTCTGGGGGAAGTGAATGATTGACAATAATTTTCATCTCTATTCAAGATTATTGCCCGAGGTGCCAAGACCGTAGTGGATGTTCACAACACCAGCCTTTATACAGTACAGTTTTAGATATGAAATGTGAAAGAAGACAACTGTGATTTCTTTTCTGGAACTTAGTTTTTTTTCTCTCTTTTTTGTGATCTACGCTGAGAGAGGATATTTGTTAAAAGTTCTCTGTAGTAGATTGTAGACCAGAATCTACTTTGAGACTAACATTGTGGAAATAGCCACTGACATAACACTAGCGAAATAGAAGAAAATACTGGTTCAGATTATAGAAAATGTAGCAATTACTTGACCATTGAAAGTATTCTAAAATGAAATATAATGGAGAAAGAATATGCTATATTTTTTGTTTTCAATAACTTTATTAATAGAACACATATAAATTACAATTCCACTTATGTTTTAAAATTTAACAATATACATGTTCTAATACATTAAACCATTCATTTCACTTATCTAGTTATAATTTTTTCTTAATTTATTCTTCTTACTATGAATTTATCATCTCCACTTTCTATACCTTAACCTTTACATCTCTTGCTCTAAAAACTTAAATCAATAAATTTTCAAGTTCTAAGAAGCTTACAAGGGGCAAAAAATATAATTATGCAAGAAAAGAATCAAATATGGCAAAAGGGGAAAGGGAGAGGGTTTTTTTACCAGTTCACTTATTCTTAATCCTAAACCATCTTCATCTAATTATCTAATTTATTAACAACTCCAATCTTCTAATTTACCTTTATGAACTCATTTCCTCAAAACCTCAACTCTTATTTCTCACAGCTCTTCTTATATTTCCCTTACATTAACTTATCTATCCAAATTAAATACTTTCATGATAGTAGTTTTTGATTCTTCTGTTAGAGATTCTACATATACTCCCCATTTATTATAAAAATTATCCATTCCTCTTTCTATATCTAACAGTATTGCCCTCCTATCAAAATAAAGCACTTCTAATAACTCTATTTTCAACTCCTGTTGGGAGGTTGTAATGGGGAAGAGCCTGTAATCCAATTCCTCAATATAATTTTTTTACTATCGTAACTATTATTGTCAGAATGGGTTTAATATCCCTTTCAGGTAAATACACTAAACACTCCTGAAAATCTGCAAATAATAAAGCCTTATAATTTTTACAGAGTGTAGTATGAAAACTACCATTTATGAACATCATAACCTTATCCCAAAATCTAGCTATCCTTTTACAGAACCAGACATTATGCATCAACATTACCTCATCATGTCTACATTTAGGGCAACTTCCCGTTTCGGCAGATATCATATATTTCCTCTGATGTTGAGATATATATGCCCTATTAATCATTTTATAATGTATTTCTTGTAAATTGGTCGATGAAAGTATTTTATATGCTATATTTTTTAAAAGCTTTCTAGTCTGTAATCCACTTTCTCTCAGTGGAAGTCCCTTGGGAGGCATGGTGGCTAAGTGGTTAGCACTTCCAGGGCTGACAAGAGGAATTCAGGGCCCGGGTACAACAAATTCATGGGGCCCCCCCTCATAGTCGAGTAAGCCCAAAATTTTTTTTTGAGTATATGGTCATACATTCAGGGGCGTGGCTAGCCAAACGGAGGTGTAAAATTTTTGGGAGGTGTGGTCATGCATTTGGGGGCGTGGCAAACGTGTCATTGGGGCATGGCTAACATCAAAACCACTAGCCTCTCAATTCGCCGCAGCGTCACATATGTTCAAGCACTCCTGACTTTCAGGACATCTACCACCACAGTGTAGTATACAAACAATGCAGTGTGTATACAAACAGTTCAGTCTTGGCCTACACCTTACATTGGGCACAACATTCACCAAACATTGGTACTGTCCCTACTAGAATCACAACATTTCACACACTGTGCTGCTCTCTCCTACCTGTTCTTCTCACTTTCTCCACCTGTGGCTGCTGGTTTCTTTAGTTGTGGCTTGTCCGGATCCAGAAATGTTGAAGGGCCTATTTTGAAAAAAAAATGGCTACATTTAGAAAATTACAGCCAGCCCCGGCGTTAAATCAATAGCACCCACGATTAATAATTAGGCCTTCCTCCAGCCCCAACATTAAAATAATACTATTCACATTTAATAAATAAACCTATTTCCCTTACTGCAAACAGCCCCAGCAATACCTATTTCCCGCAACCATCACTGCCATTAAATAATTCATAGTCACATTTAATAAATAGACCTCATTCTCCCTAAACTCACCCCAACATTCAATAGCCCCCAAACCACCCCATCTTAAATTAATAGTCCCCACCATCACCCTACAAGCAAAATAGCACCCATTAATAATCCACCACCTACCTCACACTCACTACATTGCAACAAGCCCCCTGTGCTGTCACACACACAATACTGTGCCCCTTCTTCACAACTACACTGTGCCCCCTTATGCTCATGCTGCGCCCTCCATGCTGCCTTCCCTCCTTCTTTTTCCCTCTGTGCCTCTCTCCCACTTTTTTTATTCCTCTGTGCCTCTCTCCCACTTTTTTTTCTCCTCTGTTCCTCTCTCCCACTTTTTTTTCCTACTCTGTTCCTCTCTCCCACTTTTTTTTCCTCCTCTGTTCCTCTCTCCCACTTTTTTTCCCTCCTCTGTTCCTCTCTCCCAAAATTTTTTTTATTCCTCTGTGGCTCTCTCCTTTTTTTCCTCCTCTGTTCCTCTCTCCCACTTTTTTTTCCACCTCTGTTCCTCTCTCCCACTTTTTTTCCCCTCCTCTGTTCCTCTCTCCCACTTTTTTTCCCCTCCTCTGTTCCTCTCTGCCACTTTTTTTCCCTCCTCTGGTTCTTTCTACCACTTTTTTTTTTTTATTACTCTGTGGCTCTCTCCTTTTTTTCCTCCTCTGTTCCTCTCTCCCACTTTTTTTCCTCCTCTGTTCCTCTCTCCCACTTTTTCTTCCTCCTCTGTTCCTCTCTCCCACTTTTTTTCCTCCTCTGTTCCTCTCTTCCACTTTTTTTTTCCACCTCTGTTCCTCTCTCCCACTTTTTTCCCCTCCTCTGTTCCTCTCTGCCACTTTTTTTCCCTTCTCTGGTTCTTTCTACCACTTTTTTTTATTACTCTGTGGCTCTCTCCTTTTTTTCCTCCTCTGTTCCTCTCTCCCACTTTTTTTCCTCCTCTGTTCCTCTCTCCCACTTTTTTTCCTCCTCTGTTCCTCTCTCCCACTTTTTTTTCCACCTCTGTTCCTCTCTCCCACTTTTTTTCCCCTCCTCTGTTCCTCTCTGCCACTTTTTTTCCCTCCTCTGGTTCTTTCTACCACTTTTTTTTTTTATTACTCTGTGGCTCTCTCCTTTTTTTCCTCCTCTGTTCCTCTCTCCCACTTTTTCTTCCTCCTCTGTTCCTCTCTCCCACTTTTTTTCCTCCTCTGTTCCTCTCTCCCACTTTTTTTTCCACCTCTGTTCCTCTCTCCCACTTTTTTTCCCCTCCTCTGTTCCTCTCTGCCACTTTTTTTCCCTCCTCTGGTTCTTTCTACCACTTTTTTTTTTTATTACTCTGTGGCTCTCTCCTTTTTTTCCTCCTCTGTTCCTCTCTCCCACTTTTTTTCCTCCTCTGTTCCTCTCTCCGACTTTTTCTTCCTCCTCTGTTCCTCTCTCCCACTTTTTTTCCTCCTCTGTTCCTCTCTCCCACTTTTTCTTCCTCCTCTGTTCCTCTCTCCCACTTTTTTTTCCTCCTCTGTTCCTCTCTCCCACTTTTTTTTCCTCCTCTGTTCCTCTCTCCCAAATTTTTTTTTATTCCTCTGTGGCTCTCTCCTTTTTTTTCCTCCTCTGTTCCTCTCTCCCACTTTTTTTTTTATTCCCCTGTGGCTCTCTCCTTTTTTTCCTCCTCTGTTTCTCTCTCCTCTTTCTTTATAGTACTGTCCCTCTCTGTTTTCCTCCCCTAGCCTCTCCGTTTCTTTACTTACCTTTTGTCAACTTCTTTCTTTTCTTTTCTTTTCTGCTCTTCTGTCTTCTCTTCTGTCTTCTTTCTTCATGCTGGCTGCGGTGCTCCTCACTGACTGACAGGCGTGACTTGATGACGTTACGCCCGGCAGTCAGTGTGAATGGAGAAGAGGAGAGGAGGGACACGGCGCCGCGCGATCACGTGAGTATTGTTGTTTTTTTATCAGCTCCCAAGAAACCCAAGACCCCCCGCGGGAAAAAAAATAAAAAAAGTAAAAAAAAAATATCGCAAAAGAGAAAATAAAAAAATAAAAAAAATAAATTAGCAGAGAGGGCCCGGCCCGGGCCCCCTGGCATGGCCGAGCCCGGGTAAAATGTACCCGCTCCCCCCCCCCGCTCGGCGGCCCTGAGCACTTCGGCCTCACATCACTGGGGTCGATTCCCAACCATGGCCTTATCTGTGAGGAGTTTGTATGTACTTCCAGTGTTTGTGTGGGTTTCTTCCCACAATCCAAAACATACTGGTAGCTTAATTGGCTGCTAACCCTAGTGTGTGTATTTTAGGGAATTTAGACTGTAAGACCCAATGGGACAGGGACTGATGGGAGTGCGTTCTCTGTACATCGCTGCGGAATTAGTGGCGCTATATAAATAAATGGTGGTGATGATGATGATTGTTCCATGCATAAATATGAATGTAGCAATTTCAACCGTATCAAAAAAACAAGAGGTTTTGAAATATTTGCTTATGCTATATACATACAGAGAGGTTTTCTGCAGAAGTGTCATCACTTTTCTTGTCTATTCAGTACCCCTGTTTGTACCTGCATATATGGAGAAATGCAATGAACTAACAACAAACGAGGGTGGGGGGGGGCGGTATTCTGATAAATGATTGTATGAGGCCAGGTTTAATTAAAAAGTCTACAACATTTATTTATAAAAATGCAGGTATACATAGTTCAGTTCCAGTAAAGAGGCCTGTTCATCCAATGAGGGTAAAACAAGAAGTGTATTTAATTTACACTTCTGAGAGTGCCCCATGCAAATTCTCTTCCCATTTGTGGACCAAGAAGTGAATGTGGTGTTCTAACAGGAAATAGGTGCAATGGGGATGAGTAGAATTAGAGGGTAATGTTAAATGATTCAGTTATTTTAATACTAACTATATCTTTGTGCAAGGCAAATGGATAAATGCCTGGTATACTTCTTTTATCTGTATATAGGTAACACCTTGTTGTTTATATTCATGTATGGTCTAATATTTCCTCATTTAAGTATCTAGCAAATGCATGAGTACCTTAATACCTAATTACCGACACCAATTCGGTTTTATTTTAATTTAGATGTGAATGTGCATGCTGGGTAAAGTATAAATATCACGCCAAAATCGTACATATTATGGGGCCTATTTATCATTGTTTGCATTTTTGCTCCATTAAGTGTTGCAGTGATGACTTAAAGCAATTTACCATTAAGGTCATGTCGGGACAGCGCATCTGATAAGATGAAAACTCTGATGAAAACTCTGGGTTCTGATCCGATGTCTTTACTGCACATACGTGACTTAGGACCGTGCATGTACAAGGGACAATTCTGGTAATCACTGCAGGGGAGCACACAAAGGGTGTCAGAGAGGGATCAGAAGAGCTCTCTCCTGTGATGATCTCCCTATAGGATTGTATGGCTATCTTCAGATGTCATCAGCCCTCAGGGTCAAGCTTTAAATAGTGAAACTTTTCAGAGCTTGATAAATTTAACCAGACCACAGTCCCCATTAAGAAATACGGGGACTGCTGTATTTTGTGATACTTTGCCTAATGCAGCAGATATCTCCTGCCTTAGACATTTGTTAACTTGCTACTCTACTTAAAAAAATGCCTAAATCATGCAGATAATCATTTTAGCACAGTTTAAGGCTTGATAAATAGACCCCTATTACTTTATCACAATCCTCTTAATCGATTTAAACTTTTGCATTTTGCTCTTAAAATACTTGTTTGTGTCATAAGATGAAGGAGGCATCAGTACTGTCTTTATTACAGGAGTCACATTTGTACATTGTAATGTTTTTATATATTGCTATTTCTGCACACAATAAGCTTTCCTGCTTAAAAAGTGCATTTGATTAGGGTGAAATTGAAGTTATAGGACATAACCAGATCTCTGCCACCCTCGAACATGTGTAAAAAAACAGGCAAGTGGAAAAAGATTCCCCTAAATGATAAATGAGCACCCCCTAAAGGCATCATCTCTGTGAAACTCATTAAATATCTTGTTTTCATTTTTGCTTATTGGTGCAGAGTATGGAGTATTCACATTCACAAAAGCTCTGATTTTGGCTCGTCTGTCCTAAATCTCGGACCCCAAAAGGTGTGCAGCATACTGGAAAGAGTGTATGGCCTTGATATGGGTGTTGCTAGGCAGATTTTGGTGGAGTTTGGATGAATCAGTGACATTTTGGGGTAAATTGTGGGTAAGGTTATTTTGGCATGATTTAGCCTCTTAAGATGTTTGTAGATATGCACATTTAGCAGTAAACATCCAGTTTGCTCCACTACTCCCAACATATGGAGCAAAACTTTGCACTGCTGCAGTCACCTGATCTTCATGTATTAAGTCAAACAAAAATGACAGCGCAATGTTACAAAACAGCATTTTTACTCCAGGGCTGCATTTTGTCCACATTTGAGTCTCTTTCTGCTAACAGTGGTGTTAAAAAACCAACACAGATAAATATTTAAGACTGGCTATGTTTTTCAGCTTACTTCATTGACACTGTCTTGGTAACTTTAAGTGGGCTATAACTAGAGATGGGCGGGCTCGGTTCCCCGAGATTCAAATTCATCCGAATTCAGTCTATCTGAGTACCGAGCCGGTACTCTCCCGCCCGTTCGGATTCAAAATCGAGGCTAAACGTCATTGTGACGTATTAGTTTTTCTGGGCTCGGTTCTCGCGAGATTTGAAAAGCATAAATACCAGCCTCCATAGCAATCCATCGCCATTTGACAGAGGGAGAGAGCAGGGTTAGGTCACACTGGCTATATCAGCGCAGGGACAGAGCAGTAATTGGACACATTATTGTTTCTATTCAATACCATTATAATCTTAATACCAGTTGTTACAACAATAAGAGGTGAAGAGAGGAGGGTTTTTGTTCAGTTTCTGGCACTCCAAGTGCTTTTGGGGTGTCCCCCATTCTTTTGCAGAAATTTTTCTGGCTGTCAAAAAAGTCCTATTTGGCAGCAGTGTCTAAAAAATATATTTAGCACTCCCAAGTGCTTTTGGGGTGTCCCCCTTTCTTTTGCATACATTTTTCTGGCTGTCAAAAAAGTCCTATTTGGCAGCAGTGTCAAAAAAATATATTTAGCACTCTCAAGTGCTTTTGGGGTGTCCCCCATTCTTTTGCATAAATATGTCTGGCTGTCAAAAGTCCTGTTTGTCAGCAGTCTAAAAAAATAATATTTAGCACTCCAAGTGCTTTTGGGGTGTCCCCCATGGTTTTGCATAAATATTTCTGGCTGTCAAAAGTGCTGTTTGTCAGCAGTCTAAAAAAATATATTTAGCACTCCAAGTGCTTTTGGGGTGTCCCCCATTCTGTTGCATAAATTTTTCTGGCTGTCAAAAGTCATATTTGTCAGCAGTATCTAAAACAATTTGTAGCATTACAAGTGCTTTGGGCTCAGAATGGATTCAAAGCAGTCCACATATGAGCAGAATGAGCAACCAGGTTCTGTCACCAGTCCTGATGGTAGTGTTCCCAGTACGTCATCTGAGAAAGGTGATGTCAAACTACAGTCTTTTGAAATCTGTCAAAAAAGCACACCCCCAAAAAAATTTACCGTGTTGAAGCGAAAAAGAAGTGTAACTGAGGAAAAGTTAAGTGCCGATAAAAATACATTGCCAACATGCCATTCTACACATTCAGTGGCAAAGAGAGAATGAGGCCTTCACCTTTCTCTATTAGTGGCTGATCCAAAAATGTTACCGAGCCTACAAGTGGTGCACAACTACTGTTACGCGTCAAAGCCGAGCTGCAAGATAACAGTAAGGCATTAGAGGATAATGTTTGCTCTGAATCAGAAATGACACCAATCCCTGTGGAGAGTCTATTCCATAGTGGGATGTCTAATTGTGAGCATTCTGTTAGTGTACCCATAAAAAGGGGCCCTTTCAGCAGTTCTGCTGATGTGTACCTGAACAGCCCGAGTGTAGCCGCTGATACACAAATTGAGGATGCCACTTTGGAATTAGAAGAGGATGAGGGGGATATTTGTGTAGGCGACGAGGGCGCTAATGATGATGTTGATAATTATGATGCAGACAGATACCAAATTGCCTTTCTCAATTTCTATTTATATTCTAGATTATATAACGGCTGGATAGTTTTCTATTTTACTCCTAGTGGAGAGGGGATCTGATGCAGACAGATACAAAACTGGCATTGTCCATTTCTATTATAATTCTAAAGTCTATGCAGGCTGCTTTTCTTCTATTCAACTACAAGAGGAGGGTGGGGGGGGGGGTCATAGACAGCCACCAAACTACCATGGTCCATTTATTTTTTATATTGTTCAGTCTATGCAGGCTGCTTTTTTTCTATTCAACTACAAGTGGAGAGCGGGGGGGGGGGGGGGAGATCATAGACAGCCACCAAACTACTTTGGTCCATTTCTTTAGATATTTAACTATAAGTGTAGGGTGTAATATACACCCAAAGACGATGGCTGCATTGCCTAATAGGCTAAGATGGAGAGGAAGACAATCAGGTTTGTGTGCAGAATTAAGGACGGCCTACCAGGGATTAAACTGTTTTTGTTCATAATTATATAGCTTTACAGTTACATTACTTATTCAAGAAACAGGTGGAGCACTAAATTCGGTTATGCCCAAAAACATTGATTTTGAAACAAAATTGCAAAACAAAACCAAACAAAACCAAAACCAAAAACAAAACAAAACACGCAAGGCCAGTTTGGCAAAACCAAAACCAAAACCAAAACATGACGGTAATCCAGATCCAAAACCAAAACCAAAACACGGGGGTCAGTGAGCATCTCTAGCTATAACTGAATGTGCTCTAACTAATTTTAAGCTAATGACTCTATTATACCAAATCAGACTGCTGCTTATGCCAGTCACATCCTTTTTCTACTCTTGGTTGACAGTAGAAGTTACCATTTTGTATATTAGCATTGTGTTAATATTAATATTTTTTTACTTTGAAGGATCTGGGGATTTTTTGCTATTTGGGGTAGCTCTTGGTGTGGTTATATATGAAGGTGGGACTAAAAACATACAGCCTGTCTCAATGAATGATGCTTGTATAACACACAATATTACTTAACAATCAAACACAAAACAACAGAAAAAAAGCACATATGTTACTTACCGTATGGCAATCAGTTCTACCCACACTCTCAAAAATGCAGGTAAAGGGCCAAATGCCTCCAATATATAAATATAGGGGCCACCAGATCTTTTTATGGATGTTCCAAGTTCAGCAAAGCAAAGAGCACCTGTTGGACAATGGAAATAATCATATTAAATTATTTTGTCAAAATAATAATATAATATATTTAAAGAGTTCAATTTTCTATCATGTGTGTAATGGGCAGTACCCACTTAAATTCTCTTCAGTTTATATTATTTTCAGGTAAAAATTAATTTACATAACTTTTAACATGTTAAATATTATTTCAAAGTGACACAAATCTCTCTCACAAACTCCCTCTAAATTCAGAAAATGTAATCTGGCCAGATCAGACTATGTCGAGTGCATATTTACCAAGTTAGCAATATATGTAAACTGAAACAAAGCTTACATTCAAAATGAGCAATTGAAAACCCTTTGGCAAGCATAGTTCATATTTTTAAACTAAACTACTTCATGACCAAAGCAGGGTCAGAATATGGCATTGCCCGACCCCATAGCAAAATTTGGGGCATCGCTGCCCACGTTCAGTCTCTAAGAGACTGGACTCTGCTCTCCTGAGAAGCATATTGCAATACTGTATATTTATATAATTTAGGATTTGTTTAAGTAAACTTTGTGCTAAAGCAGATTTTTCCCTAAACTACTTTTAGATATTTCATGAGTATAATAAGGAGAACTGCTGATGTCACATTGAGTCTGCACAATACCACATCACATGGTTATCATCTGTGCAAGAGAAATTACTTACACAATAATTGACAAATTGTAAATATTAGAGATGCTCAGTCTCGGTTTCTCGAGAACCGAACACACCTTAACTTAGCATATCCGAGTACCGAGCAGAGCCGGCTCGGTACTTTCGCGCTTTTTCTGAATCGAAAATGAGGCAAAACGTCATTGTTCCCTAGTCGGATCTCGAATCGCGCGAGTTTTGAAATCTATAAATACGTTCCTCCATGGCGATCTAACGTCATTTGAAAGAGGGACACAGAAGGGGTAGCACAGTGTGTAGAGCAGTTGGGCAGCAACATAGATAGAATTGAAAGAGGAGGGGGTAGCAGTCTTCAACAAAGTCTACAGTGACATTCAGGAGCGCTCCATTGCTCCATTGCTAATTCTCATTGCAGAAAAATACAAATACTAGTGCTGGCAGGTTTGGTGTAATTCTGCAGCCACATTCTACTGTGTTGTATAGGTAACACACAAAGAGGAGAGCTCCATTGCTAATTCTCATTACTGAAAAATACAAATACTAGGCCTTGCAGGCTTATCTTCTGACTTTGCAGTCAAATTGTATAGTGTTATATAAGTTACACACAAAGAGGAGTGCTCCATTGCTAATTGTCATTGCTGAAATACAAATACTAGGGGTAGCAGGTTTGTCTTCTGAATTTGCAGTCAAATTGTATGGTGTTATATAGGTTACACACAAAGAGGAGTGCTCCATTGCTAAGAGTCATCGCTAAAATACAAATACAAGGGCTAGCAGGCTTGTCTTCTGAATTTGCAGTCAAATTGTACAGTGCTATATAGGTAACACACAAAGAGGAGAGCTCCATTGCTCCATTGCTAATTGTCATTGCTGAAATACAAATACTAGGGCTGGCAGGCTTTTTCTAAATCTGCAGTTACATTTTACTGTACCATAGCTCAATCAGAAACAGGAGAGGTGGCAGTGTTCAGTGCTGAAACAGAAATTGTAATAATAGCGCTGTCAGTGTTTTTAAAAGTCTCCAGTGACATTCTCCTGTGCCATAGCTTATACAGAAACAGGAGGGGTGGCATTGTTCTTGTCACTCTCCAGTCTCTGTCATAATGATACTAATCCCTCTACCTCATGTGCTAATGTCTATGTTCAAGTGCATAATGGTTTTAAGTCAGGGAATCAAAAATGTAAATTAAAAGCTTTTACCTTTTTTTTTTTTTTTTTTAAAAGATATTTTATTGAGTTTACAATACAAGCAAAAAAAAAAGGAAACAGGCAATACAAGTGGAAAAAAGCTGCAATGAAGTTTCCATGAAATATAAACAGCATATTGTTATCGATATGAAGAAGCAAAGATTAATTTGAGGGGAGTGGGAAGGAGGGGAAAGAGAGAGGGAAGGATAGGAGTAAGAGGGACAGGGGAAATCACTAGCCAAAGCGAAGAAAATAAAAGTATGGAGAAGATGGTGAACCATGACAGGGTTTAGAATTAATAGTTGAGGCTCAATGGCCTTAAAATGCAAGAGGGGAGGAGGCTCCATGGTGCTCGGTCCAAGGGGTCCAGACCTTGTCAAATTGGACAGGGGTGTGACGGAGAATACTAGTCATATACTCCATATGGTAAACTTGCCATGTACTGTAAATGACCGATGGCAGAGAAGGAGGACTCAGATTTTTCCAAGATAGAGCAATTTGGCATCTAGCAGCACTAAGTATATGTGTGATGAGTTTCTGAGTTGATTTTGATACCTTGGGAATAAAGCGCGGGAGCAAGGAATACGACAGAGATGGGGGAAGGGACATCAGAGATTAACCGATGGACCGACTTCCAGAAAGGAAGTAGTTTTGGACAGTGCCACCATATGTGAGACAGGGTACCCTCCCAACCGCATTGACGTCAGCATAGCGAAGAGGAGTCTGGGTATATCATGTGAAGACGGTGAGGGACCAGATACCAGCGGTAAAAAATCTTGCAACTGTTTTCGCTGATCCTGGTGCAAATAGAGGTCTTAGAAAGGTTCAGACGAATCTTAACCCATTCCCCAGGGGAGAGTGACTCCCCCATGTCCTCCTCCCACTTGAGCTCATGAGAATCTTTAGGGGTGCAATTATATTTTACCATGAGGCGGTAGAATGTGGAGATCAGGCCCTAAGAAGAGGAGCGAAGATTACAAAAAGAAACCAAGGGAGAAGTTAGATGTATGTCAGCGACTGTACGTCGAATAGAGTTATACAGATGTCGGAGTTGTAGGTATTCAAAGAAGCAGGACGAAGGGATACGAAATCGCTTTTAAATATCAGTAAAAGATGGAAAGATTGGCAATGGCCTGAGGTCGGAGAGGAAGTTGATGCCACAACGTGTCCAGTGAGAAAATTGAGTTGGGCGGAGTCCTGGGGGAAAGGCGGGATTATTCCAGAGAGGCGTCATGCGCCATGAGTTGGGGGCTAAATTATATGAGGAAACCGTATGAGTCCAAGATGCAAGTGAGAATGCTAGTGGAGGGGGGAGACGTGAGGAAGGAGGCCGATGCTGGGGCTTAAGCCAGAGAAGCAAGGAGGGAGAGATAGTGTCTGAGAGAGCGGATTCAATATCGACCCAAACTCGCTGTCCTGGAGGAGAGTGAAGGAGTACACACTGGGTGAGGTGAGTAGCACGATAGTATTTGAGAAAGTGAGGAACTCCCAAGCCTCCTTCTTGAATAGATTTGTGGAGAGTCTGCATACGAATTCTGGGCTTCCTGGCAGACCAAATAAATTTGGTGGCTATTTGTTGAAGGAGCTTAAAGGAGTTAGCAGGGATTTTGAGGGGTAAGGTCTGAAACAGGTATAAAAGTCGAGGGAGGATGTTCATTTTAAGGGAATTTATTCTGCCTGTCCAGGAGATAATGAGTTTATTCCACTTTAAAAGGTCAGCCTTAATGGCCGCAAATAAAGAGGGGAAGTTTGCAGCGTACAATTGATCGTAGAGTCTAGTGAGGTAGATCCCGAGGTATTTTAGTTTGTGGGGTTGCCATCTAAAATCAAAACTGGATTTGAGGGTTGATAGAAGAGTAGAGGGGATATTGAGGTCCAGGATTTCTGATTTGGAGGCATTGATTTTATAATTGGAGAGAGTGCCAAAGAGAGCAATGTCCTTGAGAAGATTTGGAAGGGATATGAGCGGGTTTGTGACTGACAAAAGGATATCGTCTGCGTATAGAGATATTTTATGTTCGGAGGAACCCACCCGAACACCGGAGATATCAGGATTACTACGGATTTTGCGAGCAAGGGGTTCGATCATAAGTGCGAAGATAAGTGGGGATAATGGGCATCCCTGTCGCGTGCCATTTCGGATTTCAAAGGGAGAGGACTGTAAGCCATTAGCGAGAACAGAAGCGGTCGGATTAAAGTATAGGGAGGCAATGCCCCGAAGGAAGGGGCCCTTCAGGCCCATGACCTCGAGAATCCGCTGCATATAAGGCCAAGCTACCCTATCAAAAGCCTTTTCCGCATCTAAGGCTATGAGTAGGGTGGGAATGTTGCGTGAGTTGGAGACGTAGGTCAGATCAATTGCACGCCGGGTGTTGTCTGATGCCTGACGACCCGGAATAAAGCCTACCTGATCAGGAAGAACAAGAGAGGTGATGACAGAGTTCAGGCGATTAGCGAGAAGTTTTGCAAACAATTTGAGGTTGACATTGAGCAGGGAAATAGGTCTATAATTTCCGCAGAGTTGAGGGTCGCGTCCAGGCTTGGGTATAACCACAATGTCTGCCCGAGTTGTAGCCTGATCAAACTTAGAGCCGAGGAGTATGGCATTGAAGAGCTCGAGAATCATGGGCATAAGAGAGTTGGAAAAAGTTTTGTAATACACGGCCGTGAAGCCGTCAGGGCCGGGAGCTGAAGTGTTTTTCAGTTCTTTAATGGTTTGAGCAATTTCGTCGGCGGTAAAAGGTACGTTAAGAAAATCAGATTGTGAAGTGGTAAGTGTGGGCAGGGCAATTGAGGATAAAAAATCATTAATTTTAGAGTGTAGAGATGTCGGGTCAGTAATTTGAGATGGGAGGTTATAAAGAGAAACGTAAAACTCTCTAAAGGTATCGGCTATTTGTTTGGGATCATAGGTGAGATCTCTAGTTTGGTTCTTGATAGAGTCAATGCGGTTGCGGGTACGTTTATCTCGTAGCTTCTGGGCTAGTAGTCTGCCCGCTCTATCACCCCTCTCGTAGAACTTCTGATGGAGCCAACCAAGGGTTTTGGCCGCCTTTTTGGAGAGAATTTGCTGTAATTGCCCGCGAAGAGCGATCAGCTTAAGTCGGGTCTTGCGTTTAGGAAAGCGCTCGTGTAGTGCCGTTAGAGCTGCGATTTGTGATTCGAGATCCACGATGCGTGCAAGTTCAGCTTTGCGGCGAGAGGCGGAGAGCTCAATAAGTGTGCCACGTATGGAGGCTTTATGTGCTTCCCAGAGAATGGAAGGCGAGATATCTGGTGAAGAGTTCAGAGAGATAAATTCCTTAATGGATTCGGAGATAGAGAAGATCTGATCGGGCTTTAGAAGTAGGGTGTCGTCCAGTCGCAATTTTGGGGGAGTAGAGCGCGGGCGGGGAAGGTGATTTCGAGCAGGACCAGAGCATGGTCCGACCAGCTAACCGGAAGGATATCGGAATCAACAAGCTGCTGAGTAGTGAAGCGATCTATGAGAATGAGATCAATGCGAGTGTGGATGTTGTGTGGGGCTGAATGATGAGTGTATTGCCTACCAGAGGGGTGAGCAAGGCGCCAAGCATCGTAGAAGTCGTAAGATTTGAGGAGAGATACCAAAGTTTTAGATTCTCGGTGAGCGGAGGCGTAGGAGGAGGAAACAGAGGAGCGATCCATCCCGGGGACCAGGGTGGAATTGAAATCGCCACCTACAATTATTTGACCTTGAGCTATGGTGGAAAGTTGTTCAAAAAATGCGAAAAAAAAGGCACCCTGCCCCACACTGGGAGCGTATAGAGACACTAGTGTGAGCTTAGCGCAACCTAGAAATCCAATCAATATTAGATATCTGCCTAAAGGGTCAGAGTATTGGGATTCCAATGAGAAAGGAGTGTTGCGATGTATGAGGATGGCAGTACCTCTTTGTTTAATATCAGAGGATGCATAGTAAGTATGAGGGTATGTCTTGCATGTCAATTGCGGGTGGGGAATGTTGAAGTGTGTTTCCTGTAAGAAAACGAGATCTGCCTTAAGGCGTTTAAGGCGCTGAAGAGCCATTGTGCGTTTGGTGGGAGAATTGAGGCCATTAGCATTGAGGGAGATAATTTTGAGAGTCATGGCGAGTCTGGGGGCTTGGAGCGAGTAGGAGGGCTAGTGAATAGGGACAGAAAGGGGATAGAAAAGGGAAAGTGGGAGACCATCTTCCCCGAAGGGAAGCCGGTCCGGAAAAGAAACGAAAGGTACAACATAGGTACCGGAAAAGGGGGGCAAGGCACGGACAGCCAAAAGTGGACGGAAAAGTTGACCACTAGAAGGTCATGGGAGCGGGACAGTAGGTCAAGCGAGGAACAGTGAGACTACCCTATGAGGAAAAATGAAATATTATACATGTAAACCAAACACGAAAAACAAAACAAAACAGGAAACTGAGTAAAAATCACCTTAGTGAAAACAGGTAGCTTATGCATTGTGTTGAATCTATAAAGAACATAGGAGTGGAACCGAACCATGTCAACGGCCACCTAGCGGCAATTGTGTGAAATCTAAATAGAAAACCGTTACATAGAAACGAAACCTCGCCGCTCAATGTCCGCCGAGACGGCAACCTCCATCGAGGGGAGAAATAACAAAAGGTATTCACAGCTTTTATATATATATATATCTAAATATATATATACATATATACACACATATATATACACATATACATACACCAAACAGTGGACAGGAATAAAACAGTATCATGTGTTATTGCAAATCTTAGGAAAACGAGATAAATAAGCAAATCAAAAAACGAAAAGAGTTAACATGGTTTCAACAGAGTGTAAAACATGTGTGATCACCTCCCAGGTTATGAAGTATCAACAGTAAGTTTGGTCAGAGGTCAAGCCATTCAGGGGGGAGCCGGTGAGAAAGGGCATATGGCCCACGAGTAGCCCACAGACAAATGGAGGAAGACTGAGTCTTAGGATCACCCCCATCAAGGCAGGACCCCGAGCAAATGTAAGCAGTGAGACATAGAATACACACTGAATATATTAAATCGAGAGTAACAAATAAAGAACAGCAGAATAAAGAACCTATAACTTAGCAATATTTACGTAGAGGACCATTCGGCTTGAGGAGGTCGTTTACGGGTCACTGCAGATGAGGTGGAGGATGAACCCGGGAGATCTGGGAGATTCAAAGTTTGTAACAGGTCCCGACCTTGTTCCGGGGTCTTGATTGAGTATGCATGGTTATCATGGGAGAAAAAAAGCTGGAAGGGGAACCCCCAGCGATATCGGATGCCAGCCGAGCGTAGGCGTTGGGTGATGTAGGCTAGGTCTCGACGTTTCTTCAATGTAATAGGAGAAAGGTCCTGGAAAAAGAGAGGGTTGGTCCCGGAGTAGGAAAAGTCTCGGAGGTCCCGAGCAGCGACGAGAATCTTTTCCTTGGTGGGGTAATAATGAAAGTGTATGATGACGTCTCTGGGTGGTTGAGAAGGCTGGGGCTTGGGTCGGAGAGCCCGATGTGCACGGTCTAAGCGGAAATCGTCAGAGGCTAGGTCTGGAACCAAAGAAGTGAATAGACCCTGCAAATATGGGGGTAGCTCCTCAGATGTGATTGACTCTGGAACATTCTTGAGCCTGATGTTGTTCCGTCGGGAGCGGTTTTCTTGATCCTCAAACTGTTCTTTGAGAGCGTCCAGGTCGGCCCAAATGGCTGTTATATCCTGGTCAGTTTGGGTCTGGAAGACACAGAGATCTGTAGTTGTTTTTTCCAGAGAGTCGGTGCGAACACCCAGGGCAGCGATTGAACAGGGCACCCGAGTGAAGCGGCAAGGGCGGATGCAGAGTCTGGCAGGGGGTGTAGGTGTCAGAGGTTCCCGCTGCCGTTAGCGTGATGTGCGGCAGCTATAGGGACGGGAGAGGCACCCAGTTGTAGCGGGGAAGTTCAGTGAGGCACTGGGCGTAATCAGGTGAGGGTGAGGGGTTAGGAAAGTGGGGTGAAAGCTTGTTTAGGGAAGAGCCAGCAGAGAAGACGTCCGTCCAGGATGGCCGCCAAGCCACGCCCCCAGCTTTTACCTTTTTAAAGAAAAAAAACCTCTCAAATAAAGCTGAAAGTTTATTGTAGAAAAACCTAAAATTGCCAAGATGCCATTCTACCCAAAATATTACCAAGCATACCAGCATCAGGAAGCTCCTTCTCTTAGCTAGATTTCAGCACCTGCCATCTACACTGTCATCATATTCACCCTCATTATTGTGTACATCTTCCTCAAACAATACTAATTCAGTCATGCTATAATACACCATCACAGAAGTCTGTGTACTTTGATGTGATTGACAATAATGGCCTTCCTCATGGAATTTGTAGTTCATTTTATGGCAGAGCTGTCACGATTTTTGGGCAATTCTTTTAAACCAGCCCAAATGTCAAAATGTTGTGCTGATTCATCTGCATCATCACTGGGTGTCTTGGGAAAGCTTAGTTTTTTTCCTAGAAGCAGTTGCCAGAGAAACTGAAGGAGGAGACGTCGTTACGTCATGCACCACTTAAGCAGTCAGCCTGCTGACCAGGAGCTCATTGCATCTCACTCGGTCACTTGACTCAAGCTAACTGTGTCTGCACTCTCTTCACAGGTGACTACTTCGCTGGACTAAAGTACATTCCCCCTCAAATTCTATTCTTCTTGCAGCTGCTGTATTCTCCTACATGCTGTTGCACAATCCTGAAAGTAACACTAAATATTTCGGGACACAGACAGCATCTCCTTGTCAGGCGCCGTCCTGTTTCTGCTTCTAAACGAACGCCTGTCTCCTTGCTGAATCGGTGTCCCACTGCCTAGAGATGCTTGCCATTTTATTCGCATGCATACGCCGAACTTGGCAAAAGTTACTTAGCAACATGACGCCGTTTTACATGTGCCATTAGTATACATGCGCAAGATTCCACGCTCCATCGCCCTGCGACTTGTCAGTGATTGGATGCGGTTTCCACGCCGATTTTCAGGCACCTATCAGAGATCTCTCCCCTCTATTTTAGGAACTCACTGAGGCCATTTGCTTGCCAGAGTATTTGGTCTTCAGCCTTGCTCCAGCGTTTGTTCCTGTGTTACTGTTTATTGGATTCTGACCACGGCTTGTTCCTGACTTCTCCTTTGGTTCCTGATACTGGCTTAGAGTGATATTTGGCATTGACCAGGCTTCCTGACCATTCTCCTGCTTCTGATTTGGCTATATCCGTTCCTCTGGTTTTGACTCGGCTTGCTGACTACTCTTCCATCCTGCTTCCTGGTGGACTGTCACCACTGCCTAAATCGTTACCTCGCCAGCTGACTGATACTGAGGGCCTCGACCTGCGCGTCCCTTGCAGCAAAGTCCATACCTCCTTGCAGGGGTTCCTGGTGAAAACCAGGGGCGTGTTAGACTCCGCACCTCAGTTCTCAGTAGCGCCAACTGCTGGCAGGTATCATCAACTCCACCTAGTGATTCTGACACTCTTGCAGAATCTGCTAAAAGTTCTGTACCACCAAGTTGATTGTGTGAGCAAAACAGGAAATGTGATGGAATTCCCCCCGCTGTAATGCTCTGACAATATTGGTGGCATTATCACAAATGACATATCCTCATGAGAGTCCAAGCAGGATAAGCCATGTTGAAATGACATCCCTTAGTTTTTAAAACAGGTTGTCAGCGGTATTACCTCTGACGTGCGCCTTGTCTCGTCTCTGGTAGCCACCTCTCACTCCCACCTTCAAGACTTCTCCCGTGCTGCTCCCCACTTATGGAATTCCCTACCACTCTCAATCAGACTTTCACCCAGCCTTCAAATCTTTAGATGCTCTTTGAAAACCAATCTCTTTTTTAGATGTGACCTTATCCTCGATAACACTATTCACACTAATGCACCCTTACAACTATACCAATCTCAACTATGAGCCACACTCACTCCTCTTGTTTTAGCTGTGCCCTCTTTGATTTAGAATGTAAGCTCTGTAATGTGCAGGGTCCTCCATACCCTTTGTTTTTATGTCTCCATTCATTTTGTCTGCCGTGTCTGTTCTTGTTTTACGTATGTCTTGTTTTGTGTATGTCCTTGTCTTCCCTACTATACGGCGCTTTGGAGCACTATGGTGCCTTCAAATCTATGATAATAATAATATGTCTCTTAGTGAAGCAGATGATACACAGAGTAGTCTGCCTCTGAAAAATGTGACCTACTTGGGTACAGCCTGCTGCTGTTCCTGCTAGTGAAGGTGAATCACAGACCCAGTGGGCTGTCACAGTCATAAAATCTTTAGTTTGCCCAGTTCCGCTTGTCTCCATATCTCTGGTTAAGTGTACAGTGGGTAGAATGGCATTTTGTAGCCCAATAATTTAATTTGTACGAACCTTCTGATAGAGGTGAGGACCACCTTTTCTAGTAAAATGGTGTTGTGATGGAATTTGGTAATGGGGACTTAAGACCTCAAGTAATTGTCTAACACCAGCTGCATTAATAGTGGATATTGGACGCTGATCTAATACTAGCATAGTCCCCATGGCGTCTGTTATCCGCTTTGCAACTGGGTGACAGCTTTCTTACTTTCTTCCTCTTGCAATGGATTGTTTAACAGTCAATTGTTGTAAACTACTAGTAGTCTTCTTCTGTGTTGAAGATCCACCCCCCAGCAGCCGCAGCAGCAGTGGGACTAACGCTCAATAATTATTCAGAGGAATCATGGTTAGTGGAGGAGTCATCTAGCCTTAGCAACTTGGATGTAGGACTAACCCCCATCACTTGTGAGGATATTGATGATGAAGGTGTTGGGGGTGTAGATTGCAGGTGCTGGCATCTAGATGAGAGAAGGGAGGTAGCTGATGCTGGACTGCTTGTTGTTATTTTTTAGCATAAGTTTCTGATTTTCCCAAGAGCTTTCAATGAACTCGCTTCAAATGGCTTAACATGGATAAGGATCCTAGATGGTTAAGGTCCCTACCTCTACTGACTGCGGCTTTAAAATGCTACAAATGGCTAAATAACTGTTGTCAGAATTTAGGTACAAATAATTCCACACATAAGAGGTGGATTTTTTGGTCTTATGCTCAGGCATGACAATTGCCTTCTTCTTATCACTGGCAAGAACAGCTGCAATCTTTTTTTGAAAGTGTATGAAAATAATATTGTGACCTGTAAGCTGGTCAAAATTGACTGCAAATGACTTGAAATTAGTGTTATTGAGGTTAATAATAATGTAGGATCAAAAAAAGAGCACAATTATGTGAATTTAGCATATTTTAGCAATTTTTCTAAAAAAATACAGATCCAAAACGAAAACCAAATCCCATGAGAGCGGTTTTGCCAAAACCAAAACACGAAGCTAATTAAGATCCAAAACCACTTCACAGGGGTCAATGAGCATCTCTAGTAAATATGATGCTCAGACATATGGTTGCAAACAGAATCAACAACTAAAGTGACAAGCGATGCCTTAAGCAGAACGCTTGTGCATGAGTCATTCACCTACCCATTCGGGGTTAAGTTTGCTGACATCTTCCAAGCAATAATATCCACAGTGAAGAAGCTCTGGTTAGGCCCATCTATTCTCCCCCCAGTGGTTTCTGGGTC